>NW_011888852.1:1805684-1819479 GCF_000151845.1 Pteropus vampyrus | reverse complement strand
TGGAGGCGAGGGCAGCGCCCCCTCCGCGAGCTCCTGGAGGCAGTGACCATGTCTTTGCCATGTTTTCTCACTCCAGCACCTGGAACACAGCCCAGCACGAAACAGGTACTGACTAGACGTTTCTGTTCATTGTAACTCCGTGATAAACAGAACCACGCTAGTCGGTCTCGGCTGAAATCACCTGCTGTCGAGACCAACACAGGAGGCGCCAGGTCCCGCGACTCCTCACTGCCACCCAGACCCAGGTGCCGCAAGGCTCAGGCGGGGTTTGCACACAGGGCAGTGAAGCCCGGGCGTGTTCTCAGCCCGTCGCCCACCTCAAAATTTAAAATTGAACTTGAAGAGTAAGGGAGGCGACCATGTGATTGGCAGAGTTGTCAGTATGCTGCGCATCCCTCTCAGCAAAATAGGGGTCCTCGGACCCCTAGGACCTCAGTGCATGAATGAGGGGACTGGAGAACTTGACCTGTATTCTCTGGGCTTTTGAGAGCCCAGAAAATGGTGCCTAATTCCTTTCTGGGGAAACAAAGGGCAAACGGCTGTGCCCAGGGCCCCTGCCACAATGGTAGAACAAACAGAAGGAGACGTGAGAAGAAACTATTCTCTCACTGATGACAGCGGGCACAGGTCCCTTGTCCCCCGCCGGACATAGACCTAACATGGGAAGCCACCACCAGAGCTGCCTTTAGGGCACTTGATTGTGACAGAGGGGATAGTCCACCAGATGCCCAGCAGGAAAGAATTCCAGCAGTGTGACCTCATGGGAAAAGAATCAGCGTTAGGGACCGGCCACAGCCAGAGGGCACAGACGTGGACCTCTTCTGACCCGCTAGCTCCAAACTGTAAGACCTGTCTCTTCCTGACCTCAGGCCCCTCCCCCACAGCGTGCAGCCCCCTTCCCCGCCAGGAAGCCAAGGCGATCTACGCAGAGCTGATTCGGGAGGCTGAGGATTGAGGCTGGGAGGCTGGGAAACAAAAGCTTTCGTCGTGGATAAAATTTGAAGCTTTTTATAATTACCATAGACTGGATATTTCAATTACTAAAGTGAGATCATTCGAATGATCAAAGGTGGCCAGGTTACTTAAAATAAATTAACTTCATTTTTCAATTACAGTTGACATTCAATATTATATTAATTTTAGGTGTGCAGCATAGTAATTAGACTGTTACATAATTTATAAACTGATCGCCCTGCTAAGTCTAGAACCCACTGGCACCAGACATAGTTGTTACAATATTATTGATTGTCTTCTCTATTCTGTATGTTACTTCCCTGTGACTGTTTTATAACTGGCAATTTGTACTGCCTGATTGATCCTTTTCACCTTTTAACCCCCGCCCCTCCAAGCACCCTCTTCTGGCGACCATCAGTTTGTTTTCTGTATCTATGCATTTGTTTCTGTTTTTCTTTTTGTTCACTTACTCTGTCTTTTAGTTTTCACATATAAGTGAAATCATATGGTATTTACCTTTCTCTGACTTATTTCATTTAGCATAAATATCCTCTAGGTCCATCTATGTCGTTGCAGATGGTAAGATTTAATTCTTTTTTATGGCCGAGTAATATTCCATTGTATGTATGTACCACCTCTTCTTTATCCAGTCGTCTATTGATGGACACCTAGGTCGCTTCTATATCTTGGCAATAGTAAATGATGCTGCGATGAGCATAAGGGTGTATATGTCTTTAATTGGCTGTCTGATCTGATCTTCAGATGGCATCCAAAGAGTGAAAAAGAAATGGGATCGAAGGCCAAATACTTAAAGAGAAAGGGAAGCTGCTTTCTGCTTGCACGCAGTTGAATTCAGCTGATACAAACATAACAGATGAATAAATAAAGAATTAATGAGTAAATGAATACATGCAAGCCAGGAAGTCATTGCAGCTTCAGTCTTATTACTCAGTTTCATTCAAAACACATTTACCATAAATGACGCTGTTAAAATTATCTCTAGTTCCGCCTTCTAGGTCACCCATGTGTCTGCTCTTCACCAGGTCAAACTCTGGTCGCTATTTCTGACTGTTCCAGGCGGATGCTCTTTGCCTCGCAGTTGCCAGCTCCTCCGCTGCTGCTCTCCTAATTTTCTGAGCGATTTTACTCTTGAGCTCACAGCCCAGGGCAGCTGTACCAAATAAGCACTTGACATTTTTTTCTTCTCAAAAACTATCCTAATTTGCAACTTTATGGATGTATCCAAGACTAGTGTCACTTTCCTGCTTTCCATATTCTTTTTATCAAGCAAAACTCCAGGATTTCCAGGCGTATTGGACAGTTGAGCTTTAGGGAAACTGGAACTATTATCAATCCAGTTATGAGTTGGGAAGAGGGATAGATATAGATATAGATATAGATAGATATAGATATAGATATAGATATAGATATAGATATAGATATAGATATATTGTGCCTCTCTTCTCTGCCACCATTTTGGTTCCATGTGTAGGTCACCTGCCCTCTGCTATAGTTCACCATGTTAGGTCTTCCTGTGGTGCCCTGGGCACATTTAACTAAGTTCCTTCCCTTGGCACAGCAGACTCATTGGAGGTCGAGGTGGCTGGAGTGAGGATTGAGGAGAGGGCAGGATTTGGGTGCCACAAGGGACAAAAAGGTTAAAGAATTTGAGGACTGCATCTCTGTAGACAACAGTGTGGTTGACTAACATGTGGACAGTTCAAATGCTTTGTATTTCGAGTTCTTATTCTACAATTGAAATTAAAATATTCTCACATCTATTTTGTGGTAAATCACTATCGTGCTATTGTGCTTATAGGTTTATTTACTCTGCTATTTACCAGTAGATTTTAAAAGTTCTTTGGGGCTTATTAATATTAAATCATCTGATTCTAAAGCACTCGCTTTCATAGGCCATTGGATTACATGTACTTAAGGAGCATTAAAGTATTGATTGGTCAGTTTTTAACAAGCCATGCTGAGTGGCTGTATGCGATTTAACAGTCTGCCTCCCTGACTCTTGGCTTGGCTGAGGATACCTCAATTCTTTAACCGTTGGTTTAGAATACTGAAGTATTTCCCTTCAACTATCACTAACTTGTAAACAGCAAGGATTAAAGCTGGAGGAAGGGCCACCTAGTCGTAATTATTCATCGTCAGATTCAAAGTGTTTCTGTGTGAAGGCGATCGCACACTTCCTTTCATCTGAAAGTGGTCTGTGATTGGACGGCATCGTGCCCCGGACACTGTCCTTAAGCCCTTCATCATCTGTGCTTTGGAGCCGGGCTAGCCAGTCGAGTTGTCCTCCCAGGGCTAATTTATCTTGCAGGTGACACATTAGATAAAACTACACAGTCAAAGTCTGAATTCCAGCCTGTGTTGTCTTGGTCCATTAAATCAAATTAATCATCTAACAGCGTGCCCTTGAACAAGCTGCCTGCTGTATACACTTAGCTGGTCAGCCTGCACCACCACCCCCATTGGAAGAAATCACATAGGAAAACAGACTCACAAAAGGCAAAGGTACCAGGCAAGTGGGACAAAGGATGACTAGAAAGAGGATGTGCGGTTTTGTTTTTCAAATGAAACACTAACCGTGTGCTGTTTGCACTGGCCATAGCCAGGTTCCTCTCTGTGTATGGCATTTCGTGGGAGCTCGACCCCCCAGAAAAGTTTGTTACCCATGTGGCATTACTGTGGGACAACCAAAGAAAAATGTGGAGGAAATATTGTCTTGGGAAAGAATCTAAATGTAGTTTGAAAGTTTGACTTCCTCGATTTTTCTTTTTTCATTCTCATAATGGCAGATCTAACTTGCTGTCGCCCACCAGCCCAGCCCAGACCCACGCGTTCCAACCACGCAGGGCACACACTGTCTTTGGTTTAATGTCCCGGTGCCACAAAGTGACTGATAAATTTGAAGAAATTTGGAACAATTCACAGGAATAATTAAAAAGAAGAGAGGACAGTGATTTATGGGTTAGATTAAAGGAAGAAATCATGTGCAATGTGATTAAATGATAGTGAATAGAAGACCTGAGGCTAAAATATTTGAAGTATATAACGTGAGAATTACTTTACACATATAGAAAAAGTGTTACCTAAAAGCTAGATGTCATGGAATAAAATTAAAGGCAGGTAAGTTTAAATTGTTCTCCAGTTCAAATAGTAATTATTAATAGCTAATATTTATTTATAATTAGTAAAATAAAGCCCTCATGTCAATAAACCGTTATCAGCAGAATAACATTTCTTTATAATTTCAGATCTAAAATAGCCTATATTTCTAGAAATGAAGTCTAGGCTGTAGCTAATTCATGAAGAGAGAGTCTCACTGTTTTTGCTCTCCTAAGTTACAAATTTTTAGTGTGTTTTTCGTCCACGCTGATTTAACATCTGGGTGCTGGATGCTGCCATACAACACCAAACAGAAACGGAGCCCCAAGCCTCATGGAGCTCATGGTCTACTGGACGAACCAACACTAAACAGATCACCACATAGATGAACTTAAAATTAGAGCTGGTGTCAAAGCTAAGCGAAAAGATAAGTAGTATCCCAAGAGTTGACAGTGGCGGCCTGCCCAGGCAGGGAGGGGGTAGGAGATGTGGCATTTCAGCGGAGGCCTGAGTGGGAGTCACCTGCAGGGTGGAAGGGGATGAAAGGCAAAGCTGTTGCGAGTGGGCAAGAAATGGCTCTGGGTTGCCAGGGAACATGGGTACAATTTTCAGATAGCTGGATTAGTTGAACTTGAGACGTCATTTGCTCAGAAGAAATAAAAACTGAAATGCAGAGTAAATGACCCACAGTTACCCACAAGAATCCAGAAGTTCAGATAATTCCGCCAAGAGCATTCTATTCCACGTGACTTAGTGCCCCTATGGTCTGACATGCTGCGTCTGTGATTCTGCTGGGCGGCCTGGTCTCCGGCCTGTGCATTTGCACTGAGGCTGGGAAGAGCTGTGCGCTCGTGGGGTTTGATGTGACCACCGCCCTCCGCTGTGGTCTCTTCTGTCTCTGTAGGATAAGCCCCCTGAGGGACAGCTGCTGAAAATTATGGTATTTTGACTTTGAGGGATTATTATATAGCACCATTTTGAGAAATAAAGGTCTTATATTCCACAAAAATAATATTGAAAATGTATGAGAAAAATTTAAAGGTGATCCTTAATGTCATATAATCAAGGAATTATAATTTCTAAAATGCTCTAAGTGTTCACTCATGAATGCTTTACTCAAGAAAAGGTGTGTAAACCATATGTTCGCAGCCACTCCTGGGTCACACCCTTATTGAGAATAACACAGGTCACTTGTGAGGTGTTTAACAGGTGTTCTGTGGGACGGGAAGTCAAAAAAGTTCAGTGATAAAGTATTAACAAAGGCAGGATTAGACAAAGTTAATAGGCTTCCTTACTACCCAACTGGTCAAAGTGTTTAATATTTTTATATTAATGTAAATTGTAAGACTCCTGTAAGCAAATGCAGTATGTGGCATCTCCCAGACATTTTATCAGAGGACACATTTTTCCCCCTTGAAATACACATTCCTTAGAACCTAATATTCCTGCATACTCATATAGATGATCTAAAAGTAGAAAAAATTCATTACTATTTTTGGTTCTAGAATTTGTTGCTACTTCATTGCCTTTGCGATTATGCCTACAGTGCTGAGCTGAGCCTATCAGACCGTTCGTTCCCTGTCTGGACCCGGTCCAGCTCTTTCTTCCATCGCTTGCACCCACACCCGTGCACTTCATGCTGTGGCCACCTGGAGCTTCTCCCTCACCCTGGACACGCATCCCTTCCCCCGACCTGTCGCATATGTACGTTCCCCTCTGCTGGGAAAGCCCTGGGCCCCCACACGCCACCTCCCTCTGCCCCTGGCCTCACTTCTGCTAGTCAAGGACCTGTTCCTTCTTCAAGATCTAGTTCAAATATCTTCTCTGGAAATTTGTCTTTCTTCTATTATAGCACTTACATCATTATATTCTCATTTATCTGTTTATCTGATAAATGAGAGCTAATAATGATTTAGTATTTCTTTCCTGCCTCCTGCCTCCTGCTTCCCCCTGGTTGAATTTCTTGCTTCAAGGCAGGGCAGAGACAGTGCTTGGGTTTGTACACAGTCTCCCCAAACACAGCATCCAGCGCACAGAGGAAATGTCTATGCTGACTGGATGAACTTGAATGTGTGCGTGTGCATATGTGGATAAGGGTATTCTCCACATTTTAAGTAAAGCAAATAAGTCACAACATAAAACATCTCTCTGATGAGGAGCACAACTTGTCCATTTTGCATACATTTATCATTGCATTTATCATAAAAGCATAAAAGTTATGTGTTTCTATGAGTCATATGACAATGTTATCCTTGAGTTCAGGGACCTTAGCTTATTCATTTTTCATTCTTACTACTTAGCATAGATCCTGGTACTAAGTAAATGTCCAATAAATGGTTCTTAAATTAAATGTAAATGAATCCTGCTCAACTCCTTGCTACTACCCCTGCTGATGTCACAGGAAAATGACGACTTGTGAACTCTGGGATCAAAATGCTTGGTTTCAATCCTAGCTCTTCACCAGCTTTGTGACCTTAGGCAAGTGACTGAACCATTTTGTCCTTCACTTTGTCATCTATAAAAAGAACATGTTAATGTTGTCCGCCTTCTAAAGCTGTTGTTAAATCTTAACCTACATGTATGTGTATTCTACATCTAAACTATCTAGTTATTATAAATGAGTGTCTTTCCTATGCCTTCCCAGTGAGAGAACAGGTAATTGAATGTGGCATGTACAAAGAGAAAACTTCTACTCTTAGAAATCCTACTAAATGTCATATCAGAGGTAAAGGTCTCTGAATTTGACTGCTCTAAGTACTTCATATAATTAGAAGCATATAATATTTGTCCTTTTGTGTGGCTTATTGTACTCAGCATAATGTCTTCGAGGTTTTTCTGTATCGTAGCATGTGCCAGAATTTCCTTCTTTTTTAAGATGGAGAACTATTCCATTGTATGTGTACGTCACATTTTCTTTACATCGTCATCCACAGAGGACACTCGAGTTGCATCCAGCTTTCAGCTATCATGCATAATGCTGCCATGAATATGGATATACAAATAGTTGTTCAAGTTCCTGCTTTCAGTTCTTTGCGGTATATGCCCAGAAGCAAAATTGATGAATCATATCGTTAGTCTTAATTATTTTGAGGCATCTTCCTACTGTTTTCCATAGTAGCCATACCATTTTATATCCCCACCAGCAGTGCACAGGGATTGTAATTTCTCCACATCCATGCCAAAACTTATTTTTCTGTTTTGCTGATAAGAGGCCTTCTAATGGCTGGTTATGAGATGGTATCTCCATGTGGTTTTGATTTGCATTTCTCATTTCTCTAATGATTAGTGATGTTGAGCATCTTTTTATGTGCTTCTTGGCCATTTGCATATCTTCTTTAGAGAAATGTCTAATCAAGTCCTTTGCTCATTTTTTAATCAGGTCATCGTTTTCTTGTTATTGAGTTGTAGGAGTTCTTTATATAATGGATATTAACCCCTTATCAGATACATAGTTAGCAGATATTTTCCCCATTTTGCAGATTTCCTTTTCACTCTGTTGATAGTGTCCTTTGACATAAGAACTTTTATCCCTACTACAGGACCTTCAAATTGATCAATAGATTTTTAACTTAATTGAGTTCTTAAATGATGCTTAATTAATGATTTATTGATATGCTTGAATTTATGATTAAAACTAAATGTAAATTAACTTTACTTTAAAATTATTTGGGACAAATCCACTGAGATTGGGGATCTTTAAATATAATTGTGAACATTCTCAGGCTTGTGCTCTCTTAGGGTATATAAAGGAAGGTTATGTAAAACACGTACAGAAAACACCATTTTATTGTCCTTAGATTTAGAATTTTGACCCTTCTACAAGGAGGCTTTGAAAATTAATTGCTGTTGTATGATAAGAAGGAGATGAGAAAATTATTTGTGGGACAATCAGATCAAAGTTTAAATTCCCGTGTTTGGCTAGGGTTGTCCCATGGATCAAAGACAGATGGGAAATAGAAAGTAACTCTGAAAGAATGAATTTCGAGAAAGTAAGGATGTTTATAAAAATCCAGAATGTACCCTAAAGCGTGACTCCTGTTGTTCTTACTCTAGTCATATGTGTCACTGATGACAATAGTGAATGACAAAAGGTAGGGAATATTTGTTGGATGGTAAAAAGTAGAGGGTAGTAAGTTTTTTAGTATTTCTGAACTGAGTTACTTGGCTAATTTAGAGACCAAGAAAGCTACTAATAATAGTTCTACTGACGATTCTGATTCTTTTACTTTCTCACATTCTGGCTTTTCTATTCTGTGATTTATTTTTAGTTCAAGAACTTCTTACCATATGTCATCTTTAGGCTATAAAGTCACATTGGTTGTGTACTGCTGTGATCCTGTGCCCTCTGTAGAACAGCTTGATGAAAAATCTGATTGTTCTGGTTGGTTTGCATTTGAAAGGATTACATAAAACTCCTTTGAGTAATTAGCACAACAATCCAACAAAGGGTTAGTTGATTTTTTACAATAAAAGGTCAGGCAAGAGAAAGTCATTTTAGAAGGCATAAGAGAGTGCCTTCCTGGGGTCATTTTTATTCTGATTTATGAAACAACTTCAAAAGCATGAGTCAAGCACTTAGTATTTCTGATGCAAACATTACTACTGAGTAACTGTAGTTCAATGACAGCATCTCTACTAATTAACATAAATGAGAGCTAATAATGATTCATTCATGCACATGTGTAGGTGTATTTAAAGGGTATATGCAGGTAGTTAATAAGGATCATACTTTGCCTTTCATTATAACTCTGTTTACTCAATGCGGACTTTATGACGAACGATCCATTTGGAACAAACTTTTTGCGCCCTTTCAGATATATAAAGGTTAAATATTTCCCGCAACTGCTTACATTTAATGCTTTAAACTTTTCTTCCCCAGCTATTGTTGACTTGTTCATTAACCTGTGTTGTGAAGTGTTTTATCTGACTGTTTACATTTCAAGCGCTTAACAGAACACAGGGTTTTAGAAAGTTAGATCAGGGAATCTGTAGACCATCACGATTCTGGTTGGTGGTATCTTAAATCTAAGACATGGAAGGTATTTCTAAGATAAGATCTACTGTTTTAAATCTCTGAGCTTTACTTGTGTCAACAAAAGCTGTCTGCCACCAATCCCATGCCAACAGAAGTCTCCAGTCTGGGGTACAGTAGAAGGAGAGACTTCATTCAGGTGAACAGTTGGCAAACGGGAAATGAACTTCTGAAGGAACCCAAAAGAGAACTCTCCTGGGACAAAGGGGCGACCCACGTATATAAAGTGTTCCTGTGATCCCAGATCGATCCATTTTTATGCAAATAAAGTATCCAAATTTGCAGTTCAATTGGTCTAAATATCACTTCCCTGATTGGTCGGAATTATGAATTCTGATTGGTCATTATGGAGCTGCTCTAATTGGTTGGTAAAGATGCAAATGAGGATTTAGCGGTGCATCTCTGTTTGGACCGGGCAAATCTCAGCCCATTGGTCAAAATACGATTTCAGGAAATTCTTTATGAGGTTTGGCACAGTCCTCAGGAACAGAGTTGGGGAGACTTGGCCGCCCAGTCTATGACTTTTCTCTGAAATGCAGAGTGTGTGAGAGGCCCCGGTAAACAACAGCTACTAGACTCTGATTACAAATTTGGATCCAGTTAACCACAAGGAGTCATTTTTAACAGGTATGTTCCTTCTTGGGTCAACACTTGGAATTTAAACAGAAATAAATTTGTGACTACCTTTTCCCAATTTTAGTTCTGGAATAAAAGCAATTTATAAAAAGCATTGTATAAAAAGCTTAAGTTGAAAAAGAGGAGTTCACGTGCTGGATAGCGAACACGTAACCGAAATCATACAGTTTTAGAAAAGAGACCTCAGAGGTTGTCTGTCCTGGTTTCTCTCACTTTACAAATGCAGAACCGAATGAGAGCTGTGAGTTGAAGGAACTGACTGACATTACACCATTCACTGACGGCAGAACCAGGATGAAACTCAGGGACCAGGAAGCATGGTCGTTGAGGGTCCTTCTCGCTGTTGCATAGCGTCTTTCTTCAGTTAATCCTTTTGATGAGCACTGCATTAATCAACTCTTGCTTGTTTAATTACACATGCAACCATGTGTAATAATGGAATATATTGGCTGTTTCTTTATTAAATACTGACATTTTCCTGATCCTAACCTTTCTAATGAAAGAAGAATGCCAAAAATAGCACGTATTTTTGACGAGGTAACAAAGTGCTATCTGGTGTGAAATCCTTAAGGACTTCAGTCTGAAATAGATAACGATGACATCTACGTACACAGACTCAAGGAGGAAACACTTTAACAGTTTTTCAGAAAAGACGTAGTGTTTAACACATGTTTAACCAAAACAGGTGTAGAAGGTTTTTTAAAAAGAGCTGCCCTTTTCTAGAGGATGCTTTCAGACACTAGTGAGGGTGAAAATAGACAGGACTTAACTTTACAAAATTTCTCTTTGTTCAGGTGGTAGAAACGTTGACATTGAAGAAGGGAAGAACTTACACGTGGTGAAAGCCTTTCCCCTCTTAAGGAAGAGCCAACTTAAGAGTTTTCTTAGCACAGTTTATACCAGTTTATTTAGAGATGGAGTGAATTGATGCTAAACTTTGAGACAGACTTTAGAAATTATTTCTTTGACATTATTATCATCATAGTTAAAGAAATGATGCTAAATTAAAGCAGAGCCACATTCAGAAAGGATAATTTTGTTCTGTATACGAATGCTACAAAAAAAAAAACCCAGGAAATTTATTAAATTGCAACTATACACTAAAATAAATCCTAGGACGTTATAAAAATGCTATTAGCAGGTTTTTACTATATATTTCTTGTTGCCTTTCTGAAACTAATTGTAGCGTGAAAAACATTGTTCCCTAGTCCCCAAACCCAGGTAAGAATGAAACAAATTCAGCAAAAGGGGCCCCTAAATACCAAAATTAGTTTCCTTTTCTATGAGGGTCAAAGGCACTAAATATAATTATTTATAATCGTTTAAAATAGAAGAGCTTATAGTGATCGACATTTATATGTGCCAGGCCCTTTCTAAATGCTTTATAATAAGTGTGACCTTATTTAATCTTCACAACATTCTTGTGAGGTAGAAAATTATCCCCATTTGACAGTCGAGAAAGCAGAGGCATGGAGAACCTACAACTTGTTCTAGCAAGTGGCACAGCCAACCGGAAAAGGTAGAGGTCGGGATCCAGGATAAAGGCCACAAATATTGTGCTTCTGCACTTTACCCTGTAGGTTATATCCGTGATTAGTAATCTGAGCTATCATGATCATTTATCACAAGTCTCTGGAGAATATAAAATCAGAAGTCTCTAGAAGAATTAAAAGATTATGAATCGATCAATATTTCTAGAATTACTAAACAGATATTTATTGAGGGACGACTACATTCCAAGCCTCTGGATTCTTTATTCCATTCATGATAAATGACTCCCAAAACAAGGTAGATTTTCTTCCAATCATCTTCAAAATAAAGTTTACATAAAAACTATATGTGTCCATGTGTGTGAACATAGATCCGCATGCTTCAAACAAAGAGAAAGTGAGCTCTCAGACACTTCTTTGTTTACAAGACTAAAATAAGTAGCAGCTGATTAGATGAAAAATGTTTTCCCAGGAAAGATGGTCTCAAGTTGATTTGTTTGAACTTCTACATCTGTTTCTAGACCATTAACTTTGCTCAGGACAGACAAGTATCTATTAAAAAAGTCTGACTTTCATGCAGCCTTTTTGGAGTTGGCATTTTATATATACACACACACATACATACATACATATATACATACATACATACATACACACACACACACACGTAACTAACATCGAGTGCACTGAAATGGAATAAAGATGGTGATCTCTAAGGTATTTAAAGGGAGAAAATCTCAGTAAGAGAAATCTTCATTTTCCCTGCAAAAGATCACATTTAATTTGGCTGTGACGGTCAAGAGGTAGGTAGGGTTTCATCTGTGTCAGCACAGAAAGACAGCCGAGGCACTTGCTGTATGTTTCAGTGCTTCGAGAGGTTGAGAATCCTAAGCAGGAGAAAGAGTGTCTGGATTGGTATCTGGGAGGCCCAATGAGGCCAAACAGAAATAAAGGTATGTCTCACTTCTAGGGTTGCCAGATATAATGCAGAACGGTACAAATACAAATATTGAATGAGATATACTTCTCGTAAAATTGTATTTTTTGTTGATCTGAAATTCAAATAGAATTGGGCGCCCTGCACTTTAGTTTGCTAAATCTGGCGGGCTTACTCACCTCCTGAGTCTGCAGAGTGGCATTCCCTCAGGACCTGCCATCCCCCGGGACTTGCCATCCCCCAGGACCTGGTGGTTCCTGTGGTCTTGGGAGGAGGTTACGGGAGGGGGTGTTTGTGGTGATCGGAAGGGGCTGATTATGATGGGATCTCTGACAGAGAATATGGGGAGGGCCTCCCAGAGGCCTTCTAGGTGGGGGCTGGAAAGTCCTGCCTATCTGAGCCCCCGGGGAAATTTACCAAATGTTAGGCTGACTCCTTTTAACACCTCTCCTGGCTCTGGGCTCGGCTGGCCTGCCTTCATGTCACAGCCACCACACTATTTCTTCCTGAGACATAAGCTCATTCTCATTCTCAGAGCTTTCCTAGTCCATACTCTTATTTAAGGCTCTTCATGGCACGGGGTCTTTTTTATCTATTTTACTCTCTTCAGCACCAAGCACAGAGCCCAGGACACAGTAAAGCTGAAATAATTGTTTACTAAACTTGAGTTTTTCAAAGGTCTTGTTGTTGCTGTTGTTATTGTTTTCCTGATAAACACAGTGAGGAGGGAAAGGGTTAAAATCGTTCCCTCCACATCTTTATTATTTCTGTTTATTTTCAAAAGCCCACAGGGAAAAACAGTTGCACACAATGCCTCTACACCATGGGCCCAGTTCGGTGTGAGTGAATGAATGCTCATCGAAGAGGGCGGACATAGCATTTATCTACATTTTGTAGAAATACCATTTCATTGAAAGAGCTTTTCTATATTATAGGAACTGGGCCAGGCTGGGGGAGGAGGCTGGTTTGAGATTACTCGGCTGGGGACATACTGAGGAGAATAGTTTGCGGAGGGGTACCTCGAGGACATGGGAACAGGGGTTACTCGGAGCGTTTACTCCCCTAAGAAGTGATTGAACTAGAGAGAGAGACTGGGGACATAAGTAGTACCAAACAGCCGTGACAGAGGAGGAAGGGGAAGGAAATCGCACACCACGTTATCAGAAAGGGAAGAAGAGGTCTTACAGCTACCGGGCTCTGGGGCACTCTTCCAAAAGGTCGTGTATCTGAAAGTGACAGATTTAAATCGATAGCATTAGTTAGGGAAAACCCCCAGCGTGAGAGAGAGCTAAATTCTTAAATCATGGGAAACAACAAACCTTCTTAAATGTAGTTCACTTTGAAATACTTATCACTTTCTGGTAAAATATTTGATACGGGCAGAAAAAAACTACTGTGCTTTACAACCAAGTTCCCCCCAAATCACCTCTAATAGGTTTTCAGCATACATTAAGGTAAAGGCATATTAGATATGTGGCTCGCTGCCATTTTATCCTGGGATACTTTCCTCACCAAAATGAAACCAGAAATAGAACAGGTTCAAGTAAGTTTCACGATACAACACTCAAGGTTTAAGCAAGTGGATGTTAAACCATAAAGAATGGTTTTTGATATTCGAAGCAAGTTTTA
>NW_011888852.1:1778423-1805634 GCF_000151845.1 Pteropus vampyrus | reverse complement strand
AGTGAGGAGGGAAAGGGTTAAAATCGTTCCCTCCACATCTTTATTATTTCTGTTTATTTTCAAAAGCCCACAGGGAAAAACAGTTGCACACAATGCCTCTACACCATGGGCCCAGTTCGGTGTGAGTGAATGAATGCTCATCGAAGAGGGCGGACATAGCATTTATCTACATTTTGTAGAAATACCATTTCATTGAAAGAGCTTTTCTATATTATAGGAACTGGGCCAGGCTGGGGGAGGAGGCTGGTTTGAGATTACTCGGCTGGGGACATACTGAGGAGAATAGTTTGCGGAGGGGTACCTCGAGGACATGGGAACAGGGGTTACTCGGAGCGTTTACTCCCCTAAGAAGTGATTGAACTAGAGAGAGAGACTGGGGACATAAGTAGTACCAAACAGCCGTGACAGAGGAGGAAGGGGAAGGAAATCGCACACCACGTTATCAGAAAGGGAAGAAGAGGTCTTACAGCTACCGGGCTCTGGGGCACTCTTCCAAAAGGTCGTGTATCTGAAAGTGACAGATTTAAATCGATAGCATTAGTTAGGGAAAACCCCCAGCGTGAGAGAGAGCTAAATTCTTAAATCATGGGAAACAACAAACCTTCTTAAATGTAGTTTACTTTGAAATACTTATCACTTTCTGGTAAAATATTTGATACGGGCAGAAAAAAACTACTGTGCTTTACAACCAAGTTCCCCCCAAATCACCTCTAATAGGTTTTCAGCATACATTAAGGTAAAGGCATATTAGATATGTGGCTCGCTGCCATTTTATCCTGGGATACTTTCCTCACCAAAATGAAACCAGAAATAGAACAGGTTCAAGTAAGTTTCACGATACAACACTCAAGGTTTAAGCAAGTGGATGTTAAACCATAAAGAATGGTTTTTGATATTCGAAGCAAGTTTTAATGGTTTTTACTCGTTAATTTTTTTTTTTTTATGGTCCTTTTCACCTTGGAGAAGAGACAGTTGGAACATTTCTCCCTCTATTGCAGTTGACCAGAACACAGCTATCTTAGGCTGAATTTAATTGAAGCCAGCTTGTGTGTGGCATTGATTCACTGTTCAAGGCAGAGAACTGTCTTCAGGTGTCCAAGCACAGCTTGAAGTTGTTACCCATATATATGTTTTATTAGAAATAAAAGAAGATCCAGAAACAGCCAGAAACATTCTTTTTTGTGTCAACCATACATTTTGTAAAAGAAAAATGGCAAAATTTACGTCGTTTGGGCTATGATACGGCATATCTCTGACCTGGTGAAAGTTCTGCGTTTCCCTTTTTCTTGATATATTACCTACACAGTGACAGAAAGGTGATGAGTGTTCACTCTGTTAATGCTGTCGTTAATCATTAGCTATATAGTTATTTTATTGTATTTTTAAAGCAAACTTGGGCTACTAGATACTTATACAGTGTTCTTTTACAGGACAAGGATAACTTCTGTCAAAATCTGTAAAATGTCTTCACAGAAAATAAACTTTTAGCCTGAATCCAACAGGTTAGCTTTCATAACAGTTCTTCTTTGAAACCACAGCAGTAAGCGCCTTTCACTGAATGTTGATATAATATCTGGCCTATCAAATGAAATCAGTGTTTCATGCTTACGAAAGGCATAGAACTGTACAAATGCACTGTTTTATAAGGCATTAATCCGGAGACCCAATAATGCGTACAGTGAAGTTTATCTTGACAGGCGAATCAACTCATGGCTAAGACAATGCTATCCTTGTTATTGAACTGCAGGTGTTTAGAAGCTAAATGGACTAAGGAAAAACTTAGCTTTGTGTGGCAGGAATAGAGGGTGGTGAAGGTTAGTTGGTCAGGCAGGTGCTTAGATGAGAAATTTAGATGAGAGCATAGAAATCTAAAATCAAAAGCAGGAGCCTGGTTAGGTTTGTATGGCTTCCTAGAAATAATAAGACAGCTGAGGTTAGGGGCACAAACATTAAGAGAGTTATTTCTTAGAACGCTTGTTTTGGAAGAATGAAATACAAGTTTTGGAGATAACTCAGTTCTAAGGAATTCATTGTGTACAGATTAATTACAGGGAAACCCTGTAAATCTAAGAACAAACATACTTGTTTGCCCTTTCAGAAATATTTATTAAATACCTCCAGTGTCTGTGACAGATTTCTATCTTCTGTCCTGTCTTTCATAAGCTAATATAATCTTAGGAAATATTATTTACAGGCATTTGAACAATCGTAGCCAAGCTATACATGCATATAAATTATGTGTACGTTTGCTTACAGAATAAATTTAAGCTATTCTGTATCTATGATACTATACCCAGGGGGCAAAAAGCCATATAGCCCTATGATAGACGTCTCCGACTAATAGTATTAAGAAAACACTTGCTTAAAATAGAACAACCGATGGGCGGGTTTTATGGTAGTCCAATAATATCTTAATGAAGATGTTATTTAAACACGTGAAGGTGGCAAAAATGAAATAAAATAAAGCCATTTAAGAGAAATTAGAAAAATAACAGAAAGGATTTGTGCACAGGGATACTTAATGTCTGAAATGAAGATTATTATATTTTATAATTATACCAAGAAAAGTGTAGTGAGTAGAGAGAAGACAGAGAAAGATGTTTTCATGGTCAGACCCCTGATCCGCGGTGAATTTATAGTTCATACATGAGAGGTCCAGAGAACATGATTTATTCTTCAAGGTATTGAAAGCCGAGGGATTGGAGTTTGTATTTAGTTGTCCCATGAGTCATCTACAAAGCCCCCTGTGATGAAATACATGACATTTCACTTGCTAAAAAGTCTCATGTTTACTTTTGGCTGCCACTACCTATGGTCACTCTGGGAGGAGTCTCGAGCCTTGACACCCTGCCTTCACGTCCCTGGGAGGGCTGCCTTCTCCAGCCCAGGCTGCTGCCGTCCAGCATGAGTCATGGTCTAACGCACAGTTTAACCTCGTAACAGTGAACAGTGAAGTGACACTGGCTGTCTGGTGTCGATGTCCCCCAATCTGGAGTTCTACATTCCTCAGTGCCCTTCGCCCAACTCGAAGGCTCTGCACAATCCCTTTCCAGCAGCAACTCTTCGCAACTCCTGTCACTCCCTAGATCTCCCTGTCAGAAGCCACTGACTACGGACTACGGACTTCCGTTTGGTCACTACGCCAGACCCTCTGTTCCTCTGTGTCCTCTCTCGCTCTCCAGAGAACTAACATCCTTTCCTACTCACAGCTCAGCTGAGCCTTAGTTCATTTTGCGGTTACCTCAAGCTAACGTGAAAAGTGACCAGCTGGTTCTTCCTCTAGAGTTTTTACCTCTTATAGATGCCTCCCCCCAGATTAAATTCTAGTAGGTTCTGTTCCTGCCCCACTACTTTGATGTGTCATATCAGAGTCCTCTCTGTTCCTTCTGAGTTCATTTAACTTCTACCCTGCTCTTATCCACACCCTGTAGTTTCCCCACCCCTCATTCTTATTCTTAACCATTATTCTATTCCCCTTTAAAACCACACACACACTTTACTCACAAGAAAGTTGTACTTTTCCCCTAGATGAGACGTTATTCATTTTTTTTTTGTCTTACAATATCATATTCCTATTCAGAGTCATCTGTTTAGCTTGCATGTTAAATTCACAGCACACACTTACATGTTAAAGATAACTCAATTCATTTCTGTTATATATTTAAGATATTGACAACTGTGCGTTTATATTTTAATAGAGAAAACTTTAGCCTCCAACCTTGGTTTCTGTGGAGGGAGGGAGTTCATTTATGACAAGATTAGTGTTCTCAAGTGTAAAATGCAGATTTGGGAGGAAAAAAAAACCCTAAATGTTTTAAGTTAATCAAATATTAACTATTTCATTAAATATTCTAAAATAGTTAATAACATCCATAATTCATTATTATTATTAAATTTCCTGTCACTCTTGTTTTTTTAATCAACCGTGATTTAGTACCTACGTGTCTGTACATATTTACCGATTTCTATCTTTTTAATAGATTAATGCTAGATATCTCAACATTTGAGTGGATAACACATGGGCACACCCAGCTTCTAGAGCCCACTGGATAGCCGCAATTTCTAATTTTTGTTCATTCAGCAAATATGTACTGAGCACTCACCATGTACCAGGCACTGTTCCACACCAGGGACACAGAAATTAAAAACTCACTTCTCCCCCTCAAGGGGATCACATCTCAGTGGGCTATGACACTGTCACCCAGCGAGCCCTGGTGCAGCCACAGTGGAAGAGCTGCATGTCCCAAGAAGGAGGAACAAGGCCGGGCGCCGAGGCCGTAGAGTGTGTGGGGCATGCGGGGAGCCGCCAGCGTCTCTGTTTTCCCTGTGAAGCATCAGGCAAGTACACCTGTGGGGGTAGGTGGGAAGAAAGCATGCATGGCTTCTGTGAGGCGCCCAGAACAGGCAAGTTCCCAGGGTCGGAAAGTAGCGTGGAGGTTACCAGGGGCTGGAGGTGAGAGGGGAGGGAGAGTTATTTTTTATGGGTACCTTGTTTTTGTGGAGGATGAAGAAAAAATATTAGATATAGTCATGCTGTTTATCCCACATTGTGAAGGTATTTAATGCCAGCGACTTGTACACTTATGGAAAATGAAAATGATAAATAGTATATTATGTATATTTTATGAGGTTTTGCGATAGCCACTGTGGACAACAGGAACCAGACCCAGCTGGAGAAGTGGTGACAATTTTGATGGCAACTCTTACCCCATCAGCGCTGTCACCAGGATGTGCCGCTCCAGGATGTCATGGACTGCCTGTGGTGTGGCTCGGATATCTGAGTGGATGTGGGGGTTTTGCCGGGCAGGCGCGGAATAACTAGAAACTAAAATAGCTGTGTATATACAATGAGAAAGTGGTTGCAGCTCAGCTCATGGCGCTTAACCCCAGGCTCAGAGGGGGCGAGGCCAAGGGAGAGGGGACTGCACAAGTAAAGGAAAAGCAAAAGCAAGATCAGGAGATAAGATGAGGAATGCTGGAAGGATACAGGGTCTTTCCAGAAGCTTCCATAGAGGTTTTGGAAGCGTGGGCGAGTGGCTGGTGACTTAGGCCACGGTGCGTGGGTGGGAGTGGGCGAATGAAGGGGAGAGGGAGACGCAGGTCCCTGCAGTCGTGAGTGGAAGCAACCAAGCTCTGCGGAGGACACAGGTCGGCGGAATGTCGCATTTAGATTCCAGGGATGGCGCGATCCTTCTTGGCAAGTGACGTGGTATTTATTCCCTCATCGCAGGTATTCAGTGAGTGCCTGTTCTGTACTCCATACTGCTTTGGGTGCTGGGAATCAGCCCGGAGAAAAAGACTCTTCCCTGCTTTCCTGGAATTTACATTCTGGTGAAGGCGCAAGTTGGGCAATAGCAAAAATAAACAAACACGGAATGTCACGTGGGCGGGAGTTAGTGAGGCCTGAGCTCGAATGGAGGGGCCGCTCACAGAGGGGACAGGAAAGGCCCTTTAAGGGGCGGTATCATGCGGGGGCCCAGAGGTTCTGGTTCCAGGCACAGGGGGATGAAAAGACGGGTAACGCGCCGGCCCCGGTCGTACACCTGGAATAGAGGTGTCGATAGAATCAGTTAAACCCCAAACGGTCTCCCAGAGCTCCAAAGATGGATTTGGATTTATAATTTTTTTCCTAATTAACATTCGAAGTCTTTATTTTAAATACCTGCAAAATATTTTTATAAAAAATAAATTATACCAAAAATATATTAGTAACAATGAATGGCCAGTGGGGCACCGCTGAAGTGATATAGAAAATATAGTATTTTCCCATATGGAAGGAAAAGTAGACAGAAGAAAAAGACATATTAAATGATAAAGTAATGTCCCTTGCCCCAGAAACGCTGAAACATAACTCCCTTTGTATTCACCGCATTATCACGACAAACAGGACAAAACTTAAAACTTAAAAAAATCAACTATTTTTGAACTGTTTCTGTCGGAGAGAGACAGCTGGGAATCTGCAAGAAGATGCTGAAGAGGAGTGGAACACAGCAGTGACTTCGGTAGGCACAAGACTAAAAGGCCGATCTCAGCTCCCAGAAGAAGCAGCAGGTGGGCAGAAGCTGCTTAACCTCCCGAAACCGTGGTTTCCTCAACGTCCGCAGGAAAGACTGTTTCTTCTACTTACCCCAGTCGAAGTTAACCAAAGTCGTCTGCCTCCTTCACCTGCCTCACCACTTCACGCAAAAAGCCTCGCCCTGCTCTCAAGGTGATGTGGGCAGTGACCTTACAGAGGTCAGGAGCACCAGAGAGTGCTTCACTGTGTATGTCTGAATGTCCCCCCGAACGCGCTGAGGTCTTAGATTATTCTGTGCTCACAGGCAGTCATAGCAAAATGGATGAACCTTAACTGGTCAATCTGCCCATGTCCATGTAGTAAGGCAAGGTTTTCTGGTAAGTGAAATGTCCTCTGCCTCTATGGAACAGCCCGAAGCACGCCACAGATATCCACAAGCGGACGTCGAGATGACTCCAATCGCTAGAGACTTCTTCAACCCAGCATGCCTGTGAGTGTGATCAGAGGTTTGTGACAGGGTCTCCCATGCGGTGACGATGGTCCCCAAAAGCATACATGAAAAATATAGAAAACAATTACAGTATTTGTAAAGTCAGTGAGATATTGTGATAAAGACATTAAGTGTGAAGATTTCAGGCACTGACAAATCTACATCAGGAAAATAATAAACATAGCCAAAGATACACTAAATTTTGCTTCCAAGGGAGCATGGAGCCCAACAGTATTTGAATAATTAACAAAAAAACAAACAAACAACAAAAAGCAATGCAAGCTGTCAGCATTAGGAGACTGGCAGATTCAGAGCCTGACCGTGGGTCACTAAGACATAGCTGATGTGACAGGCAGATTGGTGACTGAGCTAAGGACCCATGATGAAAAGCTAGATTCTCCAGAACTTTCAGCAACATTTTTTTTTTTTAATGAAGAAATAAATACTATGAGATTTCATTTCGGAATCTCCAACAGCAAGACCCTGAAATGTAGCCTGAAGGGACGGTGAAGGAATGGTTCCTCCATCTCTCTCATCTGTCTTGGGGGGGGAATACACGGAGAAGAGCCCCCGAGATCTCTTCACCCTCCTACTTACCGTGAGAGGAAATGGGTCATGGCAAGGAAGGCAGTTTCCTACTGTAAAGCTGAAAACAACACAAAATAATGAACTATAACCATGGACTCCTAACAAAGGGTTCCTGGCCTGATACAGTTAGAAACTGGACCCTTTTTTTATTATTATTTATTATTTATGCCTATAGCACCTGGTCTTCCTAGGTGGTCTCCCATCCAAGTACTACCCAAGCCCGACCCTGCTTAGCTTACGAGATCAGACATCGGGCTCGTTCAGGGTGGCATGGCCGTAGACCATGGTCAGTGACTCTACTGGGGCACAAACCCAGGACCTTCTGCGTGTAAAGCAGACGTGCTAACCGCTACCCTATGGAACCACATCCCTGGACCCTTTTTCTTAAGCAAAGGCTTCCAACAACAAAATATTCAGCCAGTGGACAGTAGACTGTCTTCTCTATCTTTGGCATAGGGGGTGAGGGCACAGACTGAGTTGGACATGGAGGGGGCATAGTAGAGCTAAGAAGTTAATAGAATTGCCGAGCCATGAGTGTTCATATGTGTAGGAGTGTGGGAGGTAAGTCCTGTTCTTTGTGGTTGTGGATGCAGCGATGATGGGTCTTAATTATATAGCAGCAAGAGAAGGAGAAAGAAAAATATCTTTTTTTCCCCGCATTTGCCAAAGTTGTTAATTACAGTGTTATTTGTACTTTCAGACATTTGGAATGAGATGTCCAAAATTATAAAATTATAGTATGTCTATCCAACAGAATTTTATATATTCATTAAAAACTACATTTTAAAAGCTAATGATAAATTGGAAAACTGCTCACGATCTAATGCTGAGTGAAATAAATTTCAAACTTTGGTTTCAGAGTTGTTCCAATTTCTTGTAAATGTGTAAAGAAAAAACTGGTAAGGAAAATCTTCAAATGTTACCAGCTCCTTCTTCCTGGTAATATTACAGGTGATTCTAATGTTTCTATTTATAATTCTCTGTGTTTAAAAACTAGAATCATTAATATGTATTACTTCTATATTTAAAATTAATAAACTTTATATAAGAAGAGATAATTAATGACACTATAATTAAAATTTACATTTATTCTAGTAATAACCAGCTATCCAAAACTGTAATGGAATAGTTATTTAGCCAGTAAATGATTCTTATGTGCCGTTCACTTAAAAAGGCACAAGGGATTCAGAAATAAAGGTACTAGCCCCAGCTGGAGGAACTCGGGCCGGGTGGGGAGGCCGAGGAGAAAGCAGACAGGTGCCACGATGCTGTGTCAAGTGCTCCTCCAGAGACAGGCCCACGATGCTCAGTACCACAGGAGATGAGGAACGATCCGGCCACTGGGACTTGTGGAAGGCTTCCAGGAGGAGGTGACATGTAAATTGACTCTTGCATTGTGCTGAAATTTGGAGGAGGAAGGAAGAAAATCTGAACTAAACCAGTTACTATGGGTGAAGCAATATAAGGAATTTTGGAGTTTAGAATGTCTTTTAAATTTCTCTCTCGGACACTAGGTGGGTGGCAGCAACACCTGGCTTGCATGCAATAGAGCTGGAAGAGCATGTTTAGAGCGAAAATTTGAGAAATGTGCATTAGCAAGGTAAACTACACATGGCATTGGGACACAGTCATTTGCTCTTCGAGGTTTTATTGAGCAAGACCGTGTGGAATTGTCCTGGGTGCCGAGGATGCGCTGATGAATCGGACAGACAGGCTTCTGCTCGCACAGTGCTTGAGGCTGGCCTGGGAGACAGACTGCAGACAGACAGACAGACAGACAGACAGAATGTCCAGAAACAAGAGTGCTATAAAGAAAATTAAACTGGATTCCATGAGGAGGGTCATAGATTCGGAGTCAGGAAAGGCCCCTCAGAGAGGGGCTCAGGGAAGATTCAGGAAAGACGGTGATGTGATAATAATAGTATTGTTGATGGCTGCATTGATTGAATCCTTTCTTTGTGCCAAGTGGGTTATTTCCTTGAATCCACAGGACAATCCTGTAGATAGGCAGTGTTGATCAGCAGAAATAGGACCAGAGTCAAACTCGACTCTGCCTCCAGCCGCACTCGTAAACACAAGTACTTTCTGTCTGTACCAAGTTGGGCCCGAGAGGCAAGGGCAGAACCCACGGAAAGCAAGACCCTCACTCAGGGGCACAGATGCATGAGGAAAAGGGGAGGGGGCTGAGAACGCAGGAATGCTGGCATTGGAGGGGTAGAAGAGGGCCTCTGAAGACAAACACTGAGGACACGTGACAGAGGGTGTGAGAGCTCCAGGGGACGCTAGCCTGACAGGAGAGGACGCAATAGCATGGGGGGGGGGGGCGGTCAGCAGGGTCCCATGTCCACATACCCCAGAAGAGACAAGAGCTGGTAATGTCCATTAGATTTAACAACCAGACAATTACTGGTGGTCCATGAGGGAGTGAGGAAGCCCAGACTGCAGAGCCGATAGGAGAAGACTTCTTCCTTCTTCCCCGAGAGAGAGAGAGATGCAGGGTAAGAGCAGCGAGCTTTGTTATGATTGTCATTGTTTTGTTTTTTGTTTAGTTTACAAAAGGATGAGACCTGAGGGTTGAGCCTATGGAGAGGGAGGGGTTGAGGCCATAGGAGAGAAAGGAAGTAACTGATGTAGCAAAGTCCTTGTAGGGACGAAAAGGATGGTGAGCAGAGCATGGGTCAAGGGGGAGGTCTTGGGCCAGAAGAGACACCTCTTCCACTGTGAAGGGAAGGGAGTTGCCTGATTAATTTTCTCTGAAGTTGGCAGTGTTGTCATCTGCTCAAGGTAAAGACAGAGGGGAGTGAGTGGTCCTACCTCAGCTTCTGCTTTGAAACAGGGCTTGTGGGAGATGGGAGTGGATGCCCAGGACCTGTATAAACAAATCCAAGCAGCCCCGAGGTTCCCATGAGTTTGGAACCCTGGCATCTGTGGCGGCTGCCCCTGCACAGCTGTGAGATTTCCTCCGGCAGGGCCAGCAACCGGATGGGGCCGGGAGCCTGGCCGTGCTGTGTGGCACAGACGGCTCAGGTGGCACCTGTTCTGAGCGGATCACTTCAGTCTTCCAGCTGGCTTCTCTTGGACAGTCCTGAGTTCATAGACCCTTCCACGGCCAGAATGAAGCAAATCTGCGGTGCCAGAATTTATCTTCAAATTAGTCATTTAAGGAAAACCCCTAATCCGTGACACCTGAATGTAAAGTATGTGTTAAAACAGAAAATAGTAAGGGCCCAGGACTTTGAGAGCTCAGTGATCAGTGAAATGGCTGGAATGTGCCTTGCTCTGTTCCCTCCCTGAGTTATAATTGTTACAACTGCTGCTTAGGTTTGATTCAATTAGAGACCCTCTTTCCCATTAAATACACAATGGGAATGTCATTGTGAAACGTTTTGTTGTTACACTGTACAGCAGTCACTTCAAGATAACACAAACCTGGCTCCTGGCAGAGAAGTTCGTTACCACTACATGCATACAAAACAGAGGATGTAATCAAAAGGGTATTTGGCATGGATCCAGAAAGCAATTGGATTAGTCTATAACTGGCCGCCATAGTTTCAAGTCCAATTCTGAGCCATGACTTATTGCTTCCTAACTGACAATCTCAAAGGTTTACCGGGAGGGCGCGAAAAGCTCAATCATTACTTTCTAGCTCATTCTGAAATGCGTTTCATTAGTGAACATTTTTGAATATTTAAAATAAAATTAAAATAACAAGATAAAAAATATAACTGTAGAGGGAACATTTCAGATAGCTCTTGGTTTTTATTCCTTAAGTCAGTATTGATTTATATAATAGGGGGAGGAATGGATAGTGTTCTTTAATTTTCAAACTTCACACGAAGCGCTTGAAATTTAAAATGCAAACAACATACAACAGTGACAAAACACTGACTAAATTCTGGTCTGACTTGGCAGACATTTAGAAAGGAGTGAGATTTAAGCAATTTTACTGTTTAAATAACTCAGAAATTCTCTTTTGAAAGATTTTAGCTCCTCTCACCAAATTTGAGATATAAATTGATCCCATTGTTAAGTCAAATGTCTTCATTACTTTCTCTGAGGTTCCTCAAGTACTTTAGAAGCAAAACCTGAGGACAGCAGGACACCCTGGCATCTGAGCTAGTACTGTCTTCACCTGTGAGTGCGGCTTTGGCGCCCAGGAAAATGACAAGGGACACCACCATATTTCTCTGGGATTTCTTAAAGAGCCCGCGCCGCATTTCCTCCCTCTTCCCTGCAGGAATCAGAGTTAATTTCTAATGATAAGCCTGCTTTCTGTTATTGGCTAAAATATTTTTAAAATTCTTTTTTTTTTCATATTCCACTTTCTCATAATATCTCTTTCTTTTTTTAACTGCACACAGATTTTAATGCTTTACCAGAGTAAATCTACTTTCTGCGGGTTTCGCACGGGTTGACCTTAATATTTACGTTATTTTCCTCCAGAACGGCTATGCAGTAGGTATATTTTGACTCTCTAAACGATTTAAATTTGATTGGTGATTGCAGCCAGATACTTATTGATGAAATAGGAAAAGAATTAACACGCGAGAGCACCGGATTCGAACTCCGCCCGCCCGGGTCGGGGAGGGGGGCACCTCCCAAGTGGGTCGCTGACTTCAGGTGACTTGACTTCAGAAAAACTATGAGGAGTTGTAGTGGCACTAGCTGTGACATAGTCTCCCATTTTTGTGATGGTGGCGGTTGCTGAGACTGGAAAACATGCAAAGTATTGAGACATGGGAATATGGCACAGCCCCTGATCTGAGTGGAACTGGAGACCCCGTAAGCGGGGCGTGGGGACCAGGCTGTCAGGTTTGGGCCAGGGAGGGAGTTGCGTTTGTGGGGTGGCGAGGGGGGGGAGTGAGGGAGGCCGAGCTCGCCGGGAAGGAGCGGGGCGCTGGACGGTCGGGGGAGGGGGAGGGCAGGGCGGGGAGGGGAGGGGAGCGGGGAGCGCCCGGCGCGCGGAGGGAAAGTGGGGACGGAGTGGCGGAGTGGACGGAGCGCAGAGACCAACCGCAGGGCGCTCGCGTGGCGACGCGGGACGGGGGACCCATGTCGCGCCGCCGGCGGGTCCCGGGACCCCAGGCGGAGCCCCGCGTCTGGCGTCTGGAGTCGCCGGGAGTCTGAGCTGCGGGCCACGAGGGAGTGGCGGCGGCGAGCCCGCTGGTCGTTATGAGGACGGACCTAAAATGACCAGCAAACGGAAACCTTTGCCAACGCAGCTGAGGCGGTCCATCAGCGAGCAGCTGCGGGACTCCACAGCCAGAGCCTGGGACCTGCTGTGGAGAAACGTGCGGGAGAGGCGGCTGGCAGGTCGGTGCCCGCGGGAGGCCGGGGCGGCGCGGGGCGCGTCGCGCACCCCGGCCCAGCGCCCCGCCGCCCGTTTGCGCCCCCGCACGCGGGGCTGGGCCGAGCAGGCTGCGCTCACGAGCTCCGCGGCCCCGGCCCAGCGCCCGCCCGCCCGCCGCGCGCCCCGCACACCGTGCGCGCCGCGGGGCGGTGGGCTCAGCCTTGCGCGCGCGCTGACAGCCGGGCCGGGCGCTCCGCGCGGGCTGGGAGCCGGAGGGGGGGCGGGGGGCTGACGCGGGCTGGGAGCGGGCCCGGGGTGGGGGGCTGGCGAGTTTCCCTCTGGGAGCCGCGTCGCTTGCGCGAGCCCCTGCACCGCCGCCGTCCACCTAGCCCATTGAATGAATGAGTGCCTAGCCCAAGTGGCCCTCCACGAGGACTGTCCCTCTCCCAGTTTCTCCTTTTCCACGCAGGACACGTCCGCTGCGTGTGTGGGAGGGAGAGTCAAGAGACGGCTAGGGAGCTTACCCCAAACTCTGGGAGACCAGACGTCAAGGATAGGATTTGGAGAAAGGCAGGTGGACAGTCGTTGGTGCGTGTGGACAGCCGCCCTGCTGTGGGTCAGGCTCTCCTCACTTTGGGGTTACAAAAGTGGGCCTCGCTTTTGGAATCGATCGCCCACGAATCAGAGGAAAAGAAGAGGCGATTGCCAGGAGCCAGGGGGTCCTTAAGGATCCTTGCTCGGGGCAGAACGCCGGCCCCTTCCCCAGCTCCTCTCCCAGAGTGCACACTGTGGCCTTACTTCTGCGCACGCTTCATGCGACCGGCTACATGTAGGGCGGCGAATGCATGGAGCGGTCCGAGCTTCTCAGGGCCCTGGCTGGGAGCTGGAAGTCTGGTTAGTCACCACATCGTGCCTGCCCCAATAAGGGAAAGTGGCCCTGCTCCACGGAAGAGTGTCTGGGCAGTGTGGGATTCAGGACCACTTTCCCCAAGTGTTAGTTAGACGTTTCAGGAATTGGGAGAAGCGCGGTGGGAAAGGCTGCCCACATCCAGTCTCTGGACCTTGTCGCCTCCTGTCTTTCCAGTGGTATCTGCTGAGTTGGCTCGTGGCCACAGGGGTGGAAGAGAGTTCTAGAGAAGAAGATGTGAGGCCCGGACAGCGGAAAGGATGGGGGAGGGGTGGGGCGTGAGAAGGGAGAGTTCACCTTCTCCTGGCTCCTCCCCTTTCCTTATTGTAGAACCGTAGAAGTATTTTGCTAGATGCTCCGCCCTCACCCCCCATGCAGCCCGGTCTCTCCCCTCACCCTGACAGCGACCGGCCGTAGATGCCTGGAGTCTGCACCTCCTTATCAACCTAACTGGTCAAATCGGAAGTAGGAGTTACAGATGATCCCAACCCTTACTGTAGTCAGCATGAAATGTTCAACCCGTATTTTCTCTCCGACACAGTGGCCCCATTTCGTAAGCATCCAAGAAATAAACAGATTTTCGGCCCGGACCCAGAAATAAGTGGTGATGACCCCGTAGTTTTGACTGTTGGATTTTTAAGACCTCTAAGTGCATTGCAGACTTCAATTCAAAACAAGAACTTTCCCTGTTATTGTGCTAAATTGTCTAATCTACATAATGGATGATGTTAGAGAAATTTTTGTGGTCTAGTAAACTTCTGTTGCTTCATCACTTCAGAATGCTTACTGCAACTGCCTCTTTCATAGCTTCTGTTAAGTTTGTTAGGTTTGTTAAATCAATGGATCTTCAGGAAACAAGAAGTGTTTCCAGGAGGGCCGCCAAGGCTGTGCTCGCTTTTTATAGAAGCTGAGGCCAAAGATGACTGCAGCCCTGTCTTTTTCAAAAAGAGGTCTGGGAAGGAAGAAAGTGTACGATAAAGACCTAAAACCATCCAGGTTGTCCAGGAAAGCCATTTATCCACGCGAATGTTAGACAGGGCTGTTTAGTTCAGGTAGTGGAGAGAAAAAGTTTTGTTTCTGTGAAATAAACCAGAGGTGGAGATTTTAAGATCATGAATGTATAGATGTTAAGGCTAAAAGTGGCTTCAGAATGCTAAGTTTAAGAGTTCTCCCAGTGCGATTATTTATTTTTTTTTTAAATGAGAAATGAGGATTTAAAGTGTTTAATCAGAATATTAATTTTTGCTTGCCCCTAATCTGCTTACCACTCTGCTAACAGCGGATGCCAGCAGGTTATTCAGCTGGGACCAAACAGTCCTTTTTGAGGCAGGCTTCAACTTCTGCTTCTCTGAGGGAGCTGGGATGCTTGCCACAAAACCAAGCCAACTCAGTGAAGGAGCTTTTAGATGCAAATTGATTTTCTTGCTAAGGTAGCTAAAATATGGAACTTTGGCCATGAGACATTGAAATACTTAAGTTATTAATGTTGGCATTGATTCCAGGTGAAAATGTTCTTCATTTGTAAAAGTGTTCTTTATATGGTTCAGTTCACAATATCAGAATAACTAACTATACGAGTGTACCCCCAGAAAGCTGTGCCCCACCAAGAGATGTTACGAGGCTATTGGCTAAAAGGAAACAATAAACAAACAAACAAACAAACTTTTTTTTTATCAGATAAAGGTTTTGTGCTGGGACTTTTTAAATGTCTCTGAAATTGTCTTCTCATTATCCTTAGTCAATAGAACAGAGTTCAAAGTGCTTTATAACAGACTTACGCTTGTTGTCTAGTGGATTCTGAAGCCATTTGATTATCTGTCTTGCCTTTTTACATTCCAAGGAAGGAACTCCTTATTCTAACTCAATCTTCTCTTCATGAAAGACTGTCTTATCAATGAAACAGAAAGACAAGAAGTAAGACTGTTTAAGCATATTGAAGCTTGTGGATTTCTGCGCTGTGGACCATAGTTAGGAAGGAGGAGATTATATGTAATTGAAAAAAGCCTTTCTTAACACATGTCACAATGACACAAATAATGAGACCGATGGAAGGATAAGAGCTGAATGATGCTTGAGTTGGTTAATTTCATTACACAATTAGAGAAGGGAGTTTAAAGAAGACCTGAAATTGAGAGCTCTTGGCTTTCCAGTTCTGTATAGTAGCCGCCAATTTTTCATCAGATTGTGGCATTTTTGCCAATGCGTACTTCTTAATTTCCCCAGACGCTAATCCTCGTAAGGGGCAGCAAGAGTTTTTCTCACCCGTCACCTCAATATTGATTATTGTAATAATGGTGGTAATTGTCGTTTATTCCCAAGATGGCCAAGTTACTTAGTGTTCAACACAGGATTCTAATTCGGTTTGTCAGAAGTCAGAGGCCATCTGTGCTCATTTTCTGTTACATCACACTGCCCCCTTCATAGGCCTTAGGGGGACACGTGGACCTCGAATCCTTTTTCTAAAGCTCTCTGTCACTTGCAATTAGTTTAAAAATAAAGAACAAAGTTAACTGAGTTAACTGCTCTTTTTCTAGAGTGACAAACAGAACCCTGGTACCTAAAATGGCTTGTCCCCTAGTCATCCTATTGGGCTGGGCAGTGTATAGGCTTACAGAGATTTGAAATGAACAGATAGCCATACATCTAGCTTGTTGGGGGCCTTGTGTAGTGTGCCCTGCCCATTGCCATTGCTACAAGAAGCCAGGGCCTTCAAGAATGAGATGCTGTCATAAAGTCTGAATGCAGGTTTCTTCAAGGTGGGTGAGTGACAGGTTCTTTTGGCTTCCCCGGATCCCTAATCAGCCACCACTGGTGATAATTCTTAGCTTTTATAGAATTATTAAATTTTCTAGGCAGAAGCATACCCTTTAGCTTTTGGTGTTTGTAAGTAGTCTGAACTATTATTCAAATGTTAAGGTCTGAGAAAATCCAAATGAGTTTTCTAAAGCTTTCTGCTCCTTTATTTTAAAGCCCTACTCTATTTTAATGGAAATGTAATCCATATGTTTGATTCTTTTATACCCCTATAACAATATTTAGGTAGCTTGTGAACTAATTGATGTCCAAGTCTTTTGATCTCTTTTACAGCCCCATTTTAAATAATTTCTCTTAGACACAGGAAGTTATATTCCTGCCAAGAATAAACTAACTTAAAACACTGAAAAGTTTGAGTTTCGTTAGAAATGCTAATTCCACCAAATTTTAGTGAGTTCTTGTCATGTTAAGACAGGTTCGTTCATCCTCAAAGTCAAGAGCAGCATCCTGTGATGTGATGTAAACATGAGATTGGGACTTTAATGCAGAGTGGGATCGAGAACAGAACATTGGCCATTAAAAAGTCCTCATTAAAATCTAAATGTGTTCCATGATATCGAAAAGTACAGGATGATACTGGCCGATCCTTTTCATGTATTTTATATCAGTATCCTTCCTTTTTTTTTTTTATCACTTTACTGTAAAGAACAGGTCATCCTACTCTGTCGGTTTGGTTTTTTTTAACGTCTCTTAAAAAGGGAGTACGTGTAGATGTGATTTATATTAACAATAACGAAAAAATCCAAGTCAAGTAAATATACAGTTAAAAATCCGAGGAGAGCCTATCACTTTCATCAGGGTCCTCAGCTTTAGCTGTTCACAGAATCATCTGAAGACTTTCAGAAATATCCACAGCCTGGCCGCCTCCCGGAGATTCTGGTTCAGTTCAGATGGGCCCGGGGATCAGTATTTTTTAAAGCTCTAAAGATGGTTCCAGTGGGCAGTCTGGGCTGAGAACCTCTGACTTACGTTAACTACATATGGTAACTTGCAGAAGTCTGTGTCTAGGACAACATCGTATTTTAAGCTCCTAAGAAAAGTTTTGTTTGAGTTCGGAATGAGCTCATCAATTTGTATGGACAGAAAAAACAAAAACAAAAACAAAAACCAGTAAGCCTTGAGAATAATGACAAAAGTCGGTACGAGTATGGAGGGAGATGTCAGCGGTGTGAGTAGGGTCAGGTTATTAAGATCAATCAGGTGGACCTTATTGCCAGGGCAAGAAGTTTGGGTTGGGTTCTGCGTGTGACAGGAATCAAAGGAATTTAAGCAGAGAAATGATGAGACCTGAATAAATTACTACTGGAGTGGTCCAGGTGAGAGAGAAACAGTGGAAGGGTCTAGGGTGATAGAGACAGAAGTGGAGAGAGAGAGAGACGGACTGGGAACATGTCTTGGAAATGGAGACAGCCATGCTGGCAGGTTGGTTGCTGGAGGTGAGGGAGAGGGATCGGGGATTCCTAGGTTTGTAGTGGCTCTGGGCTCAGATGGGGGCAACTGGTAGATTTGCATGTTGCAATCGCAAAAGAAACTTTTTTTTTTTTTTTTTTTGAGTAAGACACTTGAGAAGTGTGGAGTTCTTCTTTGGCCAAATTAGGCCAAATATGTCTATTAGACGTCTAAAAATAAAAGTCAAAGAGTTGTATGTACAAGTATAGTTTTAGGAGAAAGGTCAAAGCCAAGGACGTAGGTCTGGGAGTTGTCAGCATACAGTACTGCTCACAACACTGTCCCTAAATTCAGCATTCTCATAGCAGAACAACAGCAGTGCTATAGTGAATAATCTTCTGTGACAGATTTATTTATTTGGTCCTAGAACTGTAGAAAAAAATTTTTAAATCATAAAAAAACACATCTAACTAATAAAATATACCTTTTTAATTTAGAAATGATATCGCAAAGTAAAAATAAAAAATTTTAACAAACATCTAAAGGAAATGCTTCCCAAGGTAGATCCCATATGTGAAAAATTAAAATATAGGTAATTAAGTAAAAATGGTCTTAGCACGAATACTTCTGTGGTCACTATAACTTGTTGGCCCCACTTAAAAGGCAGCAAGAACTTTGTATGGAAAGGTGACTTCTCCAGCGTCATGATACTTAGGACTCGTCTAATCAAAGCTGAGCTTGTTAACAGCAGTTCCATATGTTGACTTTTCCAGTACTGCATTTGTTTACTGACTTTTATCAGTACGGTTTGTTTATAATGAAGTTAATTGAAGGGAAATTTCTCAGAGAAAAATAGATCACAGCGTCGTAAATTTTCGCGTAAGGGAAGTAACTTAAACTTGGCCTAACCTATCTGCAGTATGCTAGCTAACCCTTGGCAGTAACAATTTCCTCCTGGAATTAAAGCAAAGAAAGGACCATGTTCATTAATTGCTGGTCGTGATTCTGCCCCATTAGTTGACTGCAATTCCTTGAGAAGACCATTTGATACAATTTTTACGAGTCACCAATTGGATCATTTAGACATGGAGCACACGTCAGTGAAATTAATATATACTCCTCCTTCACGTGTTTTAGATCTTAGCATGAACAAAACAATTTATAAAGAAAAAAAATTGCTTAGAGACCTTGTAGTTTTCTGGGGGTTCATCCAACAGGGTATTTCTACTCTGCTGTTTTGCAAGTTTAGTGATATTGCAAAATGAAAACAAAAGTGTTTTGAAACTGTTACAACATTCCTGGGCTTTTTTCAGAATCCTTGAATGTTTAGTGGAGTTGAAGGACAAACATTTTTGTCACGTTTGTAGTTAGTCAATAAGTATTTATTGAGCCATGAAATAGCATCCTTGTCAAAGCATGTTAGGACTGTGCACAGGATATTAATTCAGTGCTGTGGTTTTATCCTGGCAAAAAAATTTTATTAAGCTGCTCAAATCATTTAACTCATCTATTTAACCAGAAATAGAGCAAGCTTTCAGAAATTGCAAAAAGACATTATAGAATGTGCCGTGACTACACAATATCATATTTGCAAATCTGCTGTGTCAAACATCTTACATTCTCAGGCAGAATATTTCCTCAGTAACATTTTTTTCCAAAATAAAAATTTCAGAATACTATGGTTCTGTTATTTGGTATAATAGAGAATATTTTATCTATATTTCATCATGGCATGCTCTGTTTGTTGAATACTTCTTTCTCCTTATGTAAGAAATTAATGAACAATAGAGAGAATGGTTCTGCAACTCCCAGAAATTAATATATTTACTAGCAATGACATTAACTTGGAAAATCTCATGTGCGTCTTATCCTCTTTCTAACTGGATAAAGTAGAAACATTTGCAGGTTTCTTGAAGGATCATCGAAAGTTTTTTCTAATGACAGTTAATATTTATCATTAGAATAATATCTGAAAAGTGCAAATATTTGAATTCTTGGAAGTATAAGGGTATAAGTTATTCAATCTGTTGCCTCATGGGGTGGTCCCAGTGACATCACAGAGATAGCAGGGTAGTGCGTCCCTCTATGGCCTGACATTGAGTTGCATTCATCACAGAACTCTCCGAAAACAATGACAGAATACACCTTCCTGAGCCAGAGGAGTTGTCCCCAGGGTCTTGTAAATAAATTGCATATTTATTTTAGTCCCAAGAAAAAACTTCATAAGCAATAGATACAAAAGAAGAACAATTGCTAGAGTGAAAATAAGCCAAGAAAAGCTTTTACATATTTCAACAAATGTCTTATAAGCTGTTTATTCTTTCCTGGAAAGGAAGAAGAGAAGCTTTGTACTGTTTGATTTCAAGCCCTTAAATCTAAATTAGAGCAATAATGACAAAAGAAAAAGTGTACCCTTAACCCTTTAGAGTAGCACTCTAATGGTCGAAAACGAATTGAAACCGTTTGAGATAGCATCACATGTATGAAATCACACCTGTGTAATGGTGATTAACATCCGTGAAATCAGTGTCCGTTCATTTGTGACATTGATATAAATCTTTGCCACATCTCTGGCTGCATTGCTAGGAGCACCCATGGCCCAAGAGAGTAAACGCACATTGTTTTACTTTTGTTTCATCTGAACCATGTGGAGGAGGGCGGGGTCGGTGGCGTTGGGGCATGACGGAAGATCACAGGCATGGCATCGTGATCTAGTGGTTCAGAGCAACTCCTAGCACCAAGACTACATGGGTGAGACTCTTATCTCCACCTTAAGCAGTGGGCCCTTGGGCAAGATAATTAATCTCAGTGTTCTTCAGTTTCCTCTTCTTTAAAAAGGATAATAAGCATGGACCTTATTTTACAGGGTTGTTATGAGGATTAAATGAGTTAATGTTATTAAAGCATTTGACATAATGTCTCGCCCCTAATAAACACTGGATAAAAGTTTATTTAAAATATAGATAGATGTACACGTAAGTGGAGAATTGAGCAGCAGAGACATATTTCCTGGAAAAGCGATGCTTTCGCCTCTCCTTAAAGCACCTGCTGACTTCAAACCTGGATTCATCTGCCTGTTTCCATGTCTTACGAATCTATCCTGGAGCCTGTGATCAGGGATCTCTGAGTGCTGGCAGTAGCTTCACTTCCTTGCCTCTGACTGGGATCAAAAATTCAAATACTACATATGTTGGTAGCACAGTTGGGAGCGTCTTGTGTAAATCCATTAGTGTTACAGCATGAATCATATACTAACGTTTTGTCTTTCTGGAAGATCATCGGTTATGGTTTGTTCATCAAAATCACCATCAGCCTTAGAGCTACACAGCCAAGAATGAATTCCCATGTCCTTGACCTAAATAGGATTTGATGGAGACCTAATTAAAAACGAGAGAAGTTGGACTAGATAATCCCGAAGGTCCCATTTATTAGCTTAACGACCAGTGGCTCCATAAAACCAGCCTATGCAGCTCAAGGCAACTAAATGTCCTAAGTCTTTTCGTTCCCTTTCTGTGTGGATTTTTAGGGTGTTCTCAGAGGGGAGAAGCCCAGAGTTACAGCCCAGGAGGCCTGCCATGTCGTTCCCCACGCAGCTCTGATCACCTAGCCTCCATCAACAGCAGCAACGTACAACTGTTGCTTCCTGTCATTGGAACTGCATCTGCCAGAGGTGGAGAAGGAACAGGGAAGGGCACAAGCCAGGAGTCCAGGGCCTGCAAACACCTGTAGAATCTCAGTGGTCCCGGCACCGCACTCAGGTGGGGCCCCATGCTCAGAAGGGTCTCGCACTTGGTTCGATGCTCTGTTGTTGCCATCTTCAAATTATTAATAATTGTCGAATGGCCACATTTTTATTTTGTAGTGGGTCTGGCAAATGACGTAGCTGAGCCCGAATTTGGGGAAACCCAGCCTCTTATAGAACCGTGCCTTTGTTTGTGAGTTCACCTTCATTGGTGAATTTGGTGTTATTTAAGTAGGATAAGTGACATACATAATCACAGGATACTGGATCTGGAAGTGACCGCAAAGCTCTGTGCCCTTGCCTTTAGGGAACGTGACCCCCTAAGAGAGAAAGAACGTGTTTTTTTATTATTATTATTATTGTTTATTGATTCTGATAGCGTCTTTATGAAATAAGGCAATAGCACCACCCGTCGTTTACAGAGTTATGATTATATTTTAGTCATTACACATGTTGAAGCAAATATTTTATTTAGTTTTTTTAAAGTACTGCGGTGCTTCGGGTACAATAGGACATTGGGACAAATTACAACTCTTGGTATGCTAGATTTGAAGATCCAAGTCCTGCTTGGATAACTTAAACTGCTTCTTAATTAAAAATGTGTTTACAATACCCATAATAGATTAATTCATTAAACCACTGCTATTAAAATCATTAAGGCTATTTCCTGTGTAGGTTTCACCTAGGGCTACTTACTCAGAAGAGGAAATTGGGAGAGGTGGTAATAAAGCCTATCATTTATCACCAGGGATTTCTGGCACATTTCTGCCAATATCTTATTTTGTCGTCATGTCCATCTGTCTGTGTGAACACGGAAGCTGACTAGAGTCTAGTCTCAGAAAGCCGCATTGGCTAAATCCTCCTTTACAACAGAAGCTATACGTAGACATCCCTCTCTGATGATGTAAAAAGAAAAAAAGATGTTTTTCCTTTGTTTGGAAGTTAAGTTCATTATTGAACGCAAAGTATTTCTGGGCAATTGAATAAAGAGAGTGCATGTATTTTCATTTGCTCTGAAGCTGCTTCAAACAAGAATGTATTTGAGTAGTTCTGAATAATAATGCAAATAAGTAGGCAGATTCTGGCCCCCGGCAGCCAGCCGTGGGCCATGTTGGAAGAAAGGAGACCTGCCTGACAGCATTGTCCTGGCACCAAAGTGGGCACAGGCGGTGGCCCACGAAGACAAGCAAGTGACAGTGCTTGCCCGTTCTGTGTGTGTAGCACAGTCGTGGGAATTCAGAAACTCAGGCTCTAGGTGTCACTCGGGATACGGTCTCCCGTGTCAATGCTCGGACATAATGGTTTCCTCGTGCGTATTTGCCCTTGGGCCATAATCTCCTCGATGAGAGGCGAAGGTCTCTTTCACGGTGGACGGTCGATGCCGTCGCCCTGGCATAGGTGTTGAGAAACCGAAGGGTGGCACTGAATGCTTGCTGAGGGAACAAATGGATAATAATTATAACGTCAGCCGCCGCCCTGCAAGGGACCCTGCTGTGTGTGTGCCTGGCGTTGGCTGAGGATTTGATGCATTTTCTCGGTTTATGCTCGGGCTTCGAGACAGGAGACAGGTCCTACCATGGTCACTGTGGCACACCCAGCGGCTTGCCGCGATTTAGAATAAGCCTTCCTCTCAGGGCCCACGAATTAGAAAACAATTGGAAAATGATTCCTCCCCTAAGAAGAGCAGCCCCGTGGACATGCGGCCAGGTGCGCGTGTCTGGGTTGAATGTTAGCATCCACGGACCCCCACGGCGCACTGGGCCTCCTATTGTCCCCACTTTATTATGAGGACGCTGAGGCCGACAGGGCAAGTAACTTGTTTAAGGCCCATAACTGCTGCTTGTAGCTGTGTGGATTGTGGGAGTGACTTGTAAGATTTGCGAGATCCTGATGACTCCAGAACTCGCACCGGAAGCCCAATCTAGTGCTTAGCTGTTCACGGTGTCGTAGTGACGACACGGAACCGTTTTCAGAGCTTGCTCCAGTGTCACCTCAAGAGATGGGAGCTGACTGTGGCTTTCTGGCATCCCAGGGTCCCCATGATCATAACGACGGTGATTAATGATGATCCTGAATATTTGTGTAACACTTTACAGTTAAGTGTTTTTCCATGAAGGCCGTATAACAGTGGTTTAAAATCAGTAGGTTCTCACAAAAGTCCTTTGAGGTAGGCAGTGGAGGGGCGTTAGTAAGATGATGAGGATGAGAACAAAGACGTGACTGCCCAAGGCCAGGGTGGGCTGAGGGCGGTTTGAATCCAGGCTGCCACCCCAGGGCTCGCCCTGCCAGCGGCACCTGCGTGCTGTCCTGTGTGAGCTCTGCTCTGTCGCGTCAGCTGCTGTCACCAAACCCGCTGCTCCCAAACCTGACGGAGCGTCAGAACCATGGGAGAAGCTTTTTGAAACACAGCCTCCATCTGTGTGAGTGTGTGTGTGTGTGCGTGTGTGTGTGTGTGTGTGTGTGTGGCAGGGTAAGGTGTGTGCATTTTTAACAAGCCTCCCAGGTGACCTTCGTTGTTGGTTTGCAGCCTGCCTGGCACTGTCCTCTCACCAGTGACTGCTGGAAATGCTTTTAAACTCTCGTGGTGACTTCAGGCTCCATGCCTATGCCACGCAATGTCTGATACCTTTATCTCCCGTCTGCCTACCTAGATCCCACCCACTGACAAGGACCGGCTTAAGTTTTTCGCGATTTGTTGCCAGCGCCATTATGGTTATTCCCATCCCCGCCTCCCCCTGACCTCCCCCTTCAGTATGTGAGTGCCCCTTGGGGGCTGGAGGGCGGCAGAACAGTGGGGGCCTGCTGTGTGTCAAGCCCCTGAGTCAGTGCTTTTCCACCTGTCGTCTGTGAACCATCACAGCGAGACAGCGAGGTAATGATTATCATCCCTGTTTTAAAGATGGGGTAAGTGAAGATACTTACTTGGCCGAGGCCAGCACGCCTAGTAAAGTGCAGAGGCTCATCTGGCTTCAAGCTTCTGCCTTTCTGCTCAGTCTGCTGAGTGTTTCAGTCTGGATCTTATCTTACCAGCAAGATTTCCTTGATATAGAATAGAGAAACTTTGTCTTACATTATAAAAAATCAGCCTTTACCACCTACTGTATAATCCACACGGTGAAATCACCTAGTTTTTGAAGAAATAAAAAAAACAAATGCCTCTCCTTTTCGGAATCATTTCCTAGCAAGCTTCAAAAAGGTGAATGATATTGATGGAGACGTGACATTTATTTATTCGAGCTCTTCAATATCACAAGGAAATCCTGGGCAACATTCTATCCTCTTCTTTCTTTTAACTAAAACAAACAAACAGACAAACAAAAAACCATGAAATGTTGGAGCTCATGAAATCCTTATGGTTTCTCTTTTTCGAGCCATCCAATTTACAAGAGTTGATTGAACCTCGCAGAGATTTAATTAACCTGTTCCAGGTCACATATCTCATTAGTGATAAATTCAAGATGAGAGTCCAACTCCATGTCACACTGACTTTTGGGATGACAGGTGAATTAATTCTTGGCCGCCCATTCATAAGCAAAATGCCCATATCTGAAATCAGTCTGGGGTCCAAACTTCTGGAGGGAAGAACGGTACCTTACCTTCGAGAACAAAGGCAGTCCCACAAGATTTGTTCGTAAGTATTTGTTGGTGGCCTGAGGCACTGTCTCGGTGACCAAAGGAATCCTATTGCTCCCTCCTAAATGCTGAGTGCTCTGGTGGCCCCCAAACACTGCCTGCTCTACTGTGATCCCACCCCTAGGAGTCTGGCACACTGGTCCGCTTTGTGGAGTTGAGTGAGATAACCTTCCCTGACCTCCAGCCTCCTTCCAGGGTGCACTTGGAAATTTTCGTTTCATAGCTAAGAAACCTAACCCTATTGTATTGCGTGTTAGGTCGGGTGGGGAAAATGGAGAAAGCATAGTTGTCATTTAAATATTGATTTTTCAACTGTTTAACATAGAAATGTTCCCTTTTAACCATTTTTTAAAATTACGGTACTAAAAAAAAAAATGAGGTTTTTTTTTGTTTTTTTTTTACTCCAATTTCTCATTTTCTTAACTTGCTCGACAAATATTTATTAAGCACCTCCTGTGCCAAACACTGTCCCGGCTACTGGTGATCTGGTGGTGAACAGACACAATCAACACCCTCGTTGGACTTCCATTTGAGTAGGGGAGAGAGAGAATAATAAACAAATACGCAATAGGTCCGTGTTCTAAATAACGCATTATAAAGAACGACACGCAATGGGAAGAAACTAGAAGTTGAAAGGGAGTGCTATTTTGGGTCTGATGGCCAGAGAAGGTCTCTCGGGGTGGCGGGGGTGTGGGGGCGGCGGTGGCATTGGAGCAGAGACCTTCAGAGATCTGGGGGGAAGAGGGAGGAGCAGAATGTGGTCGCTTCTGGAGCGGGAGCACTCCGCTGCGTTTGAGGAGAGGCAAGCGTGTTGGAGGGGCCTGGAGTGCCCTGACTGGGCAGGAGAGTAGGGGCAGGTAGTCAGGTCCTCTGTGGCCTTATGGCCTGGGAAGGAGTCCCAGTATCATCTTGGGTATTATTGGCTGTGAATTATCTGGCGTATGATGTAAAAGTTGGAAAGAAGAGACAATAGAGCTAAGAGTGGAAGCGGAAAGACTTTGGGGAGGCTTCCCGGAAGTATCAAATTTAGTTCATGTGTCAGTTATTAAAAAAAATATATATTTAATTGCTAGTCCCATGAGGGCCAATGCTTAATTAAGAGGAGGGAGAGAATGACCTCTGGCCTTCAGTTTTTTATGCAAATGGGAGGAATTAGCTAGATTCATTCATCTGTTCAGAAACTTTCATTTAGCATCCCAGATGCTGTGCTATGCCATGCACTGGGGCTGAAAAAGATGAAAAGACACTAAGTCTCACCCTCCAGGACTTATGCAAAGGGCAGTAGTAGAAGAACGCGCAGGACGCAGAGGCACAGCGGAGGATGAGCAGAGGATGGCATGCTGAACTTCGCCTGGCTCTGCGGAGCGGATGCCCCCTGAGCTGGGCCTTAAGGAGAAAACTTAAAGAACAAGCACTTGCGAAGAAACGGAGAGCGTGAAGCAGCATGAGTGGTTACTCTACACTCCTGGACTTCAAGTCAAGAAGGAGAGCAGACGAGGAAAATGCTGGAGTGGCGGGCAGAGACCGGATGATGAACTCGTGGGTCTCCCCCACGACTTCCGGTGCTATCTCAATCTGTAAATGCTTTTCTAACTCTCTAGGACTTGATGATTACGTGAATCTATTTTCCTTTACCCACTAATGTTTGGTATAAACATCACAAGCCCCTGTTTATTTTTATATCCATCTTTTTTTTAAGTTCCCTGGTTCTCCAACTTTAAAGAATAACCATGAAAGCCTCTTTTCTCGCATAGACGTTGCAAGTCTCCTGTGGCTTTTAAAGATGACTTTCGTTAAATTAGCAGAACCTACAGGAGCTCTTGTGAATTTCCTGCTTCCAGGCTTGCTTCTGGAGTCTTCTTCACACCAAATATAGGTGCGGTTGCTTGGATTTGCCAATTTAAAGTTAAAGCGAGTGTCTGGTCTGGTGTGGCATGTTATGGAGAGTCGGAGGTCTGTAATTTCCACAGTGAAACGAATAAGACTTCTTGATCAATTTTTTTTCAGAGGGTTTTTGGGCCATAGTTACTTAAAAAGGATACCCTTGAAAAGAGGTCCCATATGGATCTGGATTTACTCATTCATAAGCATTTATTGGTGACCTCCTTTACTCGAGATTGCCTACCAGGTACTGGAGACACAAAAATAAATGATAAAATCCTTTCTTTGAAAGAACTCACAACTATTAATTCTTCTTATAATTCTTAGAAGAAATCTTAGAATTCTCTGACTGTCGTCTACGCACAGAATGGTCAATGGTTAAAGGTTTTATAGAATTTCATTAAAAATAGTTGACCCGTGATTATGCATCAACTCAGCCTCCTATGGAAAGCTGGATTTCT
>NW_011888852.1:1756839-1778373 GCF_000151845.1 Pteropus vampyrus | reverse complement strand
GGCGGGCAGAGACCGGATGATGAACTCGTGGGTCTCCCCCACGACTTCCGGTGCTATCTCAATCTGTAAATGCTTTTCTAACTCTCTAGGACTTGATGATTACGTGAATCTATTTTCCTTTACCCACTAATGTTTGGTGTAAACATCACAAGCCCCTGTTTATTTTTATATCCATCTTTTTTTTAAGTTCCCTGGTTCTCCAACTTTAAAGAATAACCATGAAAGCCTCTTTTCTCGCATAGACGTTGCAAGTCTCCTGTGGCTTTTAAAGATGACTTTCGTTAAATTAGCAGAACCTACAGGAGCTCTTGTGAATTTCCTGCTTCCAGGCTTGCTTCTGGAGTCTTCTTCACACCAAATATAGGTGCGGTTGCTTGGATTTGCCAATTTAAAGTTAAAGCGAGTGTCTGGTCTGGTGTGGCATGTTATGGAGAGTCGGAGGTCTGTAATTTCCACAGTGAAACGAATAAGACTTCTTGATCAATTTTTTTTCAGAGGGTTTTTGGGCCATAGTTACTTAAAAAGGATACCCTTGAAAAGAGGTCCCATATGGATCTGGATTTACTCATTCATAAGCATTTATTGGTGACCTCCTTTACTCGAGATTGCCTACCAGGTACTGGAGACACAAAAATAAATGATAAAATCCTTTCTTTGAAAGAACTCACAACTATTAATTCTTCTTATAATTCTTAGAAGAAATCTTAGAATTCTCTGACTGTCGTCTACGCACAGAATGGTCAATGGTTAAAGGTTTTATAGAATTTCATTAAAAATAGTTGACCCGTGATTATGCATCAACTCAGCCTCCTATGGAAAGCTGGATTTCTTTGCCTGACATACTGACGAGAGCAAAGGGGGAAGATGTCAGAAGAGAAGAACTAATTCATGCGGCACTTGAGAAGCTCCACTGAACAGCTGCATTGTGGCACTTACCCTTTTTGTCACAAGGAGTTGTTTTTTGGAATCCTCAGATATCTGTGGTCGCCCAAGGGCTCTTCAAATGTCACCAGGGCAACAACAAAGTAACACACATGAAGCAGCCCCTCTGTGGCGTTCTGTATGGAAAGCACTGAATTAAATTATTGCATAACGAATCATCTGCATATGAAAGGCACTGAACTGTTGGAGAACCCAACTGAAAACAATGCTGAATTTGATTCCTGTCTCCACTGATAACTTACTGGCACCCTCAAAAATCTCCCTGTGACCCGAGTCCCCTATGTGGAATGTGAGAAATATTAATACAGTACTTCTGACCTAAAGGGATTGAGAGCTAAATTGGGGAGATTGTTGAGATGGTTAGAGGAAAACGGCCATCTGTCCTTGAACACCATCCCTATTACCCTTTCTTGGTCAACCTTTCAAAAAGATTAAGGAATTTCCCAGTCTGCTCGAAACCATTGCTCCCCACCATGGAGATCCCAGCAAACTCGACAAACTCTACATTGACTGAGTCCTTACCAAGTGCCAGAGCCTGTGCTAAGTACATCACGTGCATCATTCTGTTTCGTCCTAATGACCTGTAGTGTCAATATAATTAGCGTTCTCATTTTGTAATGAAGACATTTAGACTCAAAAATGTATGTGACCCTTGGCGTGGGTTCACAAAGCAAAAGAGGATTCTGAAGCAGAGATTGGAACCAGGTGACCTGTGTCAGGAGCCCCCGAACCTCTGTACACATCGGTTTAGAGGGAACTGTATGTCACGTCGCATCCTCCTTCACTGTGATACCTGGCTACGCCTTAATCTAGATACCATAGGTAGAAATCTTTACAGTATGGAAGTTTTTCTACAGACTAAGTATATTAACGCAAGAAAGCCTGTGGAGAGACAGTATATGAAAAATAAACAACATGTGATATTTTAGGCATGATTAAACCAAAATAAGACAGATTTTGAAGTGTACTGAAATTCTTACATTTAAGTGATATTGTCATTAGTAACCCACCCTTTTATCCCAACAATGCTTGAAACTCTTCTCAGGAATTGCCAGGTCTTACTCCTTTTAGGCTGCATGTCAATTTTGGGTTCACTGATCACCTTCCTTTCATCAGAGTTGACTGTGAAACACTTAAGTATTTTAAAGAACAAATTCATTCTCAAAGTGGGGAAAAAAAAAAAAGGCACCACTAGCATGTACTTGAAAGGACAGATTTTCTCCTATTTAAAAATTTTATTTATTTATAATTCTAAAATTAACATGTTGATTATAAAACTAACATGTTGATTATAAAACTAACAAGTTGATTATAAAAAAGCACCCAAAGATAATCACTACATACTTCTAAAGTATACTCGAAAGAGCATCTTGAAAATGTTTCAAGCAGGCCAGCCAGCATTTTAAAAAATGAATGTGGTCTCCCAAGAGAATTCCTTTAATGGAGACAGCAGACACGTGGCTAGTACAGGTATTTTTAAATGGTAACATTGCTTTATAATCACACATTGTAAGACTGAAGCACTATTTGTGATAATATACAATTATTTCTTAGATGCGCCATTTTGTTTCATAGAAAATTATAATAGCTACCACAACTTTTGAGTGCCAGCCATGTTCCAGGCACACAAGTTACTGTATTAATACTTAAAAAAGGCCTAGCAAGGGCAGTATAATACTCATTTTTCATGGATACCACTAAAGCTCATAGAAACTTGGGAATTAAGCAAAGTCTCATGTTCAGGGCTGTCTCCCCTGAAGGCTCATGTGCTCAGCCATAGAGCATCCCTGGTGGGAGAGAAGACAGCTATTTCTGCTTAGATGGAGACTAAACATACAAATTAAATCATGCACATCACCACTCAAGGGTTAAAAGACGGCTAGAACTGCGGTGAGACATATTCTCGTTACCTTTGGGCTGATCTAAAATCCATCGTGACCCAGCAGTGCTGAAGGGGACCTCGGTTCTTTTCGCCGATGCGGTAAAGAATCACAGCTCAGCGAGATTTACAGAAAGTAGGATTTTTAAAGGACGTTTTAAGGGAGAAGCGGGTCACGCCTAAAAAAGGGCTATAACCGGATGGAAACAGAAAGTATAATATTAAAGCGCACTCCAAGGGAGGGGCGGGTTACAGCGAAGAGGGCTGTCACCTTGTGAAAGTGGGGAGGTCTGTGTTATATCTGGGCCGTGATGGGAGGTTACAAAGATGGTGCTAAAATGATTGACACGTGAAGTCATTTTGATTGACATTTGGCTGGTACATAACTCCCTGCCTACTGCGCCTACGGTTACCCAGAATTCAGTTTGTTATAATTAGATTCATAAACTTTTGGGTATAGGCACGATATTATAATGATGTTATAATGAGGCTAGGTCACAGGGAGGTTAGCGTGAGACTGACTGCGCACACGCTCACGGCCAGATTCAACCAGCTATTGGTTTATGGTCCTTCATTCCTCTGTCTCTCAGGATGCGGGGGTGATTTATAACTATAAAATGTGTGTTTCGGGGAGGTCTTTGGGCGAGGCCTTTATTCCTTCCTCCTCTGTTGGTCATGTCTTTCTAACTACCTAACATTCTTAAATTACTAAATAAGATAACCTATCTGAAAGCATTTAGACAAAGTCATGTAATTAATTCTCAAATTTCAATACAAAAGAAATCACCTGAGGTGCTTTTTCAATATACGTAATCTGGGACCCACCAGTTAGAAAATCAGGTTGAACAGATGAGGATTCAGGAACCTGCATTTTTAAGACACTCTCCAGAGAACTGTGAGGCTGTTGATCTGAGACCCACCTGGAAACTCTCATTTTATCACACAGGACATGCTCTAAATATGGTTTCCTTTACTTTTCCTAAATGTCCGAGTACAGGAAAAAAACCAAAGACGACAGCATAAAACGAGAGCTCCGTTCACAGGGCGCTGTGTCTGGTTTACGTTATTTTATTGAAATACACCAAAACAAAATCCTGTTTCAAATTTCGCCTCTTACGTCGATGTCCTCTTTGTAAAACTCTAGTGTACAAAAGTGGTGTCGGAGTGGGCGAAGACAGTTGTCACCGAAGCTCTGGTTTGCTAAAGCTCTTCGAGACGCTCCCAGCAAAGGAGCGGCCAAAGCTATGCCAGGAGGGCCGCGAGGATTTCCTGTTTATTCGTTTTACCTATTTCAAGTGATTTTCTACATCCTGTGATTTTTACAGTTGTCCTGAAAGGGAGTTTTTATATTTAACCCCATTGAAACGTAGCGCTTGTGTTTTTGAGGAGAAGTGGGGCTAAGTCTCCTTTGCGCTTTTCACGAGTTCATGAATTATATGCTTTCAACTTCATGTTTCCCGGGGCCGATAATAGAGACATTCTTACGCTTCACAGGACTGGCGATGAATTTCTGAGGTTTATAAGTTATGTGTCAGACAGTTCAGCCAGTGGCGTATGCATTTTTTGGCCTTTTTTTCCTCCTTCCTGTTCTGTCTTTTGGGCGTGTAACATTTGGAAAGTTTAATCCAGCCCGTAATAGGATGGGTAAGGGAAGGGGATTAAAATTAGCATTCTTTAAAGTACCTCATATAAAAAAGGTTTTGTGAAGAAAGGGATTTAAAATCTTAGGTTATGCCAAGATGTTATGCTCATTTTTTTTTTTATCGATTTTCTTTCCTCTCTACGTAAAGAATAATCAGGCGGTATCTGTGGACATAACTGTTTGTCGAAGACAGTAAGCAGAGCGTCTGGGGAAGGCCCTCATTTCATTTTCTTCTGGAGCCGCCGAGGCCTGATACGTCAGCCGTTTCAGGGGTGGATGAAGGCTAGAGATGAGTTCATTCTCACCTTCGCTATCCAGCATTGGGAGGAAGCAGTGCTGGTTGTTGTGCTAAAAGCAAAGTTTTGCCCATGATGTTTTTAGAGAGAATGACAAGTGGCTTATGAGATCAAGCAAACTAATGAGGATATTTTTTGATGTGTAGGTTCAGAATTTTCAGTTTACTTCTTAAAGAAAGAGATAAAAAATATATAATATACCCTACCTATATGTTTTTGATATATAAGGAAGAAAAAAAATAATGGCAGCAAAACAGACCCAGGGCCAGTAGGAATGGCATTGATTGCGTAGACCAGAGAAGCAGCACCCCATTCCAGAAGGAAAGGTGTTAAGGATACGTTTGACAGATGTGGAAGATCAGTGTATGATGATCAATCTCCAAGTATTTATTATTAGCTTAAATGTTGTCAAAAAACATAACCATTTTAAAAGATGGAAATAGAGGTTTTGTTTAAAAAAATTTAGGTAATCCAAATATCTTAATCTCTTGAAAACATGCACATTTTAAAAATCACATATCATATCTCTTTCTTAACACTGAGTAAAAATAGAACGCAGTGAGGTCGATGGAAGATAGGAAGGCGATGAAACACTAAATATCCCTTTCCTTGAATAATCTACATGAGTATTTTCAAGATGTGTTTGTGAGCGAGTTGCGAAGAATTTAAAAAAAAAAAATAGAAAAACAGTCTTGCCAACTCCTTTGACTCGAAGCTCAAATTCCAATTCTCTATTCTCATCGGCTTCTGGTTCTGTGTTCGATGTGGCTGGGTCATAAAGATACACCTTTACAAAATCTATTTAAAACTTTTAATTCTGGAGAAAATGTACGCAGCTTCTCAGGCATCAGCCCTCACCCTAGGCATAAGGAGCTTTTGTTATGCAGGGCCCGAGGAACGCCCGCCTGGGGAAAAGCCAGTTAATGGATTCAGACAGATGGATTCTGATGAGAGTCTGTACTGTTCACACCCCTTTAGCAAATGTTTTCAAATATTCTCAAGTAACACACTTAGCTCAAAAACAAATATGGATTTGCTTACTTTAGAGTCAATAGTAATTATTATCATTAGTAATATATAAAAATATCTGTTCTGTTTGTGCATATTAGCGTGCTCAATTCCTATGTCATATTATATCTCTAGACCTTTAGCTGCCTCGTACATACAGAGAAAACACACTTTGAATTTAAAACAGGCTTTGGCAGAAAATTATTTCAGCTGTTGTGAAATATTGCACTTTTTTAACTCCTCCCCACCAAAGTCAGAGTGATTGTCAGCTGTGGAAATAGACTTATGAAATTCCCAAGAGGATGCAAGTCGATCCTGTCGTTAATTTTTTTTTTTTTTCTCAATAGAGTCTGTGAAACCAGACCAAAGGGAATAACATTGGAATAGAAATCAGACTGGCCCAAGAAGCAAGGGGGCATTGCTTACGGGAGCCATTTTGTGGAGTCCAGTGGTCTCTCCATGAGCGCGAGGTACATCTCTGGCCATGCTTTTTGCCAAAGGCCATTCTTTCCCGGCATTAATTTAATTGAAGGCTGGAGAATCAAGTTTAAAGTATAGGAACATGAGAAAGCAGGAGATTAGAGATAGAGCTGTGAAGTGTAAGTATATATATTAATATATCGAGCGCTCTTTTTGGCCAGGCACTTTGCTGGATGTTGTGGGCGTTGCTGAAAAACAGGAGATCTCATAAAACGTGCAGAGTAGGACGGGGATGGACCTCACGCAACATGTCACACATTTAACTATTGGGTTAATGATTTAATTGCCATCGTGGAAAGTGCTACCTACATAGATGAAGGAATAACATGTGAGCTAAGTTCTAGAGTGTAGTATAAATTCCTTAGGAGGAAGGATTAGGAAAAGCATTGAAGGCAGTGGGAACAGCAGGTGCTGAAGCTCAGAATCGAGAGAGCGTGTAAGTCAGAGCAGAGAGGGGAACTCGGGGTGGGGCTGGAGCACGGAGAATCAGTAGGGGACAAAGCTCGTGGGTGTCATTCACATAGCGTGGGCGTCATTCACAGGTGTGGGCGTCATTCACACAGCATTGCCCATTTGCGGGCGGACCCTCTTCACGTGATATTCTTTGTTACATGCACTGAGGTGGCCTTGGTTGGTGCTACTCGTGGTCTGGCTGAAAGAAAACATATTAGGATTCCGAATTTATTCTCTTATCCCATCACGGTCTTCCCTGCATCTCTCTCTCCATCTCTAAGTTTCTAAAAATGAGTGTTTTTTGTCTCATCAGAAATTTATACCATTGCTTGTTCATAATGGCTTGGCAACTTTAACTAATTTAATGTCTCCAGTGGCTTCGTATAGCTTCAAAAACTGGAATATTAGTTCAAATCAGTAGAAATGTGAACTATATTACATTAGCATAGCGTACATCGATTTGGGTTTGTATCGATTTAGGTTTTAAATATGGCAGTCTCTTCTTTTTTTCTTATGGAAGGCCTGGTTTAGAAAGGGGGAAATAAATCAACTCCGTGTACCAAAATAGAAGGCTTTCCAGATCCTATTTCTGAATAGCTGAATAATGTGTCTGCAGCTTTTACATCACATCTGCTTGAGCAACAGCTGTTATGTCATTCCTAAACTCTAGCATTTGTTCATATTTTAAGATGTTCAACATTTTTATGAGCAGATACAAGTTTTCAAGTCTTATTTGAGAAAACATGCCAAGTTGCAAAACATAATTTCTGGTTCATTTCTTAGGAAATGAAAATACGAGCTACGTTTTCTAATGTACTTCTGGCGGTTAAACTTCTCAGCCAAACTATGTGGAGAACAGCGTAAACAACAGAGGTTGGGCTCCTTCTGCCTGTAGGATAAGCATTTACCAATTGCATTGTTTCGAAGACTCGTGTTACTAAGACTTTGGGCTGTTTATTTGAACATTTTTTACATGATGAAGAAATAGAAGCTATTCTTGTCAATTATCATTATTAGACCTGAGAAGTTATATAAGTGAAGATGTTAGATACAATGGTGAGTAGTAATGTGAAATTGGAAAATAAAGTTAATTTCAGAGTGAGATGTAATGTCTGTTAGGCAGTTGCACACACGTTCATCTCAACAGTGTGATTAATGAGTGGTGAATTGATAGTATCTGCCAAACACCTACTTTGCTCAGAACATTCTTTTGTTCGCAGGTCATAGCAGAATTAAAAAAAAAAAAAAGGATAGAACACAGTCTCTTCTTTGTAATTGAATAAAAATGTAACCTGATGCACAAAATATGTGTCTTTGATGATACTAAAAAATACAAATTAATGCTCTAGATAATTGAGTTTATACATGCTGAAAGAATAGACAGAAAACCAGATTCCTATCAGCAAGGATCATTTAGAGGGCCTCAGAGAAGAGGCTGAACTTGGCTTGGCTGGGGAGGGAGAGAAGTAACGTGACCGATGCTTGCGATGAGGTCTAGGGAGCAGGGGAACACGGGTTCTGTGTCTGCTGCTGCCATCGCCCAGACGTAGGGCTTCTACACAGAGCATACTAGCAGGTCTTGCGATTATAAAAGACACAGATTCCAGTCTCAAAAACTCGATTCCTGGGAATAAGATAGATGGGAATAACGCACCAGCGCAGGCTAGTATTAGAGAAGGACAGCGACTCTGGTGCCTTCACACCTGGGTTTGAATTCAGCTACCTGACAGCTGACCATTTTGCTCAGTGTTCCGTGGAGTATCGCGGAAAGCCAACGAATTAGATGAAGATGGGAATTTGGACACGCAGGTTGTGGAATGTTCTCCAGAACAGGTGACTCTCAACGATGAATTTTGAAGAGTAAGTAGAAATTCACCAAAGGCTGAGGAGGAGGGAAGGAGGCCGTGGCAAGGATCAGTGGCGTACGCAAAGACATTTAACATGAAGCCATTGCTAGTTGGAAGCGGAGGGTCTCAGATTACTGGCCACAAATCAGGATGCCTAAAAAACATACAAATGGAAATAGTCAATTGGCTTCTACTTAATGGGTTCATGTGAACGTTTACTTAATAAAGTAAGCATTTATTCGTGTTACGTCATGGTGAAATTTCCTACTGGGGTAGCAAATTCTTCATTCTAAATGCCACCTTTAAAAAAAAAAAAATCAAGGGCAATGCCTCATGATAAATTTTAAATAATCTTTCCAACGACATTTTAAATTACACTTATTTTTACTGGATGCTTATACAATTCTTACTTATTCATGTCCTTCAATAACATACAGTGTTTTGAAAAGATCCAGCAGCAAAGTTAGCCATTTTGCTAAGAGATTAAAAGGAAATTATGAGTTTGGTTTCAAAAATTCAGTTCCTCTAACTAGAATCTCAACATTTGGGAACTCACTACAATTGGCTAAGAGAGAACTAAAAAACATGTTATTACCTAAGAAAAAACTTCCAGTAGAATTCTAATGAATCTGGCTGAACAAATGGATCACTCTTCATGGAATTCGTGTTTATTATTACAAATTTTTTGTTACTTTGATCTAAATGAGATGTTCCACAGTAAAATTTACCTCTTAGTCCAATAACGGGTATTCCCATACTTATCCAGCAGAGTTTTTGTTTGTTTGGATTTGCAGAAGAAAGCTATGTTGCCACATGTCTACTCAAATAAATTAAAGTTGCCTTCTAAACTGACTCATTTGGAAAGAACAAGTCCACATAGCAGAAGTATAACATATCTCAGAAAGTATGCACGCCAAAAAGATTGAAACGAACAGATTTCTCATTTTGTTCTTGTTTTAATGATGACACCTCTTGACCTTTACCTGCACCCCGAGTCAAGCATAAATGCCAAAGTGTAGAATCATAGAAAATTGGAGGGTGGGGGAAGGGTGGGGGGAGAGGAGCAGAAAGTCATAATGCAGTTTCTCAAGACAGACATTTCAGAGGAAAATGCCCCTGACGAGGGAATTCCAACTTGAAAGACTATCTTCCCCAGCTAGGTGGCATCTAGAACCTATGATTGCCATTCAGAGAAAAAGAAAAAGGAAAAAAGGGACATAGTATTTTCACCTTAGTATAGCACGAGTTGGTTCTCTTTAATAAATGTGCGGGTTTAAATATGGAACCTCAGATTTGATAGTCCAAAGCAAAGGAAACCCTAAGACAAACAGTATAATATTCAGTTGATTAGTTGTAATTGTAGCTTTTATGTATATTTTATAAAGCAAACATGGGTATTTCATGCAATGCTTCAAGCACAACTTTTTAAAGAAAAAGAGTAACTATTCTGATTCTGTAGCATTATTTTTTTACTGCCTCATTGCCTTCTGGACATCTTACTGGGTTTCATTAAAAAAAGAAAAAAACAAACCAACAAAATATATATATATTCCTAAATGAATAACGTCAGGCTGGAAGTGATGGACCATCTAAATAATATTACAATTAAAATTTGCAGCTTATGAGACACTTTTATTATCTAATTTAATACTCAAAATCATAGTATGAGGTAGACGGCGCCTATCTTTATTTTACAAATAAGGAAACAAGCTCAGACGGGTTAAGTAGGCTGCCCCAGACGACAGCTAATGAAGTCATTTAGTTGGGATTTGGACCCAGACTGTCCCTAAATTCCATATGCTTCCCACAACGTCCTGCTGCCTCTGGAAGTTTCACACACAATGAGTAGAAGCTGAAAAGATTAGCTCCAGTATATTGAATTGTATGCAAGGTAAAGTAAGCAAGCATTCTGTTTTTGAAAGGTTTAGAATATTAATATTTCATGAATGCTGACATTCATTTGGTCTATTATTCTTTATAAATACGAAAGAAGAAGAACCAGCAATGCAAGTTTAAATCACAAGAGATCTGGCAGCATTTTATTAACCTGCCCAGCTAGGTTCCCTGTGGTGGTGGTGTTCCTGCTGTTTATCGGTCCACGCAGATGTACTGAATGACAGCTGAGACACGTGTAACTTTCCCTGAGGAAAAGGTCGGGGGGCGGGGTGCAAAGCGTTCTATCGTAATCCAGAAAAATATTTTTAAAAATATATCTCCTTTTGCAATTTCATAGTGATTTCCTTTCCTGTAATCTTATTGTTAACTGCTTTATCCCGGGAAGAACCAACAACATCCAAGGGTGTCGGCGGCATGCTCTCCCAAGAACTGAGTGAGCGACAGCTGCCCGCTGCCACCGAGACTTCCAGATGAAAAGAGCGGAGATGGCCCCACTCAGTGCATCCCTCTGCTCCTACCTGTCCACGCTCTAGGAAGCGAAAGGCCTGTATTAGTCTGTAGTGTTTATATAGGTCCCCTTCTTCCTCCAGGGGACCATAATGTCAGTGGACCCTACATGGACGTTCTAAAAACAGTAGTCCAAAGTAGATCATTTATAATACTTGTCATTTACTAGAAATGTGACTGTGTGTGGAAGAAAAACATGGAACGTAGGAATAGTCTGGCCAGGGCTTACGAGCACGTATTGTCCTCACACCCAGTCCCCCCACTTGGAATGTAACCTTTGGCTCAGACTCTTCCTGCCCATCCATTTCCAGTGGAGAATATCGATCTCTCCTTACGGCTGCGTTTTCAGATTCCTATCAGCAAAGATCATTTAGAGGGCCTCAGAGAAGAGGCTGAACTTGGCTTGGCTGGGGAGGGAGATAAGTAACGTGACCGATGCTTGCGATGAGGTCTAGGGAGCAGGGGAACACGGGTTCTGTGTCTGCTGCTGCCATCGCCCAGACGTAGGGCTTCCACACAGAGCATACTAGCAGGTCTTGCGATTATAAAAGACACAGATTCCAGTCTCAAAAACTCGATTCCTGGGAATAAGATAGATGGGAATAACGCACCAGCGCAGGCTAGTATTAGAGAAGGACAGCGACTCTGGTGCCTTCACACCTGGGTTTGAATTAAGCTGCCTGACAGCTGACCATTTTGCTCAGTGTTCCGTGGAGTATCGCGGAAAGCCAACGAATTAGATGAAGATGGGAATTTGGACACACAGGTTGTGGAATGTTCTCCGGAACAGGTGACTCTCAACGATGAATTTTGAAGAGTAAGTAGAAATTCACCAAAGGCTGAGGAGGAGGGAAGGAGGCCCTGGCAAGGATCAGTGGCGTACGCAAAGACATTTAACATGAAGCCATTGCTAGTTGGAAGCGGAGGGTCTCAGATTACTGGCCACAAATCAGGATGCCTAAAAACATACAAATGGAAATAGTCAATTGGCTTCTACTTAATGGGTTCATGTGAACGTTTACTTAATAAAGTAAGCATTTATTCGTGTTACGTCATGGTGAAATTTCCTACTGGGGTAGCAAATTCTTCATTCTAAATGCCACCTTTAAAAAAAAAAAAATCAAGGGCAATGCCTCATGATAAATTTTAAATAATCTTTCCAACGACATTTTAAATTACACTTATTTTTACTGGATGCTTATACAATTCTTACTTATTCATGTCCTTCAATAACATACAGTGTTTTGAAAAGATCCAGCAGCAAAGTTAGCCATTTTGCTAAGAGATTAAAAGGAAATTATGAGTTTGGTTTCAAAAATTCAGTTCCTCTAACTAGAATCTCAACATTTGGGAACTCACTACAATTGGCTAAGAGAGAACTAAAAAACATGTTATTACCTAAGAAAAAACTTCCAGTAGAATTCTAATGAATCTGGCTGAACAAATGGATCACTCTTCATGGAATTCGTGTTTATTATTACAAATTTTTTGTTACTTTGATCTAAATGAGATGTTCCACAGTAAAATTTACCTCTTAGTCCAATAACGGGTATTCCCATACTTATCCAGCAGAGTTTTTGTTTGTTTGGATTTGCAGAAGAAAGCTATGTTGCCACATGTCTACTCAAATAAATTAAAGTTGCCTTCTAAACTGACTCATTTGGAAAGAACAAGTCCACATAGCAGAAGTATAACATATCTCAGAAAGTATGCACGCCAAAAAGATTGAAACGAACAGATTTCTCATTTTGTTCTTGTTTTAATGATGACACCTCTTGACCTTTACCTGCACCCCGAGTCAAGCATAAATGCCAAAGTGTAGAATCATAGAAAATTGGAGGGTGGGGGAAGGGTGGGGGGAGAGGAGCAGAAAGTCATAATGCAGTTTCTCAAGACAGACATTTCAGAGGAAAATGCCCCTGACGAGGGAATTCCAACTTGAAAGACTATCTTCCCCAGCTAGGTGGCATCTAGAACCTATGATTGCCATTCAGAGAAAAAGAAAAAGGAAAAAAGGGACATAGTATTTTCACCTTAGTATAGCACGAGTTGGTTCTCTTTAATAAATGTGCGGGTTTAAATATGGAACCTCAGATTTGATAGTCCAAAGCAAAGGAAACCCTAAGACAAACAGTATAATATTCAGTTGATTAGTTGTAATTGTAGCTTTTATGTATATTTTATAAAGCAAACATGGGTATTTCATGCAATGCTTCAAGCACAACTTTTTAAAGAAAAAGAGTAACTATTCTGATTCTGTAGCATTATTTTTTTACTGCCTCATTGCCTTCTGGACATCTTACTGGGTTTCATTAAAAAAAGAAAAAAACAAACCAACAAAATATATATATATTCCTAAATGAATAACGTCAGGCTGGAAGTGATGGACCATCTAAATAATATTACAATTAAAATTTGCAGCTTATGAGACACTTTTATTATCTAATTTAATACTCAAAATCATAGTATGAGGTAGACGGCGCCTATCTTTATTTTACAAATAAGGAAACAAGCTCAGACGGGTTAAGTAGGCTGCCCCAGACGACAGCTAATGAAGTCATTTAGTTGGGATTTGGACCCAGACTGTCCCTAAATTCCATATGCTTCCCACAACGTCCTGCTGCCTCTGGAAGTTTCACACACAATGAGTAGAAGCTGAAAAGATTAGCTCCAGTATATTGAATTGTATGCAAGGTAAAGTAAGCAAGCATTCTGTTTTTGAAAGGTTTAGAATATTAATATTTCATGAATGCTGACATTCATTTGGTTTATTATTCTTTATAAATACGAAAGAAGAAGAACCAGCAATGCAAGTTTAAATCACAAGAGATCTGGCAGCATTTTATTAACCTGCCCAGCTAGGTTCCCTGTGGTGGTGGTGTTCCTGCTGTTTATCGGTCCACGCAGATGTACTGAATGACAGCTGAGACACGTGTAACTTTCCCTGAGGAAAAGGTCGGGGGGCGGGGTGCAAAGCGTTCTATCGTAATCCAGAAAAATATTTTTAAAAATATATCTCCTTTTGCAATTTCATAGTGATTTCCTTTCCTGTAATCTTATTGTTAACTGCTTTATCCCGGGAAGAACCAACAGCATCCAAGGGTGTCGGCGGCATGCTCTCCCAAGAACTGAGTGAGCGACAGCTGCCCGCTGCCACCGAGACTTCCAGATGAAAAGAGCGGAGGTGGCCCCACTCAGTGCATCCCTCTGCTCCTACCTGTCCACGGTCTAGGAAGCGAAAGGCCTGTATTAGTCTGTAGTGTTTATATAGGTCCCCTTCTTCCTCCAGGGGACCATAATGTCAGTGGACCCTACATGGACGTTCTAAAAACAGTAGTCCAAAGTAGATCATTTATAATACTTGTCATTTACTAGAAATGTGACTGTGTGTGGAGGAAAAACATGGAACGTAGGAATAGTCTGGCCAGGGCTTACGAGCACGTATTGTCCTCACACCCAGTCCCCCCACTTGGAATGTAACCTTTGGCTCAGACTCTTCCTGCCCATCCATTTCCAGTGGAGAATATCGATCTCTCCTTACGGCTGCTTTTTCTGCTATGATTTGCACACTCTGAAAAACTCAAATTATAAAGAAACTTTGGCAAACATCCTGAGTGAGACTGGGAAACCCTAAATGCAGGACAGTGGCTGCCGATTACCATAAGCTGCCCAGCAGTGCCGCTCGGGGCCCTGGATCAGCGGGTTTGAAGGAAGGGATGGTTGAACACACCTGTCCTCCCTGATCTTCTCCCCTTGCGACCCGCCGTTTCCGCACTGGCTCAGCCTGTGCTTTGTGAATGTGGACACCAGCTTCTCTCCTCTGCCTCCTTTCATTCGTCAGGTGTCTCCCTGCAGAGAGCTGGGAGACACACAACACCCGTTCTTACTATCACTCCTATTGTGAAGACTCCAACCTCTCTTCCTCCAGCTCAGAGGCTTCCTCTAGGGTGCCAGTCTATTTTGCCTGAACCCACTAATTTCACGTCAAGCTCATTAAGAGTTCAGTGAAGGAAGAATAAGCCTATGATCCCAGAAGGGGTCGTGGAGGGCGGGGCTTGAGCTCACTGTCATGTTGGACTCTTCTGTATCAGAACTGCCCAGGTGGAGCTTTTATATTAAGAAAATGTATTAAATTTTTTGAATTTAACACTATGCTTAATATACATCCAGTGGTTCCCATCAAATTAAATTGCTCATAAGGTCAGAATTAACTTCTCAGAAAGCTGTGCTTGTTAGAGAATCATAGAATTAAGTATTTGGGGAAAGAACCTGGTAAGAGGCAAGGTGACCGTCATTAGATGCTTGGTGGCCTTGCAGACCCCAGAGCTGGGGAGTGGCTTGCAGCTTCCTGGGCCACCATCCAGCACCATATAGACGGAACTGGGTAATCCTACAAGACAAACAATGTGTTACCAAGACATTTGACTGAGAATTAGACAATAAATAAATGGATCATTGATGGAGTCTGAGCGGAACTCCTTCAAGAAATGCAGATATACATATCGACAGATGCTTTTTCAACATCAAAATACATGTACATACTAAACTCTGTTCTCGAGTCCATTTCCGGCATGTCAGCAGCCTCCTGCTCTAATTTCTCCATGCACTGTGCATTACATATGTATTCAGGAAGATTTTAGTTAGAATAATTGAAGGAAGAAATAAACAACAGCTAATGGAAAAATGGACTAACCCTAGAGAGGCAGTGCTGATCGCTACAGGAGGAGATGGTGGTGGTTTCATTGTTCTTCTTCTGAATTCTATCGACAGGGTGGAATTTGCAAGGTCTCCTGAAGCACACGCTACTCTAAAACTCCATGTGGACTAGGACTATTGTCAGTCCAGATATAGTCTCTTTGCGTTGATTCCAATGATGGAATGAGTCGATGGCACTCTGCCCAGAAAGTTTTGTAAAAAATAAAAAATTATTTTTAACTATAAAAAAGCACCATGATTGATCTTTCACCAGTCATTGTTTGAAATATTTGATTGTAAATGAAAAATATGTGGTAGTTTGTGACCGAGAAGGGTCACATTTTTACGTCACCTCCCCAGAGGAAGAAGCGATAGGTATGGTGTAAGCACAAAAAAGATTAACATAAAATCTGAAGCCCTAATACAGATCCCAGGTGTTAATAGATACATTCAGGGTCTACTTCTAAGGTACAGATGGCGAGAATATATGCCAACTTCTAACGTGGATCAGAAGCCCTCCCCAAATTGCTGGTTGCCCACTTGGGTGACACCACCTGCCTGCCTACGTCCTTAGAGCCCTGTGCTTTGATATATCCTAATACTTACTAGAGGGTGTTATAATTGTGACTTGTGTGTCTCCCTGGTGCAGGGGGGGTCTCCATCTTTCATTTCTTTATGCCCAGTACTTAGCGTCGTGCATGGCACACAGTAGCTACTTGCTAATGATAAGTAAATATTTGTCGAATTAATAAATATTGCCATAAAATATTTAAAAATATTAAAATACGTACAACATGGATGTGTTCTGCCAGTGAGGACTTTCACTGCTGGTTTGCTCTCCACTCGAGGAGGTGAATTTCACGTCGTTGATCAAGGAGGTGTACGTTTACTGTGTGAGATGTTCTGCTAATTACCGTGGAGCACTCAGACAGAGAAAAGGCGAAACTGCACCTAACCCCAGTTTTACCCCCAGGCTTGGGTGGAACATTCCTCTTTAACTGGCCCTAAGTGATCATCTGTCAACTCTTTGAGGGCTTAGTGACTGGCATACGGTAGGTGCTCCTTAAATGTCTGGTGAAGGAATGGATAAATGAACCTACCTGGAACTTGTCAATTTTACATCGAAAGCTTGGAGTTAATAGCTGTCGGTGTCCTAATGGAATCATTTAAGCTTTCAGGGGCTATTTTGCTCAGCCAACTGTGCTCTGCATTCTTAATATTTAACTACAGCATAAGATCTTTGAAGGCAGGTACCAACTACATCGATCTAGTTCATTGTATTATTCTCAATCTCAAACGCGTAGTAGATGATCAATAAATATATGCAGAATAAATGAAGTTTTATATTTCGCTTTTTGTCTTTGTAGAGGAGATGCCAAAAGTAAATAAATAGCTGTGATAGAAAACACAGAATCAAAGAGAAATAAAAATAGATATATTTGGAAGGACTCACTTGTCATCAGGATCATGTCCCATTGTGGAGGTACATATTTTTATAAATAAAATAAATAAATTTTAATAACATTTTGGATAGATCTTGAAGAGATGGGTAGAATTTGAACAGCTGTAGATGTCCAGGAGAGCATTTACTTTTACTTTTTTTAAAAAAAAACTCATTCTTCAAAGTTACAGAATTCTTATCTTATGTCTGCAGGGGAAATCAAGTATTTTTGAACTTACTCTTTTTAAATTGCATGGAATGTTGATAATGTTTTAAGATTTAAAAGGGAAAGTTTCAGAATTTAATTATGTAAAATTAATGTTAAGCACTAAAATACACTCCTACAAGAATTTAAACTATTTCGATACCAATAATAGACTGTAGCTCTTTTTTTTTTTTTTAGAACTAAAGGCCATCTAAATCAACAAGATCTTAAAGAAAAATCACTTTACTTTTAGTGATAAATCATATTAAGATATGATGTAAGCAAGAGAGAAACAGTCAAAGCAGTGCCTGAAACATCCGCCTAATCATGTGTGACATCTGTGGCCCAGCAAGATCAAAAATGCAGAATTAAAGGCCCTCAGCCTGCGCTGTATCTGTAGGTAGCAGATTTCACGACCTGCGAAAGTCCCCCAAACTCATCTTCCTTGATGATAAAAAGAGGGAGTAATATTAAGGCAGCACTTCTTGAAACTTTAATATGCCACTAATCACCTGTGAATCTTGTTCAAATGCAGATTCTGGGGCAAGGCTGCATTTGAGACTGCATTTCCGGCAAGCTCCCTGGGTGGTTCCCACGCTGCTGGGTACCCACCCCACTTTGAGTAGCAAAGATTGGACATCTTTTGAGGTTTCCTGCTGCCCCAAGATTCTAGGTGAGCTTTCTAGGTTTCTAGCGTGGAAACTATCCAGACCTGGAATGATGGTCCAACAACAAAACACTTCCGGAAGTTCTCATCAAAGGTGCAGAGCTACTCGTTACCACTTCGACTTAAAGGCATAAACATCCCTGGACGCCTGTGGCGTGTGTGGTGCACCTCTTGCCCTTTACCCCACCCCGTTAACCCCCCGCCCCGACGAGTGTGAGAACATAGTCGTAGTTAAATAACAGCACATCATATCACATGCCTTGTGTGAATTGAGGCTCTTTTAGGAATTTGGCCAGCAGTTATTGTATTGTCTGCCAATCAAAAATTCCAATAATTTATTGAGTCTTACTATGTACCAGAGACTGTATAATGCAACATATGTGTCATTATCCTGTATTTTGCAGGTGAGGACACTGAGGCTAAATGCGAAGTCTTTAAGAGTAGTCAAGATTCGAACCTGAGTCTTGCTGTCTCTCTAGCTTTGCTCTTTCTCCTACTCCACAGTGTCTCTCTGAGGCATAAGACTGGATCAAGAGGGAGGGTCAAAGATGTGCGTGGCTTATTGTGGGCTTCAAGGAGTTTTAAATTAGAGCAGTAAGAGATGACATAAAGCAGCTAAAATTGAAATGCCTGATGACTATTTCGGAAATAAGTCTCGCAGGAGGACAGAGGACGGAGGAGGCCATCTGTGCAAGAAGGGCCTGGAGAGGCTTCTCAGAGAAGGGGACGTTGTGTCAGATCTTGAAAACTGAGTAGGAATCGAAGGAGCAGAGGAGAGTTTCTTAGGTGATGGGGACGGGGTGAAGCCTCTTCCTTCCAAGCACAAAAAATGTCAAGTCTTTTTCACATGGCAAGAAGGGAGTCGACTATGACAGGTCTTTCATGCCAGACCAAAGAATTTGGATCTCATCCTTTAATCAGCATAGGACCTCTCAATGTTTATAAATTATATGTCAGCACTATGCTTTAGCAGACTACTCTGGCAACTAGATATGTGAAAAACTGGAGCTGACGAGTCAAGAGACAGGAATGTAGGAGGTTAGTGTCCTCTTCTGTACAATGAGGAAAAAGTTACTACCTCATGGGCTCGCTTGGGGAATTAGATGAGGTACACACGGAGAGCACTCGGAATGGCACGTGGTGTTCAAAAACACGAGCTATCGTTACTTTGGTATTCTAGGTGCGAAGGTGAGCAAATGAGGCCGAATCCTGCATTGATTTGCACTTTTCACAAGTATTAAAGTCAGTTTTTCGCTTATAGAGCCTCTCAGTACAGTGTCAGGCATGCGGGAGGTCCTTGCCGTTAGGCCGTTTGCTGGCGTCTTTATTTTCCTTCTCTACTTTTCCTCTCGTGTCACCTTTTCTCCGACTTTAATTATCAGGACGACACGGTGGCTTTCTTTTGGCTTCACGTTGCTTCGTCGCTCATGTCAATCTTCCCTCCTTTAATTCCACCCCAATTATTCCATAGGTCTTACCGATCATGCCTTCTGCTTGTGATATGAAAGAAGCATTCAATTCTGAGAACAACTTAAAAATAAATGGATGAGTCCAGGTTTTCTAAGAAAGAGAAACATAAAGTGGAAATCCCCTCCAGGAGAACTTGACTGGGAGTGATATCTGATACGTATCAGCAGTTGGAGTTTTCATAGGGTTAGTTTTGCTCTTTAAACAAAGACTTAACACACTAAAGTGAAAGGCATATTACATGTCTTTAGTTAGAAGACTCCAATCCAGAAGAGGCGGGCAAGCAGATAGGGTGTGGGAGAGCAGGGGCAAAGTGACACTCAGGGCACTAGGTCCCCATACTTTGTCCTCACTGAATAGTCACATCCCTTTATGCAGTCCACATTGTTTTCTCACGTGCAGAGTGAAAATGCCGTCTGTCCTGTCTACTTTTCGGCCAACATTCCAGTCTATCAAAATGTACCAGCCACCCCTGTGTGCCAGGCCCTGGGCTAAGCGCTGTGATATTAGAATGAGCAGAAGTACATGTGGTTCTTGCCTTCACAAAACGTGCAAGCTAGGGAAAATAGACAGATATTAATCAAATATCCATCCACCCCCCCCCCCCAATATCATAACGCAGCTATGACGGGCTACAAGGGAAATGCACGCAGTGCCCCAGGAGCTATGGGGACAGTGCCCTTGAGGGAATGAATGCCACTCTGGGGGTAGTTGGTGCTATAGCCCAAGAGGAGGGAACTGCAGGTTTAAAGGCCTAAAGAAGGCCAGTGTCGCTGGAACACAGAGAGCCGGAGGGAGGATGTGATTACTGAGGCTGCGAGAGGAAGTTGGGGCAAACCCCAACGGCATCTGGTTGGACCTTTTAAAGGATTGTTTTTAAGAGTTGTTTCCATCATCAGGTGAAATGAAGGGCTTACGCTTATAATTTTAAAATCTTTAAAAATTATAAAATGCTAAACAGATGAAAGACAATTTTAATATCATCATGACTATTGTCCTTTTGAGTTCTACTTAGAGAATTGTACCAAATACCATTATATTGCTTAAAATAAGCATTTATTCCACTCAAGGAATGAAAGAACCAAGTCTGACTGTTCATTGAGTCATAAAATATTCTCCAAAGAAAAGTCTATGCATCTACCTGTTTAGTAGATACAATGTCGGTGATTTCATAGAATCTTGAACTCCTCGTTCAGAAAGGACCATCCTCACTAACCTGTGCCGTTTCCGATGTGGTCGACCACACTGAAATTCAAAGTCTGTAGGTGTGAGGACCTTCCACCAGCAAAGGTGACCTGTTCTGTCTTGTACTTTAAACTTGCTTCAAACATCTCACTCATATTTTGGGTCAGAACCTGTAAGATGAGGATGAAGGAGGGGGCATTAATCTTACAGCGTGCCAGGTGCTTCCTGTACATAACCTAATTTAACCATCACGAGAGCTTTACGAGGCCTAACCTCAGTTTTATAGATGACAAAACTGAGGTGCGGAAAAATGAACTAATTTTTATTTGTCCAAGCTTACGTAGTTAATAAGTAGCAGAGCCTGGCTTTTGACTACAAGTTGACTCCAAAGCCACAGGTGTCCTAGAACTATACTTCAGAGACATTTAAAAAATGTTTTCATAATTACAGCACATTTTGAAAATCTGATGAAATCAAAAGACCTATGGTCTAGAAAGTGAAATATGCACAAAATTTTGCCAACGATCCCAGAGCGTTGGTGGCTCGCGGATCGTGTCAATGTACCCATGCTGTTATTTCTTTGGTTAGAACGTGAGCTTCGCTGGGACAGATTGGTGTCCGCCTCAGTCATTGAGGCCTTCCCAGCACTAGGAGCCTTACCTGGCACCAAGTAGGAGTTCAAAACACAGTCATTGAATAAAAGTGATTCCAGGTGCTTGGGTCCATTTGCCTAACTATCTAGAACGGGTCGATAAAAGTCGGGTGTGGAGGGGTTTCCCCCATACGAAATTCAAGAGACCTGCAGAATGACTTCCCACCCCTGACCACAGGAGACCCAAGGAACTCTCAAGGGACTTCCAGGACCAGATTGGAGAAATTGTGGGCCAATTTGTGTTGTTTTGCTTTTTAACTTTAAAGTCATTT
>NW_011888852.1:1752629-1754859 GCF_000151845.1 Pteropus vampyrus | reverse complement strand
GCATAACAGCCAGACAATGCCCCTTCCTTCACTTCATTCAAAAGAACAGCAGGATATGGAAGGTTCAAGGGGAGCCTCTGCAGGGTAGAGTTTGGAAATCTGCTTTGTCTTTAAAGATAGAATCGTACCAGTTGTGGAAAGATGATGAGACCAAGGGTGGTTTGTTTCACAGAGCTGGAGCACCATTTGATGAGCAGACTGAAGACTTCACACATATGCTGATCACACATATGTGATCCCTGCCTGACACACCCAAGCCTATAACCCCGAATTCAGTTTGACCTCTTAGTTCTTTGCCATATCATCATAGCCCTTCTTCTAAAGGATTAACTCCAGGAAGCAGCCGGAACGGAGAAGTATTGTCCCAAGTTAGAGCTTTGGTAGAGAAAATAGAGAATGACTCAAGAAAAGCCTTGGGGGAGTTTGTGTCTTTCCAGGTCATCTTAGATTCCTAGACTGAGTCTAGGATTGACGTTGCGTCTCTACAACGTGGTGATTTGAAGTAGTTACAGAAGGGGTATATGTAGCTTTTCCTTCGTGGACCTTTCCCCCCGTATCGTCTTTCCCTCCTTCTCATCAGGGATGCACCCCTCCAGGCTCTGCACTACTCCCCGCCGTGCAGAATGAGCTCGCTCTCGTCCTGCTGTCCCATGGGCACCCTGCGCACACCTCCGTCGTAGTACCTGTAATGCAGTCCTGCGATGATAACTGCCAGTTTGTTCCATTATAAACCATACTGTTAAGAAGAGGGACATCTTTGTACTATGTCTGCACCTGGTGTGAAGTATATATCGGAACTATTCAACTATGAAAGGGTGAAAGAAAAAAGGTGTAATGAGAGTTAATTAGTGACTTTGTCTCAATTTATGACAAACAAGATGCTAGCAAAAATCGTGTTTTCATTACACCAGAATTCTTTGGTTAAATCGTTCCTCCCAGCCCCAAAGAGGAACCTTGCAATCACCTCAAAGTTCCACTGATACTGATATCTTGGGCTCTGGAGGGCTCTTTCGCTACCTTCTCCAATCTTAGTTCTCCTCTCTTTATGGGATGTGTTCTAAGGCTGCTGCTCCTCCTTGTGCCATTTTCCATTCTTCAAGGTATAGATTGATGGTCTTATATAAAGAATAAGGAGGGAAAACGTTATATCATACCCTCAATATACTGACCTAAATTTATCTAAGAAGGTGTTTGCGGTTTTAACATATAAGAAATGCAATTGCATTATTAATCCTACACCCTTATTCCTACGTATTTTGGGGGCTATCATTATCTCCAAAGTTGACTCAATGCCAAACTGCTACGTGACACAAGATAGAGAGCAGTCGTATGTAAAACTGGAGACTGAATCCTGGGCAACAGGTCAGCACACAGTCTTAATGATAGTGTGCCTTTCATTCAAACATTTACACAATAGATAATGTGGAGAATCAATAAAGGATTTTCCAAAGGACTCATCATAGGGTTTCTTTAATGAGCAAGCTTCCCTTTTATATTCAAATTATAAATTGAGTCAACATTAAGAAAATATATTCACCGTTGTTTAAGATGGGGAAGGAGGTCGTAGACCTAACCTGATGTAAATAAGGCTAAGTCTCCAAGTGCAGACAAATTCCACTTAAGAGACTGAAAGATCCCTTCTAGTAATCTAAGCAATCCTTTAAAAATACAAAAGAAAGAATAAAAACACTTAAAATGAGCAATTACTTTTATTTTCAATTAGGGCAAAAATATTTAAGTTCTAGAAAATACCAGACAGTAAATTAATTAAAATCTCCAGGGAAATTGTTGAAAGAATTATTAAAAGATATTTATGAGCATGAAGAAATAGAGGTGGTTGATGATCGGGATGCAGTATGCATCCATGAGGAATAACTAACTCAATGCCGTTCAGCTTTTTAATTGAAGGCACAGCAGGCGTGCTTAGGAAATTTGAGGCTGATTCAAAGATGAGGAAGATAGCTATTCTTTTTTCATGCCTTTTAGCCAATCTGTGGAGCAAGTGTTGCTTATCCCTCCAGGCCCCTTAATTTTCACAAGGGTCCTTAAATTGCCCAGTGTTTAATGGTCAAAGCATATACTTTTGCCACTAACCAACAAAGCAAAATGCGTGTATTGCAGGCTCTTTCCAGAGAATAAAACCTTGACTCATCTGTTGTCCAAGATTGTAGCAGCAACAACAACATTTTTGATGATGACCTAAAAAATATGCATCCATTCCCCTAGACCT
>NW_011888852.1:1748245-1751284 GCF_000151845.1 Pteropus vampyrus | reverse complement strand
TGTAGAACAGTCTGGGGAAGTAGCGACAGCCTCCCACATGATGCTTAGCACTGGCATAATGGTGAGTCCCTTTGCGATCTTCCCTAGCAGACTGTCCCTTGAGGATGGGAGCACATCATGTTTACTGCAGTGCTGTGCAGGCATTCAGTCAATGTTGAATTAATGATTGAGTATATATAGATTAAACAAATTAAAGCTCCCATAATCTCAGACTGAATCAGCAGGAGTGCGGGGCTCTGGATACAGGAGGAATGGACACACTGAACTGTACACTGTGTGTGGGCCATGTCACGAGCTCTAAGGTTAGGGTAGGGGACCTCCTACCCTAACCTTAAAGAGATACTGACAAATTAGAGCAGATCCAAGACAGCAATCAGCTTGCTGAGTACTTGGTTGTGTGGTTTGACAAAAAGAATTGTTTAGCTTACAAAAGAAGATCCTTATGACACGTTGGGCTTTCTACAAGCACCTGTAGGACAGGCATATGCAAGAAGGAATAGATTTGACCTGTCTAATTCCAAAGGGCAGAATTAGAGTCAGTGGGATTGGAAATTATGAGGAAAAACTTTCTCAAACAGTTTGTGGTCTTCTGTGAGATAATATCCTTCATCTGTGTGGGTAGAGTATGAATTAATTGATCTGACAGCAACTTGTATGTTAATGAGTATTTGGATTAGAAAATGTTTAACGTTTTTTCCGAATCCAAGATATAAAAACTTAGTAGTTGCCCATAGTAGTTGCAATGAACAAATGGATTCCATATTAGCATGCAACACGCTAATCTGATTGATTTGCTACATAACAACTATTTATAGGTATTAATATGACTTACTGAAGGTTAATACTAAAGGTTTTTGCATTAAAACCTTGATGCAAATGAAAACGTTTTTGAAGGCAATAGGTTTTGACAGCATAAAAGATCAGGAAATCACACAGTTCCAGATCTTTGAAACAACTTAGAAAAGTGAAGGAATCCTGGTTGGCTGGAATGGTGGGTGAAGATGTTGAGCTCAGCACAAGTCGGACTGGATCTCTGGCCATGAGAACTGGAACTGATGGTTGGGTCCGCAGGGGGTGGCGTGAGGGCACAGCCACACTCTCTGAGGCTTATAGCAGTGAAATTCACCAAAGACAGAGGTGAGAGCTGAGAGACAAAGGAAATCTACTACTCCCCAGAAGTCTTTGCAGCAGGATCCGGAATCCAAATGGGAGACATAATCTGTGGTTGCGGAAGCTGAATCGGAGAATTCACTCTGAAACCTCTCACGGGAGTGGGGGGTCCTGACCACGGCTGCGAGTGTTAGTCTCACTGGCTAACGTTCACTTGCCTGCACTGGTCATGGGGTATGTGGCCCATGCTCGTCGGAAAGGCTTATTGACACAGAGTTGGGCACATAGATCATGAATCAATTGGTGGAAATCCTCAACATGAGCTTCAGAGCCCACAGGAAGGCTTTGACATGGACCCACAACCTTTGGATTAGGTAATTTGAAAAGCAGCCCTCCAAATCAGTCCTCTTTTCTGCCTACCACTTGCATCTCAGACATTTTCCGGCTTGGCAGAGCTACCTCGGCTCCCTTTGAACAGGCCGACGAGGAGGCTGGAATGCGCGTGAAGGAGGAGAGGGAGCAGCAGACAGGTGAAAGCCTGGCGAGCCATTCCCGGCTTCTGCAAAAGCCCTCCCCGCTCTCTGCCATGCGTACACAAGATTCCATTGAGCGCTAATCTGGGATCATCTATCAAAAGACTTCAAAGTTTGAAATACCAAACATTTTGTTTAGAGGTCACATTTCAGAGTTTTGACTGTATTTGGAGTGTTCGCGTTGAGAAGTGCCGTGGAAAAGGCCAGGCAATATGCAGAGTTAGCCTTGAGGGCGAGCAGAAAGCAGGGGACATACAGCCTGCCCTGCGAAAGGCCCTCTAGTTGCTTCTTCCCACTGCGGTTGAGGGCGTCAGTGGGTGGGGCTTGAGCTCTCAGCGTAGGTCACTCCTAAGGGGTCACTGACTCTCACTGGTTAATTACAGGCTCTGGCCTGTGTGTCTCTTGCTCTCTAGACACCCAGATCTCAACCTCCGTGGGATTTTAACCATCCCAGGCCTATTTTTCCCTTTACACATTCCAGTATCACACGCGATTAGATAAAATTAAGATGATTTTCAGTACACTCTTCCAAAGTGCTCTCTCCTGTCCAACTTCCCCAGCACCGTTTCAGTGCCACGATTCTTCCTTCCCTGTCCCTCCCGTGTAATGATGGAAGGAGTTAACCTGTCATTGGTTGGGAGGTAAACAGTGGGTGTACGCTTGGTCGCTAAGCGACCCAGGATAGGCTTCCCCTCTGCGTGTCTTGTTTCCCTTTTCCATAAAACAGGACACCACAGAGGGTGGCTGCGGACATTAACTAAAGACGGGGAAGGTACATAGCACAAGGCCTGGCACGTAGGAGGCGCTCAGCACTGTTAGGGCCCTCCCGTCCCCCTCCTCTTCCTCGCTCTCGCTGGTTCCCGGTATTCTTCTGCTCGTCCGATCCCTTAAACAGTCTGAGTGAAGTTTGCTTTTGATGACCAAGTTAGGAAGGAGGAAAAGGAGGTAAAAACTGACTGCGGGTGCCGTCCATTGTCCTCCTGCTCGAAGGATCTCCTAAGACTGATGTCTTAGGAGATACGCTTGAGCGCTCTGTCTCTGTGCTCTCTCTCTACCTTGCTGTCACCAGCGAGGAGGAAGAAACGCTCTCTGCCTACCCAGTGGTAATTCTTCTATCACTGGGACCAAAGGATGAAAAAAAAAAATTATGATCATGTTTCACGTTCCATAACAATGGCAACACATTAGCATAAAACAAGGCATTAATAAGGCTCATGAGAAAATAATGTTACTTCTCCGCTTTAGATGTGGCTTTTCAGACACACACAATGACGAAAACGTGATGAGCGGTTGCATGAATTTATAGATGCTACTGAACCACACGTTAATCTTGCATCCTGCCTAGATGCTCCTATTTAAACTCAAACTGATTTTTTAGAAAAACTAAGCTTTATAA
>NW_011888852.1:1737915-1748195 GCF_000151845.1 Pteropus vampyrus | reverse complement strand
GGTCGCTAAGCGACCCAGGATAGGCTTCCCCTCTGCGTGTCTTGTTTCCCTTTTCCATAAAACAGGACACCACAGAGGGTGGCTGCGGACATTAACTAAAGACGGGGAAGGTACATAGCACAAGGCCTGGCACGTAGGAGGCGCTCAGCACTGTTAGGGCCCTCCCGTCCCCCTCCTCTTCCTCGCTCTCGCTGGTTCCCGGTATTCTTCTGCTCGTCCGATCCCTTAAACAGTCTGAGTGAAGTTTGCTTTTGATGACCAAGTTAGGAAGGAGGAAAAGGAGGTGAAAACTGACTGCGGGTGCCGTCCATTGTCCTCCTGCTCGAAGGATCTCCTAAGACTGATGTCTTAGGAGATACGCTTGAGCGTTCTGTCTCTGTGCTCTCTCTCTACCTTGCTGTCACCAGCGAGGAGGAAGAAACGCTCTCTGCCTACCCAGTGGTAATTCTTCTATCACTGGGACCAAAGGATGAAAAAAAAAAATTATGATCATGTTTCACGTTCCATAACAATGGCAACACATTAGCATAAAACAAGGCATTAATAAGGCTCATGAGAAAATAATGTTACTTCTCCGCTTTAGATGTGGCTTTTCAGACACACACAATGACGAAAACGTGATGAGCGGTTGCATGAATTTATAGATGCTACTGAACCACACGTTAATCTTGCATCCTGCCTAGATGCTCCTATTTAAACTCAAACTGATTTTTTAGAAAAACTAAGCTTTATAATAAGTTGTCTTTCATTTAATCAGGGAATAAAATTTCTTAATTTACATTTAATTCTTGCTCATTGGCAATCTCCTATGAAATATTATGTTTCATCTGTTTACGTATATTACAGAATACATGTTTATGATCTTGTTTTCAGAACACGATACTTTAGGACTTTCAACATGTGTATGTATTTGTTATTATGCAAAAAAGAGGCACCGTAATTTATTTTTTCAAATGGTAACCTGGCCATGATACACTGCAGTGCTTCTTAGGAAGAAACATCCCATTTCTTTTCAAAATACAACCGAGTCAGTAATGAACGACAAGGTCAGCATGGGGGCTGGCCAATCTTTCTTAAAGTGTCATTCGCAATTATAGGACAACTCCACATCACTTCCTGCCTTTTCCTTTCCTTGGCTCGGCTTCCCAGGACATAGCCAGCGGTCTCGAGTTCCATGCTCTGCTCGTCTTTCTCTACTCTTCCATTCTCTCCCAGTGAAAAAGTGGTAACTGCCAGGTGTCTGGTTGAAACACATGGTTTATGGCGGGGACATACTCACTGTTTGACTATGAAACCGAAAGCACGTGCACGAAGTGGCTGACAGCATGTCGATCAGACAGCAGATGGTGCTGGACCTGAGCTTGGCGAATGGACCGTACAGGCATTTAAACCTGTCTACCATTAATGCCCGTGCTTCTGGCACACCAGGGTCACTAGCTCTTAGATCCTTTTCACTTTCCACATACGATGCCCTGGAACAGGAAAGCTCTGATCAAATCCTTGTAAGAATGGAAAGAGAAACTCAGGATCCAGTGAGTATCTTTTTTTTTTTCCCCCTACTGTGATGCTGACTTGAAGACCTACCACCTGCTCTTGCACAGTTACTGGAGAGACACAGTTACCATGAGAGAATGTTCTGGTGTAGGCCCTAGAGACCTTCAGGAACCTGTTCATTTACATAACAGGATAGGTAAAGAGATGAACTGCTCTTCAGAATCGGGCCACAAAAAAATCCCTCAGGGAATGGTGTCATGGCCGACCACCTTAAGGAAAACACATTAACGAGAATTGAGGTCCTAATTTAAGTCCTGTTAAAATGTCAGCTGAGAGTTTCTCATTATTAGGACTATAAACTCAGGCCAGGCTGTTTCAATTTGAGTCAGCCAAATGTAAGAACAACTTGTCCATATGCTTCTTTTTCAAAGAACTTTATTCATTCAGCCCCAGGCTCAGAATTCGATAACATGTTTTTCTATGGGCCTTTTTTCTCTTCACATCAAACAATATTAAAGAGGAAAAAAAGGGGGGGGGTGTCTAACTACTCCCATATGTATCCTCACAAATGGCCAAATTGAATTACTTACACTTTCCTTAAACACACACACTGGTTCCCGATCTCGCACACGTGCGCGTCGACCCTCCAGCAAAGCCCTCCCCAGACTCCGCCGTCAGAAACCCACCCCCTTTTTTAAAGCCCACCCAAATGTCTCCGCCTGTGTGTGGTCTGCCATCATCATCACCCCTGTCAAAAGTAATACTGCTCCCCTAACGGTGTGATTGTGTCTTTTTTGAGGCACTTTTCACATAAAGCTTGTGTTGTAAGCTTTTGCGTAACTTCTCTGTTGATCCTGAGCATCAATCACAGTCGCGTTGCGTGAATCTGCCCCTTTACAGAGATTCTTGCAGTGTCCTGAATGTTACAGGTGCTTCAAAGTATTTTGCTTCTTGGCGATGAAAAATTGGGGAAGTAGAAAAGTTAAAGGAATACTTAACAGATATACTCGTGCCCTATGTCCTGCCCAGTCTGACCTGTAGGAGCTCTCAGCTTCCCAGCCCCGAGGGTCAGAAGTCTGTGGTGTATTTACTCTGGTGTTAAAACACGTGGAGTTAATTTTCAGTGAGAAAGCTTTATTTGATTCATTTCTTTTAATGAGTAGTAATTTATACTCAGCAGCGTATGCTTATTTTCATGAAATAGTTTTTCACAAAGACCTTTGTCACATCCATCTTTTTACCTGGCTGCAGCTGCCTGGGAGAAAAACGAATGTGCTCTCTTAACTTTTACAGCCTAAAAGATTTCTGATGCCCAGGGCTTATTTTTCTTCTACTGCTGCTATTTCTTTTCCCTTTCTCTTTTTCTTTTAACCCTCTTAATGAGTGCTGCTTCCTGGTCCTGAGTTAGCTCTGAGGCACCGGCAAATTACTCGCATTTGCTTTCAGCCTTGGAGAGGGGTCAGAACTGCTGGAACTGCTTCTCCTCGGGGCTGGGGCTGACTGTGAAAGTTCCCATTCTCCTCTCTTCCTCTGATTGGCTCCCGCGGTCACGTGAGGGCCAGAGGGTTGGAATTCTGACTTGTGGCTTTTGGCACTCCTATTTCTTTTTAAAAATCGCTCGGTCTGTGGAGTTCTGCCGAGCTCGGTGCCTTGCTCTCACTGGAGACAGACGGAAGCAGCCACAAAGCAGACTGAGGTGGCAGAAGAAAATCTGCCAAGATGTTCGGTCAGGGACCCAGGACCCCAGCATCAGGCTGCTACTATCTAAATTCCATGACACCTGAGGGCCAGGAGATGTACTTGCGATTCGATCAGACTACGAGGCGCTCTCCTTACAGGATGAGCCGGATTCTAGCACGCCATCAGCTAGTGACTAAAATTCAACAAGGTGAGTTACCGGCAGTGGAAGGCTGTTGCTAATCAATTTCTCTTGGCTCTGTCTCATGCGAACCCAGTTTTGTTAAATTGCTGTTTTCACTGTACAGTATATGGATTTCTATGCCACGTTGCACGTAACTTTTAGAAATAACTTCAGGCTACAGTTTTAAGCGAACAGTGACAGCACTTAGCTGCCACATAACTCAACATAAAGTGCACAAAAAAACTTCACGGCAGGACGGTGAATTGTAAATTTCCAAAAAAAATGTACGTGTGTCTACAGGTTTAGTCAGTGTGTATTTTAGGAGCTTTTCTGCAGGTCATTCACACTCTGTCACATTTAAAACGTGGACTCTTGTTATTGAATTAGGAGGGCGGGGGAACTGGCCTCCACCCTGCACAGACTCTTTAGAACATTCTTAGTGACTGGGGAAAGTTAGAATTCTATTCTTAAGGCCCTTCAGGCTGACAACCAGAATCACATTCTCTGCCTCTTTGTATGTTTATGTCAGTAATTGCCTCTGATTTGTTGATATTGTTTATCTGGTGAAGGATAAAACCTGTCCTCCAACCTCAGAACAAACCTTGTGACTTTTGCACAAAAGCACCAGCTTCGCGTGGTGAATATATTGATTGATTACAAGCTGCTAGATGTTCCTTTTTATTCTCAAGGGGGAAAAAAAAAAAAAAGCCAGCAGCCCAGACATCACTAAAATTCATCATCATTGTCCAAAAAATAGTTTAAATAGGTCTGTAGAAACTGCACGAGACAGGTGACCGTTCCCGAGACGTCTCTAACTGGTGCCCATTTAAAAGACACACCCACGCACCCACATATATACAGTAAGTTCATGCAGTTTATGACCTCCCCCCTCCTGGACTAAAAAAAAAAAGTTAGTATTTATATTGGTGATTTTCTAGAGCCATTATACAAACAAATTCTACTTCAATAAATGAGTTTAAGATTATATCGAATTCTAGAGGGGAAGTTGAGATTTGTAATCATGAAAATCTTATTGTAATGTTTCCAAAAGGAACAATACGTATTCTAGTGAGCAGCATCTGATGAGATTGTTTCCTTGGAAATTGGGATTTGTTTGTAAAGGTTCAGGAACTGGTTATGTGTGAAGGATACTGATCCTACATACCGGTCTGATTTCAGGAAGGATATTATGTCATTCCATAAACTGTGTGCAGGTCTTGATTGAATAGAAACAAAAGTAATTATTTCCCTGTAGCTTGATTTAAAAATACATCAGGCTTAGAATAAAAACCAGCTCCATTTTTGTTTTAGAGATTTCTGACAGTGGTGCTTTACCAGATGCCATCATCATTATGGACACAGGGGCTTGATAAATGTTTGCGGATGATTTATGATTTATGCTCTGTATATACTCGGCATGCATACAGAGTGTATTATGTAAGAAACATTGCATAGCAATCGTTTGAAATTGCTTTGCAAAGTTCTTTAAATGTATTTACTATAATTACCTTCACTAAAAATTATTTATGTCTTTCTTGGAACTAAGGACTTGAAGTTATGAACAAGTGCATGATCATTGAAAGTGTACTCCGAGTTTGTTTCATTTTGCCTAATCAGAAAACTTAAGCAATCTCACCTTTTTATATTGGGCAGTGGAATGTTTGAAGCCTATGAATGTCTAAAAATTAAAAGCGAGACTCGTGATCACAGGAAAGCATGAAAGAATTCCAATAGTCCAGTGATTCGGAACTCATTTGTTAATACCGTTCCGTTGTATAGTAAGAGATTGAGAAAGCAGAAGCAAAACAATTTTTACTGGGTTTACTATATGATTAATTGGTTTACTGTAATAGTGGAGAATATTGATTGAGCATTTATAATGTATCAGCACTGCTCTCAGAGTTTTCTATGTACCTTATCTGAGAAAACTGAGTTTTCTCAGTTTACCTTATCCGCACAAAAATCTTTATGAGTAAGTACTATTAGATACCCATTTTAAAGGTGAGAAGACAGAGGCACGTAGAGTTCAAGTAACTTCTCTGAGGCTACGTGGTAGGAGCTGGTATTTGAATCCGACTCTAAAGCCCATGCTGCCTAATGCACTAAAATGCTTTTTATTTTTTACAGTGAGGGTTAAAGTACTGAACCTATGGTTGATTTTTGAATTATATAATACGCCAAAGACTTTTTTTTTTTTCTACTCAGGATACGACAGTGAACCATGTTACACAGTCAGAATTGGGCACTCACTATGATGTTTCCAGTCCGTTTTTGTTTTTTTTTTCCCCCAAGCGGAAGCAAAATGCTATGTGTTTTACCTTCTGTGAACAGTTAGTCCCCAAGAGGGCGTGATGTCAAGTTGTTTTACTAATGGCCTATAATCATCCAGTTAAAGCTTATCTAGTGCATATTAAATTAATAACACTGCTATTTTTTTTTGTACGTATCGTTCGCATATTGGTATCTTGAAATGACAGCCACATCTGTAAAATCGTTTGCATTACTCTGCTATAGGTCTTTTAAGGAAGATTTAGCATTCTATTAATATAATTTGGGGCACTGTTACTTATACTCACAGTCTCTCATGGTTGTCGAGAACAATGCAAACAACAGTAAGTTGCTCCCCACTGACCTCATTACAGTGAGGTAAGCATCGAAGGCATGGACATGATTCAACAGCAGATACACTCATGGAGAGGAAAAACACGGAGGAGAAATAAAGGAATCTTTGATGATGCATAGGATCAGAATTTGCAGCCCAAACCCAGGATGAATCTAAACTTGCTCATCTTAGAGTTCGCTCCAAACTCTACGGGCATCATTTCTCTAGCTTTCTTTTCATTTCTGGAGTTTTAAGTCCAGTTAAAGAGAGAAGAGATATTGAAAATAGAGTGTTTGCAAAGTGAATGTTTACCATAAGTCGCACTGCCCATAATTCCTATCCTCCAGTCTTGCTGAATCAATGGGGGAATTGTTAGGGAGAGAGGATGGAAATAATAATGGTCCTTATCTCCCTCACTGGCAGGCCCTCGGGGTCAGACAAGAGGGGGGACCTTGAGGAGGTGGAGGAAGAGCGCTTTGGCCATGGGAAGAGAGAATACGAATCTCGTGTCATTATTTGATGGCTACGATTTATTGGCTATATGTGTGCCATGCTTAAAGTCTATAGCCATGTTCAGTGCTATTTGAAAGATTCAAAGCTAAGCAGATCTATAAATGCGATTACTTGCTTTGTGAAAGAATTCATCATGCTACTAAATGTTTAAAAAATATATATATATTTTTTAATGCATAAAACAGCATGATGTGGACCAGACTGCTGTAAAGTGCACTGAATCAGAAATAAAAGGAGACGGCAGGCAGGCTCTCTTGAGATGCTCTCTCGTTCTTTTCCTGTGATACGTTTCGGAACTTCACTGGGCCTTTGTTTCTCGATGAGAAAATGGAATGGCTGGACTGCGATCGCTCAGGTTTATTCTGGTTCTGAAGGTCTCTTCGTAGTTGGGTCAGTGACTCCTTGAATGAAAGGGTACAAAGTAGGGGAACGTCGACCTACAGCCATAGAAGCCGAAAAGGAAACAGAGCAGCTCTCTCATGTGGAATAAGTCAGTGGTTTATCATTTTCCTACAACCTGTGAAGGAAATGGTCAAGTGGAAAGAAAATTTCAGTTCTGCCTCCGCCGCTTATACCTGTGTGATCTGTATCAGGCCACAACTTTTCTGAGCGTCCTTTCTTTCTTTAATAAAATAAAGAGTTTGGATTACATAAATGCGAAGTCCCCATATCTCTAAAATTCTAGGGTTCTATGACCACGGGTGTTACTTTAAGAGAGAGACAGTAGTTCTTATTTATGTTTTGCTTATTATGTCCCCCAACATCTACCTGAACATTCTTTAAAACTTATTTAATGCTCTCATCATCAATTTAATAGGGATGTTAAGATGTCCGATCTTGTGGACTATTTAAATGTCAGTGTAACCTATAATTATTAAGAACCTTCTAAAAAAACCTTTGTTTCTCAGGAGTCCAGGACTCTGAAATGGAGTTATCGTGAAGCGTGGCCTATGACAAGGACTAGGAGGCGAAGGAGGTCTGTGTAGGTGTACCCCCACTTTCCACAAAAATACGTCTTGATAGAAATGCGGAATCTAGAAAATTTCACCAGGAAGAGAATTAGTGAACATTAGAATTGCATTTTTACTGACTTTTTATCTGAGACTATTTTTAGAGATAGCACCTGAGTTGCTTAACTAGCGTGGAATAAAGCACCCTTTTGGTGTTCCCAGGGAATGGGACTGGGCCAGCGTGGCAGCCTCTCTCGTGACTCAGTCAAGTCAAATGGCATCTTGGGAGATTGCCCAACCCAAGTGGCGGCATTGCTCATCCCTCGTGGTTGAATCCCCTACCAGCTGGGTAGCATCCACTGAAATTAAACGGTCGTTTGTTCTTTTGGAACTGACCTTTCTCTGTCTTTAGTTCTTTCTTACCTCACTATTTTCAGAAATAGAGGGTGAATATGCTGGCAGAAAGACAGATGGAACACAGAAAACAGGACGAACATGCATTCATCATGTATTGCTCAAGTTTTTCAAAGGACAGAAATTCGCGTTTCATGAATCAGCCTCCTTCCATCCAGTGCTGAAGAGCCTGTACGTCATGGATACTGTTTAACCAAAAGTTACAGCACAATCTATTAAGTGAATGAGGTCAACAAACTGTGGATAACATTCTTTTAAATGATCACATAGTAAAAATGTGAGCAGTCAAGAAATAAGTACGAAAAGGAAATTAACAAAGAGCAACGTGCTTGTACACATATAAGACTTAAGAGTTTTTCATTAGCTAAATGTCCACTTCCATGGCTCCATGTCACTGCTTTTATCAGCTCCGATGTTATAAACACACATCCCAGATGCAGGCAGTTGCCAAATTTGGATTTTGGAACATTGGTTTAAATGAATAGAGATTGTTTTTTTTTTCTCATAACTCCCACCCCTAAAGGCATAGCTTTAATTCTTAGTAAATTGTAGATACTGGTCAACTCTCACAAGGCAAGTTGCCTCATTTTCTTAGCAACTTAATCACGGGCAGATTTAAAAGCACAAGTTAGAAAAAATAAACAATCACCCCTAGTGGTCTGAATAATATCGATTGGTGACTCAAACAAATTTAGAAAGAGAGAAAATGACAGTGGGTTTTGGTAAACCTCTTATATAAAGGGAAATAAATCGGTGGGGTTTAGGGGGGACAGGTTGTTAACGGGGACTCGTCCTGCCTGCATTTCATTAGCTGTGAGAACACGGTGGTGAGCCTGGGGAAGAAGGTCCAAGCAGAAGGTAGGAGAATGTGACCCCGCATTGCACATGACACCGGATATTCGCATGAAATAAGGAGCGTGTAAAAATTATCTTCTGCCTCCTTGGGGGCAATCTGAATGTGATTTCGGTGCGGGTTAAGACATATATTAATTTTCATTCCGCCTTATTACCTAAGGGATGTGAAGTAATTTATAGAAGAATATATATACAACTCAGTTAAAAAAAAAAAAGAGAGACAGCTCTCGTGAAAAGAAAAATGTACATCAATTAATAATATAAACCTAGGAACAGATATTATGTACAAACATAAAACGCAAGGCCCTGAATAATAGTGGAAAGTGCGCTGCATATTTAGGTGGAGCTTTTCTAATCTAAGCTTAGAGGAAAACATGATTGGGGAGGGTTAGCTGTATCCACATGTTAAAAACATATAACACAGGTTTCCGTGGGTGTTGGTATTCGGGGAAATTTTCTCCGGAGAACTTGATGCAGGAGAGCAAGTTCTCATCTGAATCTCGTAAAGAAACTTCAAGCTGTAGTGGATGGTGCTTTAGACATCCCCGGGGTCGGGGTGGGGATTCAATAGCAAGCCTCTTAGTGAAAGTGGGGGTGTAACAACAGATTATAACTCAGGAAAATATTTGGGGAAGAAGTGTGTTGGTCAAAACAAGGAGGTTCGGTAGGCAATACCCTAATTCTCCAGCTAGAACTAGCATGGAGACGATCTAGAAACAATTTTTCCAAGTCTCCTTTACAGAACACGAGTCCCGGTAGCAATTCAGGGGGAGATGTTTCTGTGCTTAAGTAATTTTGGGAAACGCTGTATCCTCTTACCCTTCTTGGAATTTCACACTTATGAAAGCCTCTGAGAAATCCCACAGAAAAGAGTTTAATTTTGTTGAAACTGGTATATTTCATCATGAAACCATTTTTCACCTGTTACCAGGAACTGACATCTTTTAAAACCAGTGTTCCCCAGGGAACACATTTTGGAAAGCCTGAGTGATTCATCCAGACACGCTTGGATCATATTTCTTGTGTGGACTGGGTATAGTAGATAGTCTGAAGTATTTTGGAGGGTAACGTTGCAAGTATCCTGTTTTCAAATAAGGACATCTCTATATACTTTAAAAATCAACTGGGTAAAGGCAGAATGGACATCTCTTTATGAAAATTAACAGCCAAAGGAAGATTCTAACCTGATTAGGTGGTTGCTGCACATTCACCAGGCAGAAAACTGAACGGTCGGGAGTAGGGGCAGAGTTAATAATTATAACGAGAGTACACCCGGTCTTCAGAGAACTCTACAGGATAGGCACTGCTGGCCAGAAGAAAGAAATTATTACTCTTTAGCTCTGGATCTCTCTAATGTGTGATAAAACTGAATTCCTGGGTGAGTTCTGAAGGGGTCTGACATTATGACAGCTACTTCAGGATAGTCCCTTTCTGCTGGAATGTGGAGTCACTGCCCCAGGGGAAAGAAATAGGAATGTCTCCAGGAATTTCAGATTCCCTCTGGCTCTAGGTGATGTGAGCCATATGCTCCTGAACTCAGGCGTTGATGGATGGCTCAGAGTCCATTTCTGACTTCACGTTCCAAGCATCT
>NW_011888852.1:1732579-1735970 GCF_000151845.1 Pteropus vampyrus | reverse complement strand
AAGTTATTGCAAAGATTCAATGAGAGGATATAATTAAACACAGAGCACAGTGTACATAGCATGTACAAAATACCCAATATGAGAAAATATATATATTAAACAAACATCTGCGTGTGGCGCATGTACAGTGGTCTGTCTTATCCGTGGTTTCACTTTTCATGGTTTTAGTTATCTGTAGTCAACTGCAGCGTCTGCATTCAAGTCACCCTTATTTTACTTAATAATGGCCCCAGCGGACAGGAGTAATGACTCTGGCAGTTCAGATACACCGAAGAGAAGCTGTAAAGTACTTCCTTTAAGTAAAAAGGTGAGTACCTCCCAGTAAGACATTTTGAGAGGGAGTGACCAGTCACATAACTCTCATTACAGAATTTTGCCGTAACCGTTCCATATTATTATTAGTTATCGTTGTTAATCTCTCCCTGTGCCTAACTTATCAGTCAAGCTTTATCCTAGTGTGTATACATAGGAAAACACAGCGAAGTGGGCCTCTGTATCTGCGGGTGCTACGTCCGTGGATTCCGACAACCGCGGTGGCCGCGTCTGTACTACAAATGTCCCAACTTTTTTTCTTGCCATTATTCCCGAAGCAGCACAGTATAACAGCTGTTTTCATACCGTTTACCTTGTTTCAGGTGTTATAAGTAGTTTAGAGATGATTTAAAGTTTACAGAAGGCCGTGCATAGGTTAGATGCAAATGCCGTGTCGTTTTATGTAAGGGACTTGACACTCCTCAGATCTTGGACAACTGTACATATAGGGTTTGGTACTATCCCAAGTTTCAGGTATTCACTGGCGGTCTTGGAAGGTATCCCCCAGTTATAAGGGGAGACCTCTGTACTGTGTCTTCAAATGAGTAAATTATGCACTCTATACCAGGTTTACTAAGGCAGGTGGATATTCTGCCACATTTTTGTGTCCTCGAAAAATAAACATCACAAAATTGGAAACCAAAGAGTTTATTTTTGTTAATCTTAAGCTGTAACAAAAACCATCGCTGCTCCCAACTGTGTTTTTCTACGTTCAGCAGTTACTCTTTTTAGTTGCCTTGAAGTGACCTGAAATGGTAGGTTTAGGCCAGGTTTCAACTCATGTGGATAAACAGCCAAGCCTGTGGACCCTACCATCCGGCAGGAAAAGAGGCAAGAAATGGACCCGGCTCTTGGAGTCACGTGATGGGAAGCTCCAAGCTGGAGAAGGCAGCACTGGAGGGAGGCACTGGGGCTGTGCTCTCAGCAGCCACAGTGAAAGGCGGGGAGCTTATCTGTGTGGGGGCTGGGGTGGGGGTGGGAGCAAGGCCTGAGACAAGCCTCATTAACCAGTAATAGACGGTTCTATCTATATATGCTTATCTCGATAATATCTGAATGCCTAGCCCAAGTTGTTGAGATTTTGTAAACCAAGTTAACTTTGAGACTTTTGTTAATTTTGTAGAAACTTTCCAGGATTCCAATGGTCTTTGCATAGAAGAGTTAAAAGGAAAGAAATGCTGTGAACTGTAGATAAACTTTCTAATAATGCCCAGTTGGCAGTTTGAAAACTTTCTCAAACTAATTCAAATTACTTAAGGAGCTTTCATTGCCCATTTCCTCTGAGGACTTTATTCATTTTAATCGTCGAATATTCTTCTCGATTGTTGAATTCCTCAGCTCAGAAAGTGCATATGAATATGATCATTAGCATTTGCTGAAATTTGTTCTTGGCTTTGAATGGATTAAATAAACATGGATTCTTTTGCTTCATTTGTATATGAAATAAATGTAATGGTAGGTCAACCGCATTTAGGAGAGCCCCTTGCAAAGAAAAGAAACATCAACTAATACAGTCTTTATACTTTGTAACTTAAATGCGAATCTTGAACTTTGTGAAAGCCTTGTTTCATAGGATGAAATATTTGATGTCTGCATATGGAGACCCGGAAAAGCTATTTTCATAGTGATTCCTGCAGTGGTACAGTGCGTGACAGTCTGTGGAGCATTCCACATGCAGTATCTTGACTATACGTGGAAGGTCAAGGACACCTTAGGAAGCTTTGTCCTCTAAAATCTGTCCTTCAGAGACCTGACAAAAGCATATGCAAGTTTGCCCACTTCGAAATGTTTCTAATCTCATTTCCCGAGTCAGTCCTTCGTACGCATTTCCCTGGGTTTTGTCGTATGGAAAAACACACTTACCTGAGTGGCCCCTATAGATAAGTATGGACTCACTTGAGGAAACAGAATAAGGAAACTTGGCAGTGGCCAATGCAGCTGTAAAACATTAACTAACCGGTAGAATAGAGATGGTTTCAGAGTCCAACTTTTTCCTTCCCCAACCCATTCAGAGTCAGATGACTGCCTCGCTTCCGGCTTTACAGTTCAGTTTCTGACAAGGCCATTATATTTGTTTGTTGCACGTGAAGTTTCTCCTGTCGCTCTGTCTCTTCCCATCTTTGGTTACTCTAGCAGGGCTGGCCCGGGACACGACAGCTTCTATTCTGTGAAGTGTATTGCTTTGTCCCATGATGCAGGAATGACGTGGAGTTGAGACAAGTTCTTTGCGGCTCATTAACTGTCACTCATGCTTGATTGAGCCTGTGCAGCTGTGCCCAGAGGTGAGGGAGAGGCCTGCCTCCTGGGCTCGGGGAGAACACGTCCACTGGACCGCCCCAGTGAAAAGAAAAGCGAAAGTTGGGGTTCTTCCTGGAGAGGCAGGTTGTCAATGTGGTTTATTAACATTTCTGTGCATTTAAGCAAACTATTTGGGGCTGGGGAGTGGTGATTTAACTTTTTATAAATGTTAGCTTTTGAAACGTTTACACAGTTTAAAAACAGTAATAGTATACTTATCACTTCTCTCATTTTGGGCTCCCTATTGTGTACCAGGGACTATTTTTGGCACTACATATATTGCTATTTTATTTAAATTTCATAGAGCTCTGAGAGTTCAGTTTACTCATCTGGAAAATAAATGTAGGGAGGCCTAGTGCTCAACATCTTATGATGTTCGTTTTGCAGACGAGAAAACAAAGGCTCAGGGAGTTAAAACAAACAAACAAACAAACAAACAAACAAACAAAAAACGTTTCCTAAGTCTCCCAGGAAGTAGGTGGCAGGGCTGCGCTTTGACCTCTGGTCTGTGTCATTCTGGGCCCGCGTCGTTTGCACCGCTCCGCAACGCCGTCGCCCTGATAATCATAGGCAGGCGCGCCTACCCAGAACCGAGGCAGGCTGTCCTGTCGCGTTTCATCATTTTAGACTCGTTTGGTCCTCCCTCTCCCACCAGCCTCTCAAGTTGCTGGAGGACTTCATTGCGTCTCCAAATCCAGCTGCAGTTCTGCGTGACCATCCTACATAGTAAGGCCCCTCCCACTCCCTCATGAGGACTGGCCGCTCTTTATCAAGGACCCTT
>NW_011888852.1:1727077-1731223 GCF_000151845.1 Pteropus vampyrus | reverse complement strand
TCTGTCAGATGTGGAGAATATCAGCTCCTGCTACTCAGTGACATCGTCAAGGAAAAACCGATGGGTGTGAAGTCAACCAAAATGGAAGGCATGGCGCTCAAATTTGGCATGGCTAAGAGATGTTAGGGCAGCTGGTTAAAGTCAACAGGCAGCCTCAATGCAGGAGCCTAAGCCATCGATACCCAGCTCTCAGTCCTCGGCCAGACGCAAAACATCACCACGTGTGCTTGTCTTCCTTGGATAAGAATTGATATCACTCCTCAAGGACTTGGGAGTAATGTAGTACTCTTTGTTTTCGATTGGTTCCTGAGTGAACAAAGTCTACTAATTTTTATCTTCATTTTATATTTTCCTTGTGTGCATTTACTGTGCTACGAGCGAATCTATATAATAAATTGGTGTCATTTCTAACTCCTGGTTTCTCTCTTATTTTTCTTGCATTCTGAGGTGTCAAGGATTTTACTTTGTATTTTTTACTCAGCTCATAAATATTATTTTACCCTTAAAGAATAATTTCCCATGATCAGGAGCAGAAGAAAACCTTTAAAAGTGAAAGGTGCTGTGTTACAGGCTCAGGGACTTTGACAAGTTGAAGTGTCGGAGGTCCTGGCTTTTGGGGTTATGAATCTCTGATGTAAGCTGGGCTTCCGGCCTGAGGCTCGCAGGCGTGCGATTTACCGCTTCGGGCAGGATGGCCCGGCGTGGCTGTCTAGTGGAGGCCAGCGAGAACTTAACTGTGGTCACAGTGGATTGTCTGAGTGAGAGGGGACCGAAGGGATCTGATGTCATGCTGCACAGGTTGTCCGATGAAGGAAAGACGTGCCCAGTGCCTAGGGCTGCCTTGCCTGGCACAGTCTAGTCTGGAAAGCCGTAGGAAGATGCGGTAAAAGGAACGTAGCCCTTTAAAATGCTTGAATTTTGTTTGATAGTTTGGATATCTGTTTGTTAGCTTGTATGTTGTTGTGTTTGTTTGAATGTTTGGGTGTGCCGATGGTGGTGGGTTCCAGGAGAAAGAACGGTTATTAAGCCGAGACTCGTGGAAAATCTTTAAAAATTGTTAAGCACTCTACATATTTGGTTGTTATTTGGAAAGGCTGGGTGTCTTGAATGAAGTGGCATTTGAGAGGGGAATGTGAAGGAGAGGAAAGAGGCTTGTTTATCTAGCACATGGAATGGCTGTCCCAAACGTCTAACTCCAACAAATAGAAAAACCCCGAGACTTTATTCACGTCTTTCTTGCAGGGGGGTGGGGCTAACTTCTCTCTGCCCTCACACGTGTACATGAGGCTCTGAGTTTCCCTTCAGCCTTTTGCTCAGCAAAATACATTTCTTTATTATAATCGGCTCTACTCAATGATCAGCCATTTAAATAAATTACTGTGTTTTGTGATCGATATTAATAGTTTGACATGGGAGTTACGAAGCCTTCAAATCCTTGACTTCTCGGAGAAAGAATCTTTCAGACATTTTTTCTTTGGCCGTGGGAGGCTGTGCTTTTTCTGAAACTTGTAGCTTGTGGATGCAACGTGCATTGCTTAAACGCATGGGTTTTGGTGTTATTTGGACCTAAGCTCAAATGCTGGTTCCAGCACTGATTAGTTGTGTGATCTTGAGCAAGTTTCATGACCTCTGTTAGCTTGTCATCGCAAATAAAGTGAGAATAAAAATATTAACATCTACCACCTAGAATTGTGGGGAATGAGGTGGTGTCGCACATGCAAAGTGCCTAGCACAGAGCCAAGTCCTTACACAGGACCCGGTGTACATTAACCTAAGAGAAAGGACTGTAAAGATAGCAACATGGCCCATTAGGCTGTGGATTAACTACATGTGGGGAAGAAAAGGAGGACCCAAGTTGGGTTAATTACATAAAGCGGAAGCTAAGGAAGGGCCACCGTGACAGTGGATGCGAAATTAGAATGTCTGAGGTGTCCTGGGAGGAGGAAAAGTATGACAAGAGCAGCTTCGAAACTCTGCGATTTTCAACCAAGATTTTCCCAATCGAATGGAATTTACCCCTGAAAGCCGATAGTTGCCACGCTCTGGGTGTAATAGGAAATATTTTTAGTCCTTAAGTTCTGAGTATGAACTTCGACTCTGGCATAAAGTTGATGGAAACACATCTAAGTCCTAATCTTTCAAGTCTAACTTCCCCAAATGAAACATCTTTACAACATTTGCCTCAGCGGGGCAGTCAGTTGGGAATGAGTAAGATGTGTTAAGATAGGCTGAGAGGAAGTCTATCACCCCATTTTTCACCTCACTCTCAAGTTTGTAGCCTGCTCTAGAGCCTGGAAGAAAAGAGACAGCAGAATGAGTGGGACAAGATATCTTCAAAGCCTAGATTCCCCCTTGGCCTCTTTTCAAAGACAGCCTTCTAAGTCTTCTGCTTTCGTAAGATTTGTTCAGCTCAGAACATTGAGTCTTGACTATCTCGTGACGCACTCACCGACTTACAGAGAGTGAAGTACGGTTATCGATTTCCATTTTTGCAGAGAGGAGCATAGTCTTTCCCTCACAAAAATCACTGCTTGAGAACCTACTGTGTGCCAGGGGCTGTTAGGTCCTTGGGCTATAATGTTAAAACACAGTCCACCCCACAGTTTAATAGGTGGACCTGAGGAGGCGCCACAGAGTGTTGTAGGTGTGGGGATGGGCATCGTTCTGGGACAGTGGAGGCATCATGGAAGGAGTCTAGTTCCAGATGTTGTTGTCATTTTGTGTTCCATTGCTTTCACTTCGATGCCTTTGACAGGAAGTATCCATGCCTGCCAGCACGGGCTGGTGATTCTTACTAGCTTTTTGGGGAATCCCGAGGTTAAGACGTCACCAGCAGTTTGCCTTGTGTCTTCCTTAGCATCTGAATAACTAGGCTCTGATTGTCTAAGAACATGGAACTCTCTCTCTAATAAAAAATGCACTGCTGCTCTCCCGTCCTGGAAAAGTCAGGGCCTGTCACCTACAGAGAGCTCACCTGTGTGCTAACAACTCTACACTAGTGTTTGTGGTTTGCTGGCGAATTTCTCATGACATCAACTTTAGTAACACAGCAGTAACTAACACAAAGATTCAAGAGAGGCCACATTTTAGAAATGAATATCACGTTTTGTGCATCAGCTATACGAATGGAAAACCTAACCTAGTCAGTATTTCAACAAACATTCGTTTAAAGTCGATTGTGTGCCAGATCTTTGCTGGTGTTGTGTAGAAAGCAGAATGTGAAATCTGATCACTGCCCTCAAGGAGATTAAAGTTAAGCGAGCCGGGACTTGTAAACTGTCATTAATATCAGCCATTCAAGGAAACACATGGTCTGATGATGAACAGGCTACCAAAACAGGCATTCAGAAGATGAGTGAATTTTCAGGGGAAAAGACCATCTGAGCTATGGACCTGAGCTATGGCAAGTGGCTGTGTTTCCACTGCATAAAAATCAGAAGGAGCTATTTTAAGCAGGGCAGCAGAATGAATTGTGGAGTAGGATTTGAATAATGAAGAATGTAGTTCAAGTCTGGTGAGATGCAGGTGTTGCAGGAAGTGTAGATGATAAGGTTGAAGAAGTCGATGCCAGGCTGCAGTGCACTTGAAATTTATTTGATAGGTGATGGGGAGCTCCTGAGGGCCTTGGAGTGGAGAAGCGGTAGGATGAAAGCAGCAGTTTAGAAAGAGGAATAGATGAACATGGGTTCGAAGCGGGCAGACTGAATGTCGAGAGGGCGTCATAGCCATTGAGCGCTTACTTCGTCCAGGGCCCATCTGAACATGATAAATAATGATCTCAGTCCTCACACTAGTTGGTCTCACCAGTGATCGCATTTTAAAGGTTAAGAGATCGAGGCCCGGAGGGGTTAAAGTCATGTGTTCAAATGCAACCCAAATAACTAGCAGAGGCGGGAATTGAACCCAGGGCCGTCTGACTCTGCTCTGTGTTCTTCCACGGCTCAAGGCCTTGTAGTTGTCGATACTGCTGTTACAGGGACTACCCAAAAATTATCATGAGAGAGGAGGATAGGATATTAACTCTGGTGATAAAGAGATGATATAGGACTGAGCTCCATAACTTTTCAGAATGGCAAAATATTTATACTCTATAAAGGTTTAATATTTCTGATTACTAATTTATCTCTTGGTGCTTCCCGCCCCCCC
>NW_011888852.1:1713939-1727027 GCF_000151845.1 Pteropus vampyrus | reverse complement strand
GGACTTGTAAACTGTCATTAATATCAGCCATTCAAGGAAACACATGGTCTGATGATGAACAGGCTACCAAAACAGGCATTCAGAAGATGAGTGAATTTTCAGGGGAAAAGACCATCTGAGCTATGGACCTGAGCTATGGCAAGTGGCTGTGTTTCCACTGCATAAAAATCAGAAGGAGCTATTTTAAGCAGGGCAGCAGAATGAATTGTGGAGTAGGATTTGAATAATGAAGAATGTAGTTCAAGTCTGGTGAGATGCAGGTGTTGCAGGAAGTGTAGATGATAAGGTTGAAGAAGTCGATGCCAGGCTGCAGTGCACTTGAAATTTATTTGATAGGTGATGGGGAGCTCCTGAGGGCCTTGGAGTGGAGAAGCGGTAGGATGAAAGCAGCAGTTTAGAAAGAGGAATAGATGAACATGGGTTCGAAGCGGGCAGACTGAATGTCGAGAGGGCGTCATAGCCATTGAGCGCTTACTTCGTCCAGGGCCCATCTGAACATGATAAATAATGATCTCAGTCCTCACACTAGTTGGTCTCACCAGTGATCGCATTTTAAAGGTTAAGAGATCGAGGCCCGGAGGGGTTAAAGTCATGTGTTCAAATGCAACCCAAATAACTAGCAGAGGCGGGAATTGAACCCAGGGCCGTCTGACTCTGCTCTGTGTTCTTCCACGGCTCAAGGCCTTGTAGTTGTCGATACTGCTGTTACAGGGACTACCCAAAAATTATCATGAGAGAGGAGGATAGGATATTAACTCTGGTGATAAAGAGATGATATAGGACTGAGCTCCATAACTTTTCAGAATGGCAAAATATTTATACTCTATAAAGGTTTAATATTTCTGATTACTAATTTATCTCTTGGTGCTTCCCGCCCCCCCCACCACTATGATAAGAATTCATTAATTTGAAGATGTTACTGTTCCTTCTACTAGAGATTTTCATTCTACTCAGAAACACCTGTCTCATGATTCGTGTTATCAGTACTTCTCACTCGGTAAAGCCTGGGTCCTCCTACAACAGAAGTTTTGCCGGATTGACATTAAATTGCCTGATGCAACTACACACATTTTCCTTCCACTGTAGGCACCAATAAAATTTATTGGTGAAGAAAAAAATAAAATCAAATACTAATATTAAATTAATTTCATGGGCGTGGGAAGGAAGATTTTAATTTTAAAGCTTGAGACGTTACCAACTAGCTCGAATGATATCATCTTTTTAAAAAAAGCTTTTCTAAAAGTTGAATATGTCCAAATACATATGTAATTTAGTGCCCGATTTTAGAAATGTGAATAAACCAAAACACTGGTTAAACTGGACCAATTGGCTAAAATAGTTTGAAACGACAAGATTAATTTGTAGAGAAACCCAATAATTAATGTCCCCATAGGAGACCCATCCTTGTTTATAGCAAACGCTTAAGCAGCCAGTCATATCATCAAGACAGAGAATTTCAAATGTGAACTCCTCCAGAAGTAATTTAAGGATGTGTAGATATTTTACGAAGTATGAAATCACACATATTTGCCTCAGGCAGGTGCCCCACTGATATTGAATAAACAATATTCATGCAGTATTTTATAAGGGCTTATTAATATAAAGTTTTACTTCATGTCTGAACTGAAGTTCATACTCTGTATCTAGCTGCAGCCTAAACCCCAATTAAATGAGAAAACTGAACGGCCTCCAGGGGACAGAGTTTGCGTGCTTTGAGGGGGAGGAAGCCAGGTTGTGCAAATGTAGTGAATTATCCACTGTGCTCTTGAGCAGGGGTCCCCAACTCCCAGGCTGGGACCGCTATGCGTGCATGGCTTGTTAGAAACTGGGCCGCACAGCAGGAGGTGAGCGGCAAGCGAAGCTTCATCTGTATTTGCAGCCGCTCGCCAGCATTGGCATCACCGCCTCAGCTCCGCCTCAGATCCTCAGGCGTTAGAATCTACAGGAGCCCCGGTCCCTGGTGCCAAAAAGGCTGGGGACCACTGCCCTTGAGCATCCCTGCCTACATCCGACTGTTTTTTCAACACACTCTTATTTCTCGACTGCTGTTTAGAAAGTGACTTCTCACCATTTCCCTTAAGTCTAGCCCTCTTTTACCTTTCTTCATGGAGATGGCTATCTCTACAGATCGAGATGGGAAAAAGGCCCTGATGAGTCAAGCGAAGTGTCTCTTTATGACAGGTCATAGTTACACTTATTCCCCTGACCTCTCCCAACAAGTCAAAACTAGAGGTCCCTGCCCAATCTCTGGGCCGATGCCAGGTGGCTCTCTAGGACAGGCTGCTCCTGACCCAGTAACCGGCTCCCGAAGGTTTACAGCTTCCCAAGGGCGTGTTCTTCCAGGGCTCACACTTAGTGTTCTTGTCTAGCATTGATATATAAATGAACTTTCCTTTTCCTGCTGGTCAAGCCGCTCTGTACATGGGTGGTATGAAGGAAATCACACCCTTTGCATCTTCTGTGTATCAAGACTTTTAGAGAGCACGGGTGAAATGCGGGACCTTGAGCTCCCCACCATGCCCACTGGCGGACCCATTCCCTGACTGTTTCTGATGGACCCTCCAGCTGAGCTAATCCTCCAAGACCCAAGTTCTCCACGGAACACATTCTTTGAGCAGCGATGGTCAAACTTCATGGAGGTACCTTCGGTTACTGTTGCTGTGTGACAAACCGCCCCAAATGTAATGGCATTCAACAATCATTATTATGCTCATGGGTCCTATGGATCAGGAATTTGGGGAAGACACAGTGAGATGGCCTATCTCTGCTCCATGATGACTACGACTTCATCTGGAAAAACTTGAAGGCTGGGAATGACTCAGTGACGGGGCCCTGGAATCAGCCAAAGCGTCAGTCACACTCGGGACTGGCAGTTGATGCCACCTGACAGGTGGGACCTCAGTAGAGGCTGCCAACTGGAACATCTACACTTGTCCTCTCCATGTGGCTGCTTAGGCTTCCTCACAGCCTTCCAAGGGACTCCTTCCCAGAGTGAGCAAGGGACAAGTGCACACTTTTTTTTATGACTAGACTTGACAGCTGCAGAGAGTCACTTGGCTTTATTTCGTTGGTCAGCACAGTCATAAAGGCCTGCCCAGGTTCAATGGAAGGGACACTGACCTGCCACTGGATGAGAAGAGGGTCAAAGACTTCACGGATGTATTTTATAGCAGTGGCAAGATGTGTTTAACACATTTGACAGTTCTGGGTTTTTTGCCATTCTTGCTGGTGTGTGACTGATTCACCTGTCTGCTGTAATCATCACACGGTGTGAACAGAGGGCCACGGCGACATTCCTGTGTACGCGGCATCACACTGATTCTTTGGTCATGATTTGATGAATAGTTCTAGGCATCGCTGCACATACATTATCTTGTTTAAGCTCCATAGCCCTGGGCACGGGAGCCTATGGTCTCATTACTACTCTTTGCCCAGGAGGAGAACAAAATACCCCGTTCCCCAGGTTTAGGGCTGGAGGAGAATCTCCAAGTGAGGTGCTCAATTTTATCCCAAACCCCGTTTTCCAGAAACGAAAACTCCCGAGTTCTGTCATTTTACTCACAGCTATTTGTTAATGGTTACCCTGAAACCTTAGGGATAAAATCAAAGTATCTGGGTGCTATTTTATTAAGAAATTGAAGATGGGTGTCCTTTACAGCACTGGTTCTCAAGCAGGGCAGTTTTACTCTCCAGGGGACAAATGGCCGTATCTGGAGATATTTTTGATGATCACAGCATCACAGCTGGGGGTGGGGGCCACCAGCTTCCAGTATGTAGAGAGACCAGGGATGCACTAAACGTTCTACAAAGCACAAATCAGCCCCTCTCCTGCCCCATCAAAGGATTTTCTGGTCCTGAATGTCAATTTGGCTACAGTTAGGTAAGCCCTGCTATACAGGGAGTTTTTATAATCCCCCTATAAAAGCGAGGGAACCGGCTCAGGGCAGCCGGACGGCTTGCGAAGGATTCCACGGCTGGCAAGCCATGCAGCCAGAATGCAGACGCTGTCGTGAGGTCCTGTCTACCTCAGGGAGCCCCACCACCTGCCTAGAGAGCGGGGACTCTGAGGGGAAAGTGGGTTTCCTCGCTTGATCCGTGTCTGGGGCACCGTGCCGTCCACCACACCCACCGTAATGAGCGCGGGTCACCCTGGCAGACGCCGCGCTGCTCCCACGCTTCCTTCACCTTTAGGGAGACAGGTGCGGCGCTCACACCGGCGCAGTTCAGATTATGGGCTAAGGTGTGGGTGGGGACTGGGCTCTCACCTCCCGGACAGAGACTTGTAAATAACACCTGCACTCCTGGGGCACAGGGCGCCTGCGTGCGCAGGTGTGCGTGCGTTGTGGGCGGGCGTTGGGACCTCATCTTTCAATGGCAGGCAAAGAGCTAGTTCCTTGTCCTTTTGGAGATAACTGTTTTCTCATCTTGCAGACATGCTCAGTAGGAAGGTAATCTAAACCCCAGGAAGTTTGGATCATCTGCGGATTGTCAGGAAAGAAATGCTGATTATCCCGGGAGATTCCCCCACCCCAAAACTGCAGGTGCAGCGGGGTGCTGCGGTCATGCTGGGCCCCACGCTCGCTGGTGACTGCAGAGAGAGCGTGCGCGCAGCTGGCAAAGGCTGGCCCCAGGCAGATGGGGCCCTGCTCCCTCTTGACCCCTGATTAATGCCGCCCTACGCAGAATGTCTGGCTGTGAGTCAGCCTTTCAGACCCATTCATCCCTGGGCATTGCGTGTCGGTGCAAGAGCTGGCTTTGGGCAAACGAGTCTTCAGGTAACAGATGATCGTTAAAACGTCAGACAAATGTTATCGCCAGCGACATGCTTGGCCGTCTCTGCTCATTCTCTGTCGCTTCCCAGTTTGTGGCGGTCTCTTCATTTCGAATCGGGAGGATAAACCCAATCCAGATGATCCACTGAGATGAAGCGTCTTCCCCTCGGGTCTTCTCACTCACTGCTCGTGGGCCCAAGTTCAGCAGGGAAAACCAGCTAGGGGCGAGCAGCAGAACAAAAGGGAAGGCCTGGCCTGCCTTCCGAACCCAGGCAGCCCGCATATACAGTGTTTTAACTGTTCCTCAGAGAATGAAGCATTCATAAGCCATTCCATCTCCAAGAAAAAAATTTCCTGTGACATTTTAATCCCCTTTTGTGCTGGAGCATTTTTAGAGTTTTCTTCTGCCAGTCATCTCGAATGTTTTGTATCTTTCCCTTTCAGCTGAATCGCATATTATCAGTCATGACCCACAACACAAAAATAATGCCACTGTTATTGAATGAAAGTCTAGTTCTTCGGGTTATTCTGGGCTACGGGTCAGCGCACAAAGTCCGAAGTCGTTGTTTAGTAGAAGCTTATGTCAGGACAGCAAACATGAGCTGTGGCGTGACAGCGACCACCTGTGTTCTCCAATTTGTTTTATGTCTCTGAGATATTTTTGTAACTGATATGACTGGCTGCCTCGGCATTTTTCCATATTTGAGATCTGGCTGATTTCTGAGATCTCTGGTCTGCTTATGGACTTTTAGACATATTCTGTGTCTAAATTGGGGTTTCTCAACCTCAGCGCTGTTGACATTTGGGGGCCAGGTACTTCCTTTTCGTGGGTGCTATCCTGTGCATTGTAGGATGTTAGGTATCTATGTTCTAGATAGCAGACATGTCCTCCCCCCAAGTTTATAACCAAAAGTGTGTCAGACCACGCCGAGTGTTCCTGGGGTTGCGAAATCATCCTTGCTCAAGAACCACTGATTTAGGTGAAAGAATAGCTGGATACGAGTGACTTCATTCCCTTGTTCGTTCCCTTGACAAATATCTCTTGAGCACCTACTGTGTGCCAGAATCCTCTTTGGAGACTGTAAATGGGGAGATGAAGAGATGACAGTCGCTACCCTACAAGGACTTGTTGGGCAGACAGACAGAATTTAAATAGCTACATCAGGGACACTGTCTAATAAGATGATAAAGGATTCGGCTTGGAAGTTCACAGGAGGAAGTCTTCAAGTCATCAGACTTCCTGGAAGTCCTTGATTGTCTATTTATTCAGGAAGATCCTCTATTTCCAGGGGGGAAATCCTGTTGACCAAGATAGTATACTAAAAAGAGTCTCAAAACTAAACCCGTGGATTCTTTTATAAATGTATTGGTAAATTTAGATGATCAAGTGTAGGTGGAAAGTGCCCTGGTATGGAGACACTCACTGATGTACAAAATGTATCCGTGAGAGCGTCTGAATGATTCAGTTGGCTAAGTGAGCCCTCGGCCGTGGGCAGTGTCCAGGCGTTGTCTCAGGAAGGTGTCTGGAAGGAAGTTTTCATCCTTCTTTCAGTAGTAATAGATGAAAGTGGATGTTTACGCTTCTCTGGGCCTCAGGTCTGATGACCTCTCCATAAAGTGTGGAGAACTGCAGTGTCGTTGGGCGAGAGCAGCCCCAGCTCTTGAGGTAGCGTGGGAATGGTGGCCCACTGGGATCTGCAGTGGGGAGCAGAGTTCCCGGCAGGTCAGTTGGAAATCCTCTCCCTCTCTTCCATGGCAGCAAGTGCGAAAGATGCTATTAGAAGAGATGGTTTTGAATGTATGCAAATTTATATTGAAATCAGTTGTGTGTTTTAACTATGTGGGAGGCCTCCCTGAACAAGCCCGATCCCGTCTGATCTCGGAAGCTAAGCAGGGTCAGGCCTGGTTAGTACTTGGATGGGAGAACACCTAGGAAGACTAGGTGCTGTAGGCGTAAAAAATTAAAAAATAAGGGATTGTAAGCTGACAAGGTCCTTGCAATCTGTGAGGTCAACCAAGGGTTGCCTCACCTGAAAACAACAACAATGACAACGACAACAACAAAAACACTGGCTGGGGAGTGAGAAAGCCCTGGGACAAAATTCAGGTCTAGCCATTTGACCTTGGACAAGTTACCCCACTGTGCTTTGTAGAAACCGGAAGAATGACTCCCACCTCCAAAGATTGCTGTAAGAATTATAGATATTCAAAATTTGCCTAAGTGCTTGGCAAATGGGGTGGCGGCCAACCTCTCACACTGGCATGCCCTTGACCCTATGGTTGAAAACTGTTGTTTTAAACATAAGAAGGAGTGAACCCAGAAAGCTATTACAGGTCTACAGAACAGCTGTGTGACTTAAAACCAAAGATCAACAGTAGCGGCCTTTGATTCTAAAGCAGAGGAGCCATTGAAGCTTCCTCGGCAGAGTAAAGCCCGTCTCCTGAGATTGGGGTGGTCTTTATCTGTGATTTTAGAGCTGATGCTGGTTAGAGAAGGTGTGACCAGGAAGGCCATCAGAGCTCAGGAAAGGCCTACCCTCTCAAGAATATCAGTAATTATTTTAAAACTCAAACAGAAGTGGTGTCACGTTTTGGTTATTTCTTGGGCCCGGCCCAACCGTAAACAAGCCTTTGCCCTTGACTCCTGAGACTTAATAAAAATGTGCCCAGACCACTTTCAGTGCTCTATTTGGCTGACAAGTATATAGATGTGACCAAGGATAGTAATATAAGGACAAAGGAGGTGTCTCCCACCAAGGACGAGATGACGTTAGATCGCGGGGCCTGACGTCAGAGCGAGTGTGATGTTTAATAGTGTAGACGTTGACGAGAGACCTATTTTGAAGAGATCTTTTCCTTATCTGTGAATATTCTTGTCTGGATGGCCTCCTTATCAATGCGTTTCTTTATTAATTTTTAATTTTTACCAAAATCTCAAAAATTATCAGTCCCTATGAAAATGAAGACAATATAAATTTGACCCAATTTCTTGCTCAGAAGATAATTTCTCTTACCCGTTCCCCCTTTTTGTATTCAACCTTTACTAAGCACCTGTTATAAGCTGAGCAAGACAAGACAAGGGCACTGCTTCCAGGAGCTTGCACTGTAGTCAGGGAGGAGAAGAGAGACGAGTAGAGGTAATTATAGGATGGGGCAAAGTACAGTGGTGGGTGTAAGTGCAGGATGCAGTGGCAGCCGCGAAGTCCACACTAACGCTTCCGAGTTAAAGGGACGCTTCGGCTCTTTGGAAGGAGACAGCCAACAAAGATAGAAAAGAAGGATGTTTATGGGAGGAAAACAAGATCTGTTCTCGAAACAACGACTTAAGGAGAAGTCCTGGGTTCCTTAATGGAAGCGGAGGCCTGGACACGTCACTGTGGCTTTACAACGACCATGCACAATAGTTCCCAGCCACTGCAGTCTTTCTCTAAATCAGTCGGACTGTAGAAATGTGCATGGCTCAGTTGATCCTTGTGTAGAAAAACTACACATGAAATTGAATTAAAAATCTTTAATCGAAAACTAAGAATGATTCTCAGAAATATTCTGTACTTCGCATTTAGAAACTGCCCGAAATGTGTGATAATCCACCCTATGCCTTCCAGCTAGAGAGTCTAATCGATGCTTATGCTTACGAAAAACGCTGTCCTTTGCTGCCATCCCCCGTGCTCATTTTTTTCCTTTCTGATCTCTAGAATGGAAGGTTGCTCGGTCTGTTATGATAACATGTTCCTTTACTGCTGGTCTTCATAGTCATTAAACTATTTCTAAGTTCAATTGAATTCCTATTGAAACTTTGGTTTTTCCTCAATTGAAAGTATAGAACAACTCACTAGCACATTTCTTTTTTAAGAAGATGCTTATGAAAGCATTTACTCCAGTGACATAAGATGGGTGGGCTATTGCATGCTTTAATTATACCAGATAAAGGAGGAACCCATTTCTCCTTGGCAACTGGAACCATTGACGCTAGAGCTAGAGGAAGAGGCTTTCAGGAAATTTTGTAGCTGGAAAGAGATTTGCAGACGAGGAAGTATCACTCACCAGCTTAACCCGAGATTCTGATAAAGGGGGGCCGTCCCTTTCAGATGAATCAGAGCCTTATCACATGCACATACAGCAAAATGACTAAATGAAGCAGCTGGAAGATTATGGTAAGTTTTAATTATCTTTTAATAGCCAAAGGACTCTTGCCAGCACATGCTGATAGTCTGTCAGCTGTTATGTGCCATACAACCTCCATTTATGAGCCTCAGCTGTTACAAATTGGAAAATATATTTACAGTGACGATCTCTTCTTGTTAAATGCAGATTCCCAGAGATGTTCAAGCTGAAATTTGGCCACGCTGCTTTGTTTCCGTCACTGTCTCGTATAGAACTGAATAGGCCGGCAAAATCCAATAGTAATAACGGCCCCCATTCTTGTTAATAACGTGTGCCTCTCATTATGAGTATAATCATCTCAATCCACAAAATGTAAGGATTCCTCAGGCTTCATTTCTCTTCCAGTCTGCACAACAGAGCGGTTACAGCTCAGGGCTGGCAGTGGGCCCGAGGTGCATTCAGAACTTGGCACTCCATGAAACCAAGTCTGAAACTCTTTTCTGAAAATTAATCCTTTTGTTGTTGTCGAGAGTATGCTCATTTTCTGTCATATTTCAGTAACTAACGCAGTTCGAAAGTGATTAGAAGAAGTTAATCAAACTTCTATGTCTATAATTTCTTTACATAAAAAATCTACCTGAATTCATATACTCTTTTCTTTGGTGATTCTGAAGGGTCTTATGTTACCATCACGAAGGTCAGTTTAGGGGGACATAGCAGAAGGGCCACGAGTTAGGGCTTTCTCTATCGCTCGGGTTGGGCAGGACCAGGTTTCGATTCTCGTGGGTTCTCTTCCGTCACAGGTACATGGGGGCATTTTTTTTCACACCATGAACCAGCCCCTCCATGCCCTAGAAGAAGTGGGGCAGAGGATAAGAATGGAGATCTTGTTCTGTGCGACTCTCTCTCTTGTCATATGAAGAAGGACTGTTGGGCTCACTCTGGCTCGGTCGGATTGTTTTCTCTCTCTAGTGGCCTCAGAAGACGTGGCCTTTGTGACAAGAAGAGAGGATTTGTCTCAGTGAAATAAGTCATCAGCAAGGCTCACTATACCATTAACACCTTTCCTCCCCCTCACCTCCTCATAGAGACTTGGGAAGGGTGGGCAGGGGCACGGTTGGTGGCTGAAGGGCCCACGAGCCCCGAGAAACCAGTTGTGATTCTCCTTAGATTAAGGCACCTGCTCAATCTTCATCCTTAGCTTGGAGAATAACAGTGAAAATCCCACTCATTATCCTAAATATAAGGACTTATCTATCCCTTATCATAAGCCAAGAACGGAGTTACAATCTTTCTCGACATGAATCGTATGCACATCAGTTTATACATCTATATGAGATTTTCAGCTCTGTTGTGTTCACAGCATGCTTTCAAACACTCGAATGTAGGTGACTCTGAAGATAGGATTGAGAGGCCGAAGGTGATGCCAGACAAATCAGCCACTCGGACAGTACGGCACAGTGATGTCGTACAGTATCCATAAAGACATCCATGATGTCATACTCTCCTCTCTTTTCAGCGGTCAGAACCTACTGCCCTGAAGTCACCTTCTACCGCCCACTTTGCTCACGTGTTTAGCCTGCCAGGTCTACAAGTCACCCTCTTCGCAGCTGGCTTGATCGCGTGCCATGCTTCTGACCTCGGTCTGCTCTGTGACCTGCTACCTTCTTAGCCTAGTGTTCTGCCTGGTAGGGACCGACCAGCAGCCTTGCCTGGGACCCAGGGGTTTCCTAGGACAGAGGACTTTCAGTGCTAAAACTAGGAGAGTCCCAGGCAAACTAGGCCAGCTGATCACTCTACATGCGATACTCATCATCTCACGAATACATATATTTCATTGTAGCACTAATACATTTTGCAAGTCGGTCACTGATTGGCAGCCCACATGGAGAGGGCGCTGTGGCAGACTGGTTGAAAACCTCCCTTTATGTTCTGTCCATTGCTCGGTGAATTTATTTCCACTGGAGGGAGGCCTTTGTTTTTGTCTCTTTCAGTCTAGTTGAAATCCAAGCATCATCTCTAGATTTTTACTGTTTTGCAAGATTAATTCCAGGTGTTGATGACTTGCTTACAAATCAGACCTAGACTTGACATAAATCGGTATAATTTACCCACTCTGTTGGGTAGGGTCATTGTTGGGGCCATGGGAAAGACAGAAGACCAGTGTCAACAGACCTGGCCGAGAAGGCCGCCCTGACCACGTGGCATCTCCCTTACCCACCAGCAGTGCGGTTGTATCCAGAGGTCATGTGCAAGGTCACCAATATGTTCTGTGGCCCATGCTGTGGGCGGAGCGCTCACTGAGTGCTCACCTCGCGTTCTGTGTGTTTGTTGGAATAATTCTGTCTTTCCTGGATGAAACATCGAGGCCTAGTGGGATAACACAGTTGGAAAGTGAGCCGCCATGTTTACACGGTCCATTGGCTTACAATATTTTAAAAAAATGGTTTGTGAGTTAAGATCTATCCTTAATTGCAAGAAGTTGAGGATTCAGGTCAGAGTGAGACTGGTGAGTATAAAACCTTAAAACCACGATCGACAGCAGAATATAGCACCTAATTTTCTACCAGGGTCTCAGCAGTCTTTTGGGAAGTCCAGGCTGTCCACAGTCATCTTAAAATTATAAAGCCATCCTTTCTGTGGGACTGTGATGACATGGTATTCAGAGAACACAGTGCTCTGGAGAAACGTCGGATTATTTTGTCGTTGTTGCTCTTAGACATTACCGTATGCCATGGTAATCTAGGTGTCATGGAAAAATTGCTTGATGGCGACCTTTTTACGTGTCCCTAAAGTAATCTGAAAATGTGAAAGGGACCGGGATGAGCCAGATGATCTGTCGCAAGTGGGGTGGGCACAGGTGGGAGGGGCACTGACATTCTCCTCTCACCGGCCAACAATCTGATGCTGTCATGCAAAGGAAACACATTTCTGTCCTTTACAACCCTAATCACACCGCATTCTGGGTAGGACTAGAAACTTCTGTGACTCGCACAGAATCCGACTTAATGGGAAGAGTACTATCCCATGAAAATATCTTGCTACATGATTTGATGTGGGAAAAGTTACAAAGACGTCTCGACGATTGTTCTTCTTCCGGACGACATCTTCAGTTGTTCAACTTCCGACGATCTGCCTGTAGTTTAAGCGACACACATCCATACCTGCTGGGTCAACACTATTTGTAGTGACAAAATCGGTTTTCTCCTGGCAGCCTCGACGCCGTTAGAGACCTTGTGTGTGGAGGTCTTGAACGCTGGAATTTATAAAGTGAGAACTATTTGAAGCTGACACTGGCTGGTTAGTATGTTTAAAAATATGCGGAAGGGAGAGAACTAAATACAGCCCGCAGGGTGAAAACCTTCTTAGTCACTCAGTGTGGTTAAAAACAAATGACAGGGGACTGTCCTGCATCTATTTCAGTGTTCTAAATGGAATGTTTAGCACTCAGTTATCCCTGCTTGCAGGCCGCCTCTTGAGGCCCTCGGGCCATCCCAGACAGCCTCACCCATGTTCTCATCGCCTCCTTGTCAAAAATAGGCAGTGAGTAGGGGAGTGGCGACGGAGAAGGGATTCAAGGCAGGGAATTCCAAATTAAGGGCAGTTTCTGAGATATAAATGCTGCTCGAAATGTTGGCGAAATCATGAATCTAACCAGAATAAGTCGGCTTGGAAGATGATGGTCTTCCCTTTTCTTAATGCCAGAGGGTCATTTATTATATGGGAAATATTAAACATAAGGTAAACGAATATACCTTATTGGATATGTCATTATTTCTCTATGTCTGGCCTTTCCAGGTTCAGCAAACTCATTGTTTTGATTTTTAGGCTTTATCAGAAATCTGCTGGGGGAAAGTTTTACTCCTTTATCTATTTTGAAAAGGAAGGGAATTTACTTTTGAAATGGTGTTTAGGGTTAGATGTTACTTGTTTAATTCAAGTAGCAGCCACCTTCCTTGGCAAGCTAAGTAGGGTGCCAAACCTGAGGCTGGCAGAAAATAGGCTTTCAATATTCCCTTCTAACATTAAAAATGTATTTCATTATAGAATACCATCAAGAGAAAAAATAACCCAACGCATAGGCATGCCTACACTTTCTGCAAGCAGCCAGTCAAACCCTTCGGTGAAAGAGAACTTTCTGGAAGTGTAAACATCTGTCTGCTTACTAAGAGTCTCCCAGCCTATTACGTATCGCTGACATAATGATGTCTT
>NW_011888852.1:1692027-1713059 GCF_000151845.1 Pteropus vampyrus | reverse complement strand
AGTCAGCAGACTAAGAATGGCCGGATTTCAACAGGACGGAATAATGGACCAAAACCGCTGGTTGAAATTAAGCAGGAATAACTGCAAAGCCTTTCGTTTCGGTTTATTGTTATATAATTTCAGAATCTGGAAGACGACTTCACGGGGTTTCAGGTGAGGTCTGACACTTTAGCCATATGAAGGAATGGGTTAAAAAGTATGCCATCTTAGGCTCTGTGTGTACCAGCATGGATTCCAAAAGAAAGTCCTGGTGATTCCATGTCACATCCATCGTTCTCTACAAGACTTTTCCGTTTTGAGGGTCACATTAATTATTAGATAGTACCCAGGGAACATTCAGCCTCATATGTATGAACTAGTATCACAAAGTAGCTGATTTTCGTTAATGTCTACTGCTTATAATGTTTAAGATACAGTTTTCCAGAACTTTTTTTTTTTATTGGTTTAGTCTGATGGAAGAGACAAAATGAGCATGTGCAAAGTTACTATAAAATAATAATAAAAAAACACAGATAATTAGTTTATGATGGCATTGGGGAGAAACAGCATAAAGAAGTGAACAGAACCCTGGCATCGGAATTAAACATCAGGGTTTGAAGACCAGCTCTGCTTACGTTAAGTGTGGTACAGACCATTCGCTTCACATGTTGGAGCTTGATTTCCTCGTTTGTAAATTGGTGCTACAAATATCTGCATCACGAGATTGTCGAAGCGATTAGAAATAATGTCAGTAAGTTTCCTGACAAAGTGCCTGGCACATTATCGGGAACTAAGGAGACTCTGAAGAAAAACTTAATTGAAAGAAAATAGAGAGAAGTCAAGGAAAGAATCTTGGAAGAAATGCTTTTTGAGATTCATCCTCAAGAGATCATGGGCATCGATTGACTTAGTTTTAAGAAACCCATTCCAGGCAGAAAAAAAAGATAAAATGAAAATATAAGATCAAAAATTTGTAGAGATGGTGTTGTGCTTTCTCTTTAGTCAACCCTGCTGACCTGTGTTTTGTTGAGACTGAAATTCATTGACAGCTGTATGTGGCCGGTAGGAATCTCAGATGTGTGTTGATTTTCCTGTTCCTAAATCCTCCTCATTTGAGGAATGGTGTTACATTGTTATCAACTTGTTTCCTCATTTAATTTAGAAAACCAGCAGGCATTGTCATGCCATGAAGAATGTCAGATTGTTTTCACGAGAATGTGCAGGAAGCACATTTCCTAGTGATAGCTTCCTACGAAACATAACGCTCATTTATTTTTCTTTATCAGCACTATCTCGAAGGGGGCAAACAGTTTCGTTTTGCCTTCCTTACCAGAAACTGCTCCCCCATTTTTTAGTGAAGGGCAGCTTATTTAAAATTCGTTATTTTAAAAAGAACTAGATCATATGTTCAACTTGACACCCTAAAACCTAAGACTAGGGAGCATCGAGCTCATTCAATAAATACAACTAAATATAACATGTCGTGTAATTCTGGCATTTTGGGGATCCTAAGGGAGAGGGTGTTGGTGAGGAAGAAATGAAGTGATTGGAGCGATGAAGAAAGATGGGAAGGAAAAGAAAGAATGAAGTGTGGGGCGAGGAAGGAGCAGAAACTGGGAAGGAACACAAAGAGGGAGAAAGAAGAAGAAGAAGAAGGAGGAGGAGGAAGTGGAGGAAACAGAAGAAAGAAGCAGAAACAATAAGAAAGAGGAATGGAGGAATGAGCGGGGCCAGCGCAGGGTGCGGGGGACTCTACTTCCTGCCGGAGGCCCGCTTCCCCGCCCCCCATTCAAGCCTTGACCCTAACAGGAGGTAACTCTAAGTCTAAAGACCACTCTCAGGGGGTTCGTCCTTAAAAATCTACAGTTACATTCTCTCCTTCCTTTCTTTTCTTCCTCTTCTTCCTGATAATGGCCCCGACTCTTTCAAAATTCAAAATGACAGTAGAAATCTGTTTAAAATGTTTATTTTTTTCAAAATATTTTTTTTTCGCCCAGTCAAGTCTCAAAGTGCAGTGATATAAGGACCCATCAGGAGGTAATGTAAAGTGCCTGAATGCAAAGTTCTTTGCATCAATGCTCTCCAAACTTCTTGGGCATTAGTGTCACCTGGGGAGCTATTAAAACCTAGGGTGTCTGGGCCCACCCATGGAGGTGGTTTGAGGTGGGTTCACCTATCATTTTTTAAGCGCCCCAGGGGATGTGATATGCGACGAGAGTTGGGGATCACGTCTGGGGGAGATGGCAACAGGATGTGTGAATCATGGCTCCAGCACTTACTAGTAAAGGGTTCCAGAGCATATATAAAACTGGGATCATGTGGTTTTGTAATCTCTCTCTCTCTCTTTGGGTTCTTTGAAAAATGTTATAAAAAGACTATCTCCAAAAAATGAGAAAGGTCACTGGGCATGGGCACTGTCATGGAAGTGGTGTCGGAGAGGCCTTATGTCGACTCTGTGCCTGCTTATCTGCCACCTGCGCCCAGTGCTCATCACACCCATCGTCTACTAACTGCAGCGCTGCCTCCCCGCTTGGAGCGTCCCTCCTTCTAATTCTCCTGGCACCCAGGCTCCAGCCAAACTCAGCCACATGCACTCTCTCCTCTGGGCCTTTTCCCGGACATTCCTTTCAATTGGATCGATCTATAACTCTCCTTAACCACACCCCTATCATTCCATTGCTGTCTATTGAAATTTTATGTATCCTTCGTGGCCCTTCTTCCATGAGGCAATCTTAATTCTCTTGCCAACAGACACAATCCTTCTTGTCTTCGAGATCACACTGCATGTTGCTTTGCACTCTCTCTCTCTGCTTATCTGTATTTACTTTATGGTCCCGAATATTTTTATCTGATTTGTCTAATAAGCTGAGTGAAGGTTGGAACTATCTCATTATATATCTTTGGATCCTCTATTGTGTCTACCTAGCCCAGAATTCTGCAGAGAGTGCGCTTAAGACATATTTATTCAATAGAAATTCATAAAATACAAAAGGTGTTGATTGAAGTATAAAACCAGTTGAGATGGGAAACTGCAATTTAGACAGGTGTGTTTGTTAAAGTGGCAGTTTTAGGAGACGCTTTCCAGCTCCTTGACAGATAGACTCAGACAGGACACAGTGATGAGGAGCTCCAGGTCCCTAATGCCTTCCAGCCGGTATTGAGAAGAGATCCATGTGTGCGCGCGTTTGTGTGCGTGCATGTGTGTGTGTGTGCATGTGTGTATGTGTGTACATGCACGTGTGTGTGCGTGCATGTATGTGCGTGGGTGCATGTGTGTACATGCATGTGCACGTGTGTACATGCGTGTGCATGTGTGCACATGTGCATGTGTATGTGTGTGTGTGCATATGTGTGTGCATGGGCGTATGTGTGTGCCTCGGTGTGTTAGGTGCAGACAGAGTGGATGAATGGCATGTTGTTTCCAAACTTGACATAGTCACTGCCACACATCTCTCTTTCTTGACAATCATTTACTTGTCTTACGTCACTTCCCCTTGGTTCACTTGGACGCTCCTGTCTTAAACTGTAACCCTGGGACTTATCATCTTTTATATCAGAAGAAAGGCAATGCCTTTATGGCTATGACTAGAGTACAACTGCCTCCCCCCCCCCACAAAAATTATCATTTTTTATAAATTGCCAAGCTCGATGTTATTCTTTGTGGTGTTCCACTGGATAACAAGCACCTTCCAAATATCCCCACTTATGCAGAGAACAAGATGTGATGGCCACCCTCACTTAGGCCATCTCTCCTGCTGTGTACAGGAACCACAAGTGTGCATTTAAAAGTAGAAACTGGCCTCTTGAGTTTACCAGTTAATTTAATCAACTCTTTAAATTACTTAAAAAAAAAAAAAGGAAGGAAACAAAAGAAACCTATTTTAGAAACAAAATGTCTCTGTGCAGCTCTCTTCACATGGACGAGTCTCTTCCAGCAGGAGGACAGAATGACAGTTCCACTTATCTTGGCTGCTCGGAAATTAGATCAGCGACATATTTTCTGTCAGAGAAGAAGCCTTATCTGAGTGGCTAAACTTCAGAATCAATCATCCGATTTTCAGTCCTGCCCCCTCTCACGAGTGGGGAGCGTTATACAATTTGTATGTTTCAATTAGGTTGCGATGAAAAATGAGTAGCTCGGGGGCATTGGTTTATTACTGGTATCCAGCCATGTTTTCCTTTGCTAAATGACATCCTGAAAGCCTCCATTCAGAACATAATCACCTTAGGGTGCCCACAGACTGTGGCCCTAAATGATTCAATTAGAGCTGAAAGCCATTCTCTTCCGAGAACACAAGCCTCTAGAAGCACATTGCACGCTCAGATGCTGTTTCTCTCCTAAATGATCCTGAAGGATGTAAATGTGGATGAGGATTAATTCTGTCTGTTCTCTCTTTTCCGTCTGATCTGCTTTTATGAAGCAGTGTCAGGTCTTAGGATAAATCATCCTCAGTTTACCAACAAGTGAGTTTATAAATGAGTTGATTGCAATGAAGAACATTCCCCGATAGAACAAACAAACAGTAAAAGAAGCTGAGTTTCCTGCTGACCCATAATAACCTATTTGACTCACAGTGAAACTCAACTATACAGTATTAACAGTACCCTGTCATTTCTAGGGAAAAGGAGCTGATGTTTCAAATAACTTGAAACATCTGAAACTGTATTTGACATGTGGCAGTTTCCTCCTCTCTCCTAGTGAGAGGAGATTCTTCCTCCCTCTCATCAAGAAATAGCTGGATGCACTGTGAGTGGAGGGATGTATCTTTTATGTATCTTTTATCTATTGCTGTGTAACAAACCATTCCAGACTTAATGACCAAAAACAACAGTCCTTCTTTGGTTCACGATTTTGTGTGTTGGCAGTTTGGGCAGGGCTCAGCTGGTAGGTTTTTCTCCTGGTCTCCACCAGGTTCAGCCATGTGTCAGAAGTTGTCTGGCAGCTTGGTGGAGTCTAGTGGCCAGTGCTGCCTCCCCACATACCTGGTGCTTGGTTGTGGTTGTCGGCTGGACTCTCTCTCCATGCAGTCTCTCATCCTCAAGGAGGCTGGCCCATTGGTCAAAGTAATTCATGTGGCCAAGCCCAGATTCAAGGGCTCTTCTTGATGAGAGGGGCAGCCAGGTCACATTGCCAAGGGCCACGCTCGGATGGGAGGGATGACTGCAGCCGTCTCTGTAAAGAGTCTAAGAGTGTCAGAGTGGACTAGTGAGACGAGGAGCAGTGAATGCGAGTGAGAAGGTGACTAATAACTTCAAAGCTGAGGGGACCTCGATTCGACCCCCACTCGACTGCTTCCTAGTAGGGTGATCTTGGAGAGCTCATTAGCTAACTCAAGCAGAAGTTTCCTCATCTCTTGAGAGTAATGCCTGCCTGTCACAGTTGTGAGAATTAGGTAATACTTTTAAACCCACCTAACCAAGTGCCAGTTACGTAGTAGCTGTCAGAAAGTGATTATATTCATACTTCCTGTTTCTCTCGCCTCACCTCACAAAGGCAGACAGAAAGGGGTGGATTTCAGGCATCTCTACCCTGATGCTCCTCAGGGATCTCAAAGTCAGCTCCTCCACGGAAAACTCACCAACTCTCCTCTCTCACCTCCTCCATCCCTGTTTGCATCTCTCATTGTATCCCTTTTCCCAGATAAAGGTATTACCATCCAAATAATTGCCCAAATCATGGCCTGGGAGCTATGTACGCCATTTTCTCTCACCTCACATCTGCCTGTTTGTTCCTGCTTCCCTCCCTTAAACAGATGTCTGTTAGACACCTGAGATGTTCCAGGCTTGGGTCTGATGGGTAAATGAGGCCAGTGTGGTTCTCGCCCCAAGGAACTTGTAACTAGTTATAATTTGATAGCGTGAAGTTGACAGTGTGAAAATCTCCAACAAACAAGATGTCACGAGAAATAGGAAGGGCATTGGGGAAACTGATTTTGCCTACCCTTCCTCTTTACAGCTCCCAGCTGAGTCTGCCTGCCACCGTCCCTGGCTAGCCACCAATGGCTCGGACACAAGCCTTCTCTCCCCTTTATGGTCCGTCGTCCACACTATTGCTAGAGATATCTTTTTGGGGGGGGGGAAATTCACTGTGTGAATTCCCTGCTTGAAAATCTCTATGGCCCATTGGATTAAAATCCAGATACCTCAAGGGGGCCTAAAAAGCTCTTCCTTCCTGGCCTCCGCCTAGCTGTTCCCTCATCCTTCCAAGCTGCCTTTCTCGGTGCTCTTCAAACTGCTCGTGCTCTTGCTTGAATCTGTGACTTCACTTCAGAGAAAGTCTTTACTCTGAACTGCATCTCTTTGATGCCTACCTCTCTTCCCCAACCACACACACAACGTTTCTAGTTGCTTTTGTACATCAGAGCTTTAGAACATCATATGTGCTCAATAAGTGTTTGTTGAATGAATGTTTGGGGGGATGGTCAGAGGTAGGGGGTGGTGCGATTCAAGCGAGGGAGAGCTGAGTATGTTTAGTATCCCCTGAAGAGTACCATGAGGAAGAAGAGGAGGCATTTGGCCCTGGAGGAGTAGGGGCTAGGGATGGGATGAGAGAGGCATCATGCCATCTCATCTCTGTTGACATAACAGCAGTAGGGAGGAAACAGACATTCCTGTAGCAAGGTCTGTGAGAGCTGCAGTGGACAGGCGTTTTCTGAGGCTGAATCCATGTTTCTAATAAGCAGTGATTTGCCGGAGAAGGGTTATTTTTGTTCTTTGATGAGCAGTGATGCATAGCTTCTAAGAGGGATTAACAGGTTTTATAAACCCCAGGAACAGAGAAACAGGCAGACACACAAGCTAAACCACTGAATACATCAGACAAGGGAAAGTCGTTTTTAAAGTAGTTTTAGCCATAAAACTATTAATAATTCCATATTATTTAATTTTATTTTCTTTTATTGTATTTATATTCAGACTAAAATTACCTAGAAAATATATCTGAGGCTAATCAGACTGTTTTATCATAAGCCAAAGCTTTTGATTTAGTTTAACATTAATACAAAGTTTAGTCTGCAGCTTTATTTTATTACTCTACCATGACTCTGAAGATCCAAGTTATTTCTTAGCTGGATTTTAAACGCTTGGTAGGTTTCTTTTACTCATTCTCTTGTTTTTGTCTTTTTAAACTCCCATTAGTGCTAAGAAAATAACTTAGTCTACTTATCATGAATGGAGGTCTGTTTTGACATTTAATTGATTGTAGACATCAATGCTCCCAAATAGTTTAAAAAACAATTTCACACATAAACTCATGTAGTCCTCACAACAACTTCATACAAATGACAACACAGTTTCATCATTGAATATGAATTTAATAATAGCACCCGACCAAGGCATCCAAATTGGAAAGGAAGAAGTAAAATTATCTTCCTTCACAGACGAAATGATTTTATATGTAGAAAACCCTAAAGACTCCATAAAAAAAAGCTGTGTAACTAATACATGAATTCAGCAAAGTAACAAGATATAAAGTCGACACACAAAAATCAGTTATGTTTCTATATACTAGCAATGAACAATCCACACAGGAAATTAAAAAACAATTCTATTTGCAACAGCATCATAAATACAATACTTAGGAGTAAAGTTAACCAAGAAAATGAAAGAGATATATGCTGAAAACTACAAAACATTGCTGAATGGAATTAAGGAAGATAAAAAAAAAAAGGAAAGACATTTTATGTTCATGGATTATATCTCATAATTGTTCAAATATTTATACTACCCAAAGCAATCTGCAGGAATCTTTATCAAAGTGAAATCCTTATCAAAATCTCAATGGCATTTTTTTCAGAAATAGAACAAAACCATCCTAAGATTCATATGGAATGTCAAAGGATTCTGAATAGCCAAAACAGTCTTAACGAAGAATAAGGCTGGAGGTTTCACACTTCCTGATTTTAAAACAATACGAGTTACAGTAATCAAAAAAGTATGGTACTGGAGTAAAGACAGACATATATACCAATGGAACATAACAGAAGGTCCAAAAATAAACTCGTGCATATATGGCCAAATAATTTTCAGTGTGGGTAACAAGACTAGGCAACAGGGAAAGAATAGTATCTTTAACAAATGGTGTTGAGTAAAGTAGACAGCCACATGCAAAAGAATGAATTTGGATCTTTACATCATATACAAAAATTAATTCCAAATGAATTAAAGACCTGAATGTATAAACCTGAAACTGTAAAACGTCTAGAGGAAAATATAATGGAAATGCTTTGTGACATTGAATTTGGCAGTGATTTCTTGGCTATGACACCAAAAGCTCAGGCAGGAAAATAAAAAATAAATAAATGGGACTACATTAAACTTGCAAATTTCTGCACAGCAAAATAAATAAATAGTAACAGTGAAAAGACAAACTGTGGAATGGGAGAAAATATTTGCAAACCATGTATCTGATAAGGGTTTAATATCCAAAATATATGAAGAACTCAACAACGAAAGAACAAATAAGCCATCCAATTTTTAAAAATGGCAAAGGACTTGAATAGACATTTCTCCAACAAGATAAACAAATGGCCAATAAGCATATGAAAAGATCTTCACCATCACTAATTATCAGGGAAATGCAAATCGAAACCACAAATGAGTTATCACCTCACATCCATTAGTATGGCCATTAACACAGGAAATAACAAGTGTTGATGAGCATGTAGAGAAGCTAGAAGCTTGCACACAATTAGTGTGAACGCAAAATGGTGAAGCCGCTATGGAAAACAGTATGGGGATTCCTTAGAAAATTAAAAACAGAATTATCATATGATAAGCAATCCTACTTCTTGGTATATAGCCAAAAGAATTGAAAATAGGATCTCGAAGAGATATTTGCACACCCATGTTCATTGCATCATTATTCACAACAGCAAAGAGGTGGAACCGACCTAAATGTCCATCAACAGATGAAAGATGAAAGAAAATGTGATACACACACACACACACACACACACACACACACACACACACACATATATATTCATAAAATATTATTCAGCCTTGAACAGAGCAAATCCTGTCATATGCTACGACGTAGATGAACCTTGAGGACAGTATGCCGAGTGGAATAAGCTAATCACAAAAAGACAAATACTTCATGATTCCATTTATATGAGGTACCTAGAATAGGCAAACTCATAGAAACAGAAAGTAGAATGGTGATTTTCAGGGTCTGGGCAGGGAGAAGGAAATGGGGAGTCGTTTAACGGGTAAGGAGTTTCAGTTTTGTAAGATGAAAAAGTTCTCAAGATCTCTTGCACAACAATATTCATAGTGGTAACACTAATAAGCTGTGCACTTAAAAATTGGGTAAAATGGGAAGGTCTTGCCATGCTCGCCTCCTCTCGTGACCACACCAAAATTACAATGAAACAATGTAAGAGCCATCACTGGGAGTCGCCTGAAGCCTGGCTGAACAGAAGTCCTACAACTGGGGACACATAGAAGAGGTCCCCTCAAGACCGGTAGAAGGTGTGGAGATGCGAAACAGGGGGTCCCACAACCGCATGTGGCCATCAACTATCAGGAGGGAGGTTGTGGCTACAGAGCCCCTCCCCCACTTCCCAGAGTTGTAGGGGGTCCCAGCTCCACACCAGGCTCCCAGCCCAGGGTTCAGGTGCCGGGAAGAGAAGTCCCCAAGACCTCCAGCTGTGAAAACCAGCGGAGACTGTGTCTACGGAAATCAGATTCCTTTTAAGGAGCCTGCGCGTGGACTCGCTCACTGATGGGCTGAACTCCAGCGCTGGGGCAGCAGCTTGAGAGGCACCCGGGACACCCAGGGAGGAAATGGATTGTCTGTCTTCAGGGTGAGAGCGGACAACTTTCTCCCTGACAGAATTGCTGGCAGAGGGCAATGTTCCTTTGTTGAGCACTCCTCCATCCTGCGTGCAGACACAGGTGCCACCATACCTGAGTCTCCATCAACCTGGTTAACACAGGTTGCTCTGCAGATGATTCTCTGAGACCCTGCCTCTCCCAACATATGGGCCCACCCAAGCTGCCTCCAGTGGTTTATTCCATACAAATGGCCTGTCTTGGCTTATGCTGCGGACTTGTCTGAAATTTCTCAAAGGCTCACCAAACCCAAAGAAGCAGCATCTGGCCTCAGTGTGCCCCATATTTCTTGCTGAGCAGCCCCAAGCCTGGCACTAGTGGCAGCCAGCCTCAGTTATAAGGAGAAGAATAGATGAACTCAGTGAGAACTTTAACGAAGAGATAGAAAATATACAAATGAAGATGGAAAACGTAAAAGGGAACTACTCAGAAATCAAGAGTACAATATCTGATATGAAGAGTACATTAGAGGGAATCAATAGATTGGATGAAGCAGAGGATCAGATCAGTGATTTAGAGGAAGGGGAAATGGAAGACGCCCAATCAGAACAGCAAAATATTCAAAGTGATGAAAAGCAAGCACCTACAACCTATATTATTCTACCTAGCAAAGCTATCATTTCGAATTGGAAAGATAAAGCTTCCCAGACAAGAAAAAGCTAAAGGCGTTCATCACTACCAAGCCAGTATTACAGGAAATATGGGGGGAACTTCTTTAAGAAGAAGAAAAAATATGTATCAAAAATATGAATAATAAAATGGCAAAAACTATATATCTATCAACAAGACTTCAAATAAAATAGAATTAAATGCTCCAATCAAAAGATGGGGAGAGTGACTGAATGGATAAGAAAACAAGACTCTTACACATGCCGCCTACAAGAGACTCACTTCAGATCAAAAGACACACACAGACTGAAAGTAAAGAGGTGGAAAAAGATATTTCATGAAAATGGAAAAGTAAAAAAAAAAAATCTATGGTAGCAATACTTATAGCACACAAAATAGACTTTAAAACAAAGGCTATAACAAGAGACAGAGAAGGACCCAGTCATCCCCATTTCTGGGTATTTATCTGAACAAATCCAAAAGCTGCTTTGAAGAGATATGTGCATCCATAGGTTCATTGCAGCATTATTTACAATAGCCAAGATATGGAGGCAACCTGGGTGTCCATCAGTGGATGAATGGGTAAATTAGAGGTGGTACATACATACAATTAATTACTCAGCCATATATATACATATATACACACATATATACACACACACATACATATACACACATATATATGTATATACACACATATGTATATATGTATATATATAAATGGTTAAGATGGCAAATTATGTGTTATATGTTTTTTCTATCACACTAAAAACAAACATCCCACTTCATGAGGATATCGCAGAATTAAAGAGACGGTGTAGGTACAGCATTTAAAACAGCGCTTGGCCTGAAATATGCACTCGTATATTAACTATTATCATTGCCACAGGTTAATCAACTCAAGCCTGAGAGTGATAAGGGACATTTTCAGGGTCTCATGACTAGTAAATGACAGAGCTGGACCTTCAGGTTTTCTCATCTCCAAGCTCACGGACTTTCTACTGTTGTTTGCTTCCTAAAACTGAACCTTTCTTCTGTTAATGGCAAAAATTTACATGCTGTTCTTCCCATGTAAAACTTTTTATCACTCGCTAAACCATTTGGGGCAGTATATTCCTTTCCCCCAAACCTTTCACTTCATTAGGCCCTGTGTTTATTCTCATCTCTTGGGGGAGCCTATCTTAGTCCACTATAGTGTCTCAGAACGCGTGAATCTTTAGCCTTTAGCTAAATCTTTAGTCTTATCATCCAGCTTTGCTTCTGAAACTAGCCAGGCAGTTGGACCAACCACAAAAAATTCCAAAAGAGCTGGGATTGTGTCTATTGTGTTCACCGTTGACTTCCCAGGGCTTTATGTGATGCAATATTTATATATGAGTGAATAAAAGAAAGGTGAATACTATTTCAAGCAGAATCTTAGAATATCCGAGCTGGAAGTAATCCAAGGTAACCCACAATGAGTGGAAGAGCTAGTCCTAAAATATATTCCCACTGTCTACTGCTATGTTCATAAATAATCCAGTCGGTTACTTTGTATGGTTCATATAAGCTGTGTTCCCGAAAGACATAATTTGGTAATCTCTTTTTGTCAAAATGCTGTTCATGCTACTGAAACTGTTCTCTGAATATGGCATCCTCTGATTTTTATTACCAGATAGGATTTTTTTTTTTTAACTCTAAGCCACAAAGACTCTTTTTCAACTCAACTAGGTGGTTTATTTTAAAGGCGACGATCTTAACAGAGGAGATACAGTGTCTCCCAGATTATTAGTAGAGATTGTGACAGGCTTTTTCTTAGAAAATTTGGACGAGGGTGGGCAAGTCGGTCTTTCAGGGAAAGGGAGAGTGAGGGAGGTTGGAAGTTTCGATCAAGGGATCATACTGATGAGTGGTGTGATCCAGCAAGGTTTAGTGCTAAGGAATATGATTACCTGGAGAAGCAAGATGCTAGAAGCCAGGAGACCAGAAAAAGAATCGATTGCAATAGTTCAGGTAGGAAGTGAGGCTACTTCAAACCTTGTCACCAGTGGCAACAGAAAGGAGGGAAAGATATTATGAAATGAGGCATGTTTACTCTCTACAATGCAAGGGCCAAGACTTAGCTGTCCAGCACTGACAAGTGCCTTCCCCTGGCAGGTACTCAAGATATAGATCTTTTGTGAATTTATGAACCGATTGAGAGTGAGGGCCAAGGGAAGACAAGGACCACAGGTTGGCTTCACGATGTATTATGCTTTTTTTCACCTGGTTAACTAAGAGCGGCATTTCCATTAAGAATAGTGGCCATTGTCAAGAGGACAGATAGAACTCCTGGGAAAGATAATGAGTTCGGTTTGATTCAGGGTGAGTTCGATAGTCAGCCAGTTGGAAAGCCAAGCCTGGGACGACGGAAGAGTTTCAGGACACCCGGGGTGCAGAGAGGGATTAGAACGTCACCGGCACGTGGAGAAAGTTGAATTCTTTGGTGTGGGTGAGATCGTCGAAGGCTGGTGTAGGGGGAACAGAGAAGTTAACATGCGGGTCTTTGGAGAGCATGTACGTGGGAAGGAAAGGAAGAAAACTGAGCAGAGAAAATGAAAAGTCACTTAATAAGAGAACATCTAAGGGAAGAAAGAATCTGCTTAGGAGACAGAGGTCAGAAAGTACTGAACTTGGAAGAGGAGGCTGAAGTGTTTAGGAGAAGCGAATAAATTTGTACTGACCTCAGAAGACGATAAATTAATTTCTAAGAGTTGATGCCCTCAGTAAGGGGCTGGGGAAATCAGCTGGGTAGTGACTCTGAGCTGGAGAGTCGATGAGGCACAGGCCTCGCTGTCCTGAGGGATGGAGGCCGTTGATTCCTAGTGGGGTCTTGTCTGCTGTCCCCTCCAAGTCAAGCACTAAAACCATTCCAGTACCAGAGGAGTCAAGTTCATAAAGATCCTTTCTCGCTCCATTCTAATAAACGTGCTTTCTCGACTAGCTTTCTTATTATGTCCAGTATTTGGCTGATGTATTGCTAGGGGAATGGGGGCTGGGGGATTCGAAAGAAGATTGTTGCTAAAAGCTTCTGATCTAGACCTCTAAAGTTTAGAAACCTCTGCATAGGTACACGTGCGTGGGGTGTGTCCTGCTTGGGATTGAGGCAAAGGAGAATATAAATCAGATTCTTGTCAAGAGCCAGCCTTAAATTCTGTCTTCTGAAAGAAATGATGTAATTCATTCTCAACAATCTGAAACATTCAGTAATAGAATGATTCAGTTTTCAGAAATCAAATGGCATTGTCGCCTCTCCAGAATGCCATGGGCTAAAGATAAAACACAAACGAGTCGCAATCCGGTACGTTTTCATCATTTTGAAATTATAAAATGACTGGAAGCTATCTAGAGATATGTGCGTATTTATGTAAACTAATCGATTTGGTGTTTAGGTATCTTTTTTTGCCCCGGTTGGGCCATTTCTGTTCTTTTTCATTTTAAGTAAGATGGGCCTGATGTTAATTTACAAACTCGATATCTGACGCCCTTTACACTGGCTTTGCTTTTAGGACAGGCACTAGCACGGTGGTTCTCAAACTTCAATATATATTACAGTCGCCTGGGGTTCTGGTTAAGACACAGATCATTATGCCCCCACCCCCAGGGTTTCCGAGTCACTGATTCTGGGGTGGGCCTAAGAATGGACGTTAACAACAGGTTCTCATGTCAGAGGTCCCCACACCTTCCTGGGTCGTGGCACTCACGATGTCTCGGCAACTTTTCCCTGTGCCCTTCAGTGAGTGACACTGTCGGCTTCTCTGGCAACCCTATTTCTAGGTCGGAAGATGTTCCTAACGGTTCTGTTTAGTAAATAGTTAGCTGCAAACAACTTGAAAAGGATTTATGTCCTAAAAAAAGTAGGTATCCAAAAAAAGTCTTTTCATTTTCTTATTCATGACCAATTACTTAATAATGGGCTGTGTGTACCAGTTGGACACTGCACAACTTCTCAAACCTCAAATTCTGAATGTCACCCCTGCTCCCCACTCCGCCCCCCATCCTGCATCCCACATCGATTTTCAACACGGTCCTTGCTTTTTATCACGGTGACCATTGAAGGCCCACATTCACATAGATATGGCATCAGGGAAAGGTACGTTGTTGAGGAGAGCTCATGTTGAAACTGTCACTGCCTTGAACCGCTAGTTCTCTTGGTGTGTGACAGATGTCCAGTGCCGCTGTGGGTCCCCTGAAATTGTAAATACTGTGGTACCCTGGGGTTTGCTGCAGTGACCCGGGCACATTTTGGGATCTGAGTCTCAAGTGTTGCTGACGCTACTGGCTTGTGGATTCCGAGGCGAGAACCATTCATGAATAAATGCGTCAAAGAGATCACAAGTGTGCATTTTCTGAGCTTTTTCTCATTTTCTTTGATAATACTTAATACCCTTGAAATGCTGAAAAACAAGAAATGCAGGAAAACACATACAAATTTACCATCAATGATCTGTTTTATGTCTGTAGCAGAAGAAGTGGATGGGGAAGGAATCAGAGACTGAATTAAGATACCCCAAAAAGAGTTGTCAGGTTTAAAGTTAAAAGCACTCATGACTGTGTGCGGTTGTTGTTAGGGAGCATTGACAAAGCAATTATTTTCTTCGTGGCACTTTTCAGTCTTGACTAATTAAACCTGGCACCCCCAGTGAGCTGGGTAATGATTATTGTCCTTAATTTTACACTCGAGAACTGAAATATCAGTTTAGGAGACTCGCTTGAGGCCAAAGAGAGCTTAATTGTTTTGGTGGAGGCGGAGAGCTCAGTATTTTAGCTTTCTTAAAAAAAAAAAGAGTTCTCAGAAACGGGTCTATCGTTTCTTTTCAGATTCCCTCACGCTTCAGAGTTAATGTTCACAAAATTCTTGTAAGGTGAGTACTCCCATTTGACTAAGAAGAAATGCACAGCAGTTGTAAAAAAAAAAAGGGGGGGGTTAGGGATCTCCTCACTCAAGTGTTGGAGAGAACTCAGTGAATGAGAGACGGAAGACAGCACGTGTTTGACATTGAGCTACCGGAAGAGGGAGGCTGGTGGTTAACTCTGAGAATAATGGGCCGGATTTCTGTATCCTCTGGAGATTTCTTCAAAAGAGCAAAATTCAGAGCCCCTAGAGGACGAAGGGGCAGAAAAATCAGCTTATGACAAGAAAAGCTGGTGGTCGTCAGTAGTACCCTCTTTTGAGGGCAGCCAGTCAGCTTCTGCGTGATGCGGGCACCAGAGTTCCGCTGGTCGACTTATGGGTTTTCAGGTTTCCAAAGGTGCGAAAGCGATGCCTGTCAGGAGAAATCGTACTTGGAATTCTGAATGGAGGCCTTTTCGTGGGTACCGCTATACGGTAGGATACGCCTGTGTCACCGGGCTCGGCTGCGAGGTGATGTCGCCCAGCTGCAGGCTGGTGGGTGTGTCCTGAGCACGTGCAAGTTCACCCGGCCATGCCGTGACATTCTAGGGGTTCATTGTCGTCAGCGCGGTTTTGACTTCATGGCGTTTTCCGCTGATGTCATGGGTTTACGTGATCCCAGCAGCATCAGTACTCCAATTGGGGGCCCTTAACCAAAAGGTAAAGGAAGTCTATTGAAATACAACCAGCACAGCCATTTTTTTTCTGAGTATACATATAATTTTAACCCACGCCTGTGTGTAAAGAAAGAGGGTCCTTCGTATCTTTTTCGGAGCATCCACAGCGCCTCGCACGGTGCTTGGCTGTCGAGCAGTGCTTGACACACTTTGCCGAGGCTTCTGGGACATGACCGCGAGATTCTGCAGGCGGAGAGGAGGCTGGTGGTTATAAATCGAGTGATTTGGTTTTTTAACAAATCGGTCCCAAAGTCTGAGACTTCATATACTACCAGTGATCTAGATGATTGAACAGAGTATATATACCCACTTAGATGACACTGGATTATTAGGTTGTTAAATAATTTGGTGTTTCAGATAAAGCTCAGTCGTATCAAAAAGTTAGAGAAACGCTGCTGGTCGCAGAGTCAGAATGAGCGATCTGCAAGTTGGGTCTCAGCCTTGCTTCCCTGGCCATGGGTCTGTGCAGAGCTCAAAGGTGAGAAAATACATGTGAGAACATGCCGTAAGATTTTGATTGTGCTCCCTTCAACTCAAGATGATGCTCAGGGTCTAAGACATGACTTAACAACTCCCGAATCCACTCCTCCCGGTCCTTCCTGGCGACACAGGGCTCTCAGACGCACAGGCCTACGGGGCAGCGAAGCCGAGGAGGCCGGCTCGTGCGCGTTCAGGGAGTCCTCCGACTGTGAGGCTATAGGCCACGCGTCCAGTCTAAATATTCACTCCACCACCACCTGTGTGCCGCGCTTTGACCCTGGTCTCGTGGTACCTCATGCAATGTGCTGGGAACCAAAGGGATGCACAGCAAGATGCTGGGACTCGCGGTCCTGCCTGAATTTCTTCACCTCCTCCCCCAGGGCCTTATGCGCCGATGGCCGCCGAGTCCGCACGTCCAAGGCCTGGCCAACTCACTCATTACCACGCCCAGCTCGCCGCTGCCCAGACCATCCCTCATCATGTCTCCCCCTCGAGGGAAATTCTAAGTTCTGACTGTTCCTTATAATTTGGGCGTCCAATAAAAGGATTTCATGGGACCCAGTTTTAAAAATGGAATGATAGATCACCTTATCCGTGGCCAAGTCCAGTTTCATCTTCTTCAAAACTAATGTTTCAATCTCTCTGTTAAGAATTAAGGATTATTTTCTCGCTTCCTTGTATGACACAGCCTTGGGATTACACCTCTGTCCTAGCCCTCCTTGGGTGTTAAACTTCTTCCTCAGGTCTCTGTCTCCCTCAGCAGATTTTTGAGCCCTTTACCGGGGTGGCACTTGTGTTCTCCAGTGTCTGGCTGGGGCTTTGGACGACAGGGGTATTGCAGTGTACTTTGCTTGAACTGAAGAAATTAATCATTCAGATACAGGATGACCCTTGGCATCATAATGGACTAACTAAACAGTGTTTTAGAAGAGATAATGTGATTCTCAGATGAATCAGCATGAGGATAACAGGATATAGGCTGAGATTTCAGCAGAAGAGAATTCCAGTGGATCAAAAAGCAGCCTTCGATCAGAAGGATGGGGGTTGGGGGTGGGAGTGGGTAGTGTTTGCCAAAGGAGATTGTGAAGTCACCTCTGTCAGAATCATTCAACATTGTCCCACTCTCCATGTGAGTCAGTTTAAGATGAAGATTTCCTGAAATAAGGGCTGGACAAAGTCATGTCGGAGGCAGTGATCAGGCAGGTGTCTTCGTGAACCCCAGTGGGCCAGGACGCACGTCTGCCCTGTTCCCCTGCAGAAGTGTCACGCCTACTTTTCTTTTCGACCAAGGTAAGATGAGCATGTCCTGGCTTATTTCTGTCCAAACCGTGATTGTTGAGGTTTGGAAGTCAGGAATGTGACAGTAAGCTAACCGCAGACGATATTATATTGTCGGCAAATCCTTTTCCTGCAAAGGATTTATTTGGGGACACTAAGACGCAGCGAATTACCATTTGCCACGGTCTTCACCGAAGACCGCTAGCTCCAAAATCCTTCTTGCACCATGTGGACCGACCATCTGCTCACGATAAAAAAGTAGCAAATTCACTTCCAGGACTCCTGAAATCTCCCCAAGTCTTTTGCTGGCCTTTGAAAAGCCTCAGGCAACTGCCTCCCTCTCTGCTCCAGCCTGAGAAGCCACAACAGCTGCGGAGATTCACCAGGCCTTGTCCCCGCTCCATTTCTGGCAGCAGGCGGCAACCTGCGAGCCACTCTCCCCAAAAGCCTGCAAATTGTAAACCCATTAAGGCTTAGCTCCTAGGGGACAACAAAGAGAGCTGCCTTTGAATGCCAGCTCTGTGTGGGATCACAGAGGCCTCTGGCACCTGGGCTTGTCCTCAGAGCCAGGGTGATCTGTAGGGAAAGTTACAAGCTGCCGAGGGAATATTTTCACAGATTTTCCCAAACAAAAGGTTCTTTCTTCAAGCCCCCCGTGCAACTCTTTTCTGATTGCTAATTAACCAAACCTAGTGAAAAACAGGCCATTCCTGTAAATAGAAGTTTTGTGTCTGTGTGTCGGGGGTGTGGTTGACGGGTATGCCGCGTTTTCGTTTCTGTTTTTTGAGGATGCCAACGACATGAGGTTTGAGATTGACCCGATGGCACGAGGACCGTCGCCAGGCAGCTCATCTGTCCTGGTAGATCCTTCTGCGCGCGCTCAGTCTTCGCATATTGAAAATGTTTCGTGTTTTGCCTCGAGTCCCCTTTCTCCCCGGAAGCGGAGAGTTATTCTAGTGATCACCGTCGGGGCCGTTTCAGTCCGAGTCTTCTCAGCGTTCTTGTAATAGCTCATCTGTCTTCCCTGTTGTCTTCCGGGGTGGAGCGGCTGTACAGGAAGTCCCTTCTCGGCCCATCTGTCTTCAATTACCACTTTGTTTGCTTTCCCAGCCAGGGACCTTCCCTCTGTCTGTCACAGGCCTCTTGTGTTCCATATACGTGTAGAGGGCTCGAAATCCCTCAGAAGCCCCTCCAGGCCCGTGGGCAGCTCGTCTAAGTCCACCTGGGTACCTGGCCCACGCTTCCACCTCGTTAAAGCCTGCCAGAGTCCGGTGGCCTTTTGGAATTGTTGCTGAAGCCATCAAAACCTCACCTCTTTTAACTTTTTCAGTTACTTACTGGTAGTTTTGTAATGTTCTCAATTCAATATCCTGGAGTTTTGAAAGAGTTGCATTTTGTTTATTTTATCCACGATGATGGTGCTTATTGTGAAGTGACCTATCGATTCGATCTTTGATCAATATTTCTTATTTGTGTTAATTCTGGCCTTTGTGGTTGTGAGAAGCTGCGTGATGGGGGGAAAAAAGCTCTTCACAGGCCTCTGGTGGACACGTAGTGGAACTGCACAAATTTTGTCTTCAAATGTATAATGAAACTGAGGAGAGACCTGTAAGAATTAAGTAATCTCAAAAATATGTTTTTCATTAGATTTTTAATTTAATAGTATAATCGCGTGTTTGAAGGAATGGAATTTAAACACAGTGGTGAAATCAAACTCTCGGTTGACTTTAACCACAGAGGATCGTCAGGTTGCGAACCGTTGCCTGTTGTCAGCTAAACGGAGTTTCTTTATGTATCTAGGTGCTATTTTAGAACGGCAGCTGAATTGTAACTTCCAATAATCATTTAAAATCGACGGTACTCTTAACTCACGTTTCCCTAAGAATTTGTATCAACAATTCGAAATCTCATATATATAATTGAAACACTCATCTCAGAAGAGTTGGAATTAATAAGCTTCTCTACAGAAACGTGTCGTCCAGAGGCAGCGCCAGCCGTCTCCAAAGACCGGAGCTAGCAGGGTGCCCTCCAGGAGTTCTTTATCGTGTTACACACCTAAGTCAAATTCTCTTTTTCGTTTGCGATTGCCCTCCCCACCCCAACCAACAGCTAAAAACGCCTCCACTCTGTTCGACGTTATTATCACACATTCAACGTCATGTTCGATTTGTCGTCGTTAAGTGAACTTGCAAAAGGATCTATTTCTGGGGCTGGCCCTTGAGCTGCTCGTAGGTTAGCACAGTGTTGTATTCGTTTGCAATATTCTTATCGTTACGCTATCTGCAGTCCCTAACACAGCTCCTGGCACTTAGCAAAGGCTGTCGGATTGAGAGCTGTTCCTCATAGAGCTGGTTGTGGGTAAAAATTTTCTCCTTGCTCCTTCTGGTTGCATCCAGCGTCTTACCTGACGTCTTCCTCTCCCTTCACAGTCATTTTCAACTTAAGGCCCTGAATTACCTTTTTCTGAGTATTTGAAATTTAAGCCTTCTCTTGAACTTGAAATGAAATGCTTTGCCCTGGTATGAAATGAGAACAGGATTGCCGAGCAACTATGCTGGTGAGAGACTTATTTCGGAGGGTGGCAACTGGCTTCAAATGTGCAGTAATGTCTGTCTCCTCTCCCTAAAAATGAGACTAGCTTCACTCTTTCACATACTGCCTGGTGGCTTGAACTTGCAAAGTGTTTTCAAGGGATTGACACAGAAAGTAGCTCTGGCACAAATTAGGCCTATCTTCACATCTGTGTAGAGTTGAACCACCCGAGAGTATATTTTGAGCTGTACCCGAGGACAGTGAGATTCACATGAGTTTATCGCTACAAGACAGGCCTGGAACTAAGGGAGAAAGGCCTGGGGATGGAACCGTAAAGAGGATAAGTTTATGAATGAAAGGCTATCTTCACGTCAGAGGCTTGAGCCAAGCCCACAGGCCGTAGATGAAACTGATAAAAGTCCCCAGGTCACCAAGCCATTTTGTAGTGGCCCTTAGGTTACTAAAGAGGAAAGGAGTTTGCTTTGCTGAGTCTACTTAGTTTGTTTTTGTTTAATTTTCTTTGGGGTCAGGGTTCTTAGTCTGGTGACCTCTGTCTGTTTAAAACTTCAGAAATTGTAAGAAGAAAACATATCTACATATGCCGTATGTTTAATGGGTAGAGCTTTAGTAAGATTATTGAAAACCTAAAAAAAGGTTAAGAATTACTGTGTTAAGAGATGGTAGCATGTTTTACAGAATGGGTCAGATTAATAGACTTTTTGTCTAAA
>NW_011888852.1:1687557-1690597 GCF_000151845.1 Pteropus vampyrus | reverse complement strand
ATGTATATTTTTAAATGAGTTAATATTTCATCTTCCATGATTCAGGAAATATGAAATTACATATATGTATATTTTGTTTAAAAAGAAATATATATAACCATTTAAACATACCGTCTTCCCAAAAAAGGAATTTTTTTAAAAGTTCAGAACCTCTGCTGTTAAATTCTTAGGTACACTCACAAAGTCTCAGTTATCCCGAAAGTGCTCATTTCCGAAGTTTTCAGCTTTTACTCTCATTTGTTCCTGAAAAGAGCGAGATGACTTACATGACTTTCTAGCTGGGGAATCACCGTTCACATATACCGTGTGTTTACATAGAGAGGAGACGAGGTCGCTCTCATTCAGAAGACCACAGTTTTGAGAGTAACACTCAGAAACAGAGGTGGTTTGCATACATATAGATGCCTATCAATGTTGTTATCGCTATTGTTATTTTCTGAAGAAACAGAGACCCATTTAAGCTGTCCCACCATGAAAGGGAGGATGTGGTCTATTTAAAAATATTCTAATGTTACCCTCCTTCTAGCAGGTGGCGGGATTGTACTCTCTCGTTGACGTTAGCCATGGCCACATGACTTGCTTTGGCTGGTGACATGCGAATAGAAGCAACAGAGTCACTATCAGGTAGCAGCTTTAAAGCCAGCGTGTGACTTCCATGTTTTCCTCCCGTTGCGTGCTGATTGTTGAGGTGAAATCTCCAATAGCCTATGTCCCCAAGGGTCTCAAATGACCTGAGCCCCAATGCCAACCCTTAGTGCAAGCACGGTGGAACGGGAAGTACACTTGCGTCATGTTAAGACGCTGAGGTCTGGGAGCTACTTGTTAGTGAAGCATAACTTAGCCTATCCTGACTAAAACAGAGTTGATTGTAAAGCTACAGAGATGTTCTCCAATTCTAAGACCAGGAAATAAGACAGAGCTTACAGGAACTGCAATGAAGACCTCAAAAGACCAGAGGTGTTATCTCTGTGCCATGGCTGCATGCTGTTTCCTGTCTTTGCTTTTCTCCACAAGCTGTGGGTTACTTTCAGTCAACTAGTCAAACAACTAACCGTACTTCCTTCCCTGACACATTATCAAATATAAGTGCTATCTTTTCTCCCTGTCATGGACTCGAACTGTGTTTTGAGTCACCCAGTTTAGCTTCCCAAGTTAAGAATCTGATTGTTTAACCAGACCTGTGCTATTACCTCTTGAGTCAGCTGTGGCCATCACTTAGCAAGAGACTGTGATTTGCAAAATTTAGGAAATTCCTAAACTTAGAAAAAGTAATGATTAACTTCAGTGGCCATTTCATGTGTTCTAGGCCTTGTTCTAAGTGCTTACGTGTGTGAACTCACTCCTCCAACAACCACATGACTTAAGTATTATTATCATCCTCATTTTACAGATGTGTAAACTGAGACATGAAGTTGCTAGGTAAGTAGCTCGCATAGGGCACACTGCCACGAGTGACAGAAGTAGGGTTTGAATACAGGCGGTGTAACTTCAGAAGCCACATTTTTAACTACTGCCTGGCATTGATTTTGTTTCAAGTGTATTTGTCCTGTATAGACAGAAACGTATTGCATATGAACTTTTTAAACGTATCCAGGTTGTTTTTAGTTTTGTTTTATGATGGCAGTTATGACGGCAATTATGACAGCAATGTACAAACACTATCCTCGAAGAGCCAAGGTTAAGATCATGTATTCACCTCACAGCACATTGTCTGAACTGTTGTCCTCAGATAACTCTCTTAGCATCTTTCTCCAGGCTCTCAGAATTGCCAATAAACGCTGGGTAATCTAGGACAAGCTGGATAACTTCCATCGAAGTTTTTTTAGTTGACTATCAGATCTTAACTAAATTAATCTGTGGTCTGTTTTCAGAAATGAAATTCTGTAGCAGTCCCAAAGTAGAAAGTGAATTCCTAACTCCTCTTTCCCTTTGAAAATCATTGTATTTACCATTTAATTTATCAGTCCTTCACAGACCAGTGATCAACGCAAAATTAATTCAGTCTTAGGATGAGTCAACCTGGGAACAAATAAGAATTATAACAGACTCAGGCCATGCTCCTTTACATTACTGATGCATTCATTCTGCAGCATTATTCACTACCAAAGAAGGATTCTGAACATTTGCTGGTTGCTAAAAATTTTAAATGGCTGAGAATTTTTAGGGCTTTGCCATTTATATGTTATAGGGATAGCACATATAGGTAGCTTATTGTTTCTTCTTTCCTAACTTGGAGAACTATGAAGAAAAAGAAAAATAGACACCCAACAGAAATGGACATTAAATGTGCTGTGGAGAAAGACAGCAGTAGGTACTTCTGGAATGTTCTGTATCTGCTGATGTTATATATTAGCCTCGTTAATAAATGCTTATAAGTTTCTTTTTTTTTTGAAATCAAATATAATTTATCATTGATGTAATTTATAGCAGGAACTAAATTCAAAGAATATATTGAATACCATTTAGCGTCAAATACATATAAGATGAAGTAAGAAAATTAAATAAAACTCTGCTCTCAAGGAGTTCACACGTCAGTAGGAGGACAATCCCACATGTAGATAATAGTGGCAAATACTCTAGAAATGTAATCAGATAAGGTATGAGAGTTCACAGAGGCATGGCCGGCTTCGTGGGTGTGCAGCCCTGCAGTTTGGTGACAAGGCCCCACACTTAGAAAGGCCTGGTGCTTAGTTTAATGTTCTGCTGTTGCCTTCTTGAGACTATTAGTAATTTTTTTATTGTGGTAAAATATACACAACGTGTGCCATCTTAACCACTTTTAAGTGTGCAGTTCATTAATGTTAAGTATATTTGCTTTGTTGTGCACTCATCACCATGGTCCATCTCCAGAACTTTTTCATCCTCCCAGACTGAAACTGTGTCCCCATTAAACCCTAACTCCCCAGTTACTCCTCCCCCCAGCCCCTGGCACCCACCATTCTACTCTCTGTCTCTATGAATTTGACTATTCTAGGTATGTCATATGAGTTGAATCATACAGTATTCATTCTTTTGCGACTGGATTATTTCACTCAGCATA
>NW_011888852.1:1661847-1686157 GCF_000151845.1 Pteropus vampyrus | reverse complement strand
GATTAATGACAGTATAATCTATTGGAACCAGAACCTGCATAGCTTTCAGTCATCTGTTTTCTAAAGATGTGTGTGTGTGTGTGTGTGTGTGTGTGTGTGTGTGTGTGTGTGTGTGTTTTGTGTAAGGGATCTTCACCCTTCTAGCTAATGCTCATCATTTACAATCAGCTAATACTCATTATTTAGAACTAACTAATACCCATGGTGTAGAATCTAAAATGATAAGTACAGATTTTTTTTCCCTGAATTACAGATGCTTCATGACCCTGAGAAAACTCATTCCCTTATTATTTTAAAAAGTTCGCTAGCTATTAAGTGCGTTCCATCATGTAGTCTTTATGTGCGTTCATCAGTTAAGTGATTCGTTCATTCATCTGGTTTACGTTTGAGTGCCTATTATGTTCTAGGCACTGTTCTAGCCACTGAATTTAAATAAGAGAAAAAGTCTTTGTACAGAAGAGAAAAAGTCTTTGTCTCATGCAGCTCTTATTCAGAGGAAGGATGGACTTTAAACCAAACAAATGAATAAATGGCGTGGCAGAAGGTGAAACGTACTGAGGAAAGAGTTAAAGCAAGAGCGAGGGTCTGGTCGTAACATTTTGATAAGATGCTACAGGATTATGATTTAGAAGCGGTCTCTCTGCCCATCGGTATTTCATCCTGGAACCTCGCAGCTGTCTATTTTCACACTGGACCTTTCTCTGCTTCCCTGCTGTGCAGTCACATCCTGGGACTGGAATGAGCCTCGTGGGGATACTCTCCCCAACTCTCTGGAAAGTTATCTTGAAGTTTCTTTTCATTAGTTCATACCCAGCCCCTAGCATCTACATAGCGCTCTGCTTACAATAAGCATTGTAAACACAGGCCCGTTTTATTTTAAAAGGTAGAGAAAGAACATGCTCTGTATTTTTCCAGAGCCCTTGTTTTTAGAGTCATCTAAATTCCAGGTTTACCCGTAGGTTTTCTGGTTAAAGAAATCATTGTACAGGGATTCTGAGTTTTTCACTGCCACGTTGTCCAGCGCAACCAAGCACAGAATGATGTGACCCAATTCATATTCATCGCAAAGCTTCCCTCTCTGTCTTTTTAATATCGAAATCTCAATGCCGAGTTTTAAGAATACATCAATTGCTGTCTGCTCTTCACAGACAGCTAAATGAAAGATGAAGAGATAGGTTGCAATAATGCCATCTTGAATTTATATAGCGCCCCTGCTGTGTTAAGGTAGTTGCAGTATTTTTTACAATATTTTATTTAGCAGGGAGGAGTCAGACAAGTGAAGGGAAACAGGCATTGCAGGAATAAAACAGGCTTTGGAATTACAGGCGTCGGAGCAAGACCTAGGTTTGAATATGGAGATGGTAATTTCTCTGTGGCCTTCGGCACCACAAAAATCTGAGCTTCAGTTTCCTCATCTGTAAAATGGGGATAAAAGGAGATTGTGCGTGTGCGTGTGTGTGTGTGTGTGTGTGTGTGTGTGTGTGTGTGTGTAATGTAGTCTGCTCCAAGCTTTGCCATCAATTAGACACTCAGTAAAAGTTCATATCCTTTGTCTTTCTCTCTGGAAAGGATCACTTCCTTGTTTTACTTGCTTTGCTGGGCTGAGAACTTCCTAGAACTTCATAGAAAGAATCATGCCTTATTTATCTTTGGCCCCAGTATAGTTCCCGGGCTGGTAATTTTCTAGTAAAGCTGTAGTTTTAAAAAATCAATGTTAAGTTTAATTTTGAAAATCATTTTAACGAAGGTGTTTCTTATTTCTGGCTCCCTAGCGTCCACTCAGTAGGCACCACACCGCCCTCTCTCCTTTCTAGAAGGTTCCCCCTGGAACCTTGCTGGGTTGGAAGAGCTGTCTGTCACCCGGCACAGCAGTGCGTGGAGAAGCCCTGAGGGGCAGGTTCCTCCTTGACCTGGATGGCTCTGTGGCCTATAGCCCCTCACAAATGTCATTGTGTAACCTCTCAGCAGCCATATTGGCTTCTTGTCTGGAAAATAAATGGCCTTTGCTCTGTCCGTTGCTCAGCCTGACAAGCAGCACATTTGGCTGGGGCAAGCTGGACAGTTTTGAAGAGGCCAAGCAATGGAGGCAGGAGGCTCTGAAGGCATGAAGGTGTGTGGGGAGGTCTCCAGTTTGCCCTCCCCTCCCCAGGTGGCATGTCGTTCCTATTCAATTTGTGAATGTCACCAAAACCATGAGCTGGGAGATGGGAGGTGTCTTTTTAATCACATGTCCCGTGGGCTGTGACGGATGGCATATGGTCAAATATCACCAACCACATTCTTCATCCCAAGAAGCTGCCTGGTCTATCTGTGATTTTGGAATGGCTTGCATTCAGATTCTTCAGGGAAATGATACCATATCTTTCTCTGAAGACTCTTTTAAAAAGCGACGTTTCTCTTTTTCTTGCGGTCTTTCATTTTCGTAGTCCTTCAATCCTGTCTAACCCATGAAGCAGCCATGTCTCCAAGCGATGAAACTGACCTCCAATCCAACGAGCATTGTTATGGCCCAGCATCACGACTCCACACTCTGACTGTGGTCAACAGAACAGACTGTCATCGGGTTGGGTCTGAAAGAAAAATCATGACACATTGCAAAGTGAGTGCTTAGAGGTTACCCAGAGGACACTGTGTGGACAGTTGGCTAAAGCTCAAAATAGAAGATGAACCTTTCCTGATTTTGTTTTGTTTTGTAGAAGTAAAGGTAGTATTAACCTCGTGGGGTTACGATGGGCTAAGGCCAAAGGCCGTGCTTCAAGAATGGGTGCTTCCGCCTGACACCAACGAAGCAGAGCTACGTCTGCCAGTGAAGGCCATGGTCTTTCTAAGGAAGAGTGAGTCCTTAAGTGACAGTAAGATCCCACCAATCAGAGACTGGCAAGCTCAGCTCTAGGTGCCCTTCCCCCGCCCCCCAAATACTCATTTGATTCCTGAATTCTCTGATGCACTTGCTTCTGAGCTGGGTGAAGCATTTTCTTGTTCTCTGAATGTATTCTTTCCCAGGGAGCAATGGTGTCTGTGTCTTGAGGGAAAAATTATAGTTAGAATTGAATGCTTCCAAAAGACTTGAACAAGGTTTAGTTTCCGTGGAAACCAGCCTCTTTCCTGATTATTGTGCACATCTATTACTATGAGATCAGTAGCTCCTGAATCTCTTGACAGTAAAGGCTACCGTGAAACTCAAAATATGAGTGATGTTTTAACGCATATCCAACTTGCTTAAACAAACAAACAAACAAACAAAACATACAGTGTACAGCCCTGCAAATATTAGGTCTTCACTACCGTTGTAAGAGAGGGAAGGGTGTGTGTGTGTGTGTGTGTGTGTGTGTGTGTGTCTGTGTGTCTGTGTATAAGGTGATGGAAAAGAAAATCTTGGATTTATGAAAGCTAAGGTTTTTAATAAGTTCCGAAGTCATCGAAGGCTGGAGCCGGCCGAAGCAGTTATACCCCTGAGCCAAGGTCCCATGCTGGGAAGGCGGAGAGCATTATAGCAGAGGAGCTAAGTTGGCCAGGGCTGCTTGCCTGTGTTGATAAGTGTGATTAACAATTTAAAAGCTGAACACATTAGCAAATGCCTTATAGCTGCCGATGAAGCCCACGGCCACCCACGTTTCACAGCAAAATGAGAAACAAGTTTAGGAGCATTGAATTCCTGAACCTTTTAGATAAGTATGCCTCCAAATTTGGCTTGAAAGTTGGCTTCAATCAAATCATGCAGAGCTCTCGTTAGAAAGCAGTCAGATATGAACCAAAAAAATGAGGGACGTGCTTTTGGTTTACAAGGTTGTAAATAGGTGATGTTCATTGCAGTTCAGAATCTATTTTGGGTCTGATTTTTTTTCCTGAAAGTTCAAAGTGAACTTTGAAAGAGATGCTAGATTTTTTTTTTTTTTTTTTAGAAATGTCATTGCATAATCCAATTTTTGATGGTAACCCTGAATAAAAGTGAAAACTCCAGGCTATATACACATCAGGTTAGGCAATCATAGGTGACATAATCTTCAAAACAATGGAAGAAATCCAGCTTAGAAAGTGGTGGCCTGGCTCACCTCACGGCGGGGGGCTGGGTTCTCCCAAACTGCAGCTTCGTTGTTGATGGCCATGAGCATTGTAATTAAAGCAGCACTTCTCTGCTCAGAATTAAAGATAACACCCTTGAACATTTAACGCAGTATCAGATTTGATATTTACAGGTCTATGGTTAGTAGATAGTAGGAACAGAAGGAAAATACAGGCAAGCAATCGAGATAGGCAATCCTGAAGGTTAGTAGTGCTGGTTTGCAAGGCGCAAATCCGTTTTCGTGGGATTGTCATGAGCACGATGCATGAAGTTGGCATCGCCCCCAGCAGGTAGTCTGTACCTTCCCCCTCGCCATTGACTTTTTCTGGTCTGTGGCTGCCAAATGCCAGAACTTCATGCGCTTGCCCTGAGAGAGCCAGAGCGGGCTCCGTACCTCAGCAACCAAAACCACAGCTGGCTCTCAGAGCATCAGATTCGTAGGAAAGAGATGGATGTAATGGAGATTCTTTTTTTCCGTCGCTTATATCCCCCTGGACACGAGTTATTCTTGTACTACATGATTTTGTTTTCTCTGTTTTCCATGTGACTTCCCAGTGCACGGTTGACATTTGGCTGATAAGATCCCTTCCCCACCCCCCACCCCCCACCCCCATTTCTCTCTCTCTCTCTTTTTTAGGTAATGTTAATCCAGAAGTTTATAACTTCTGGAAGTTTACACATAATGAAATAGAAATCCTAAATGCGGGATGGAACATCTGCATCGATAACGCAGTGCTGACATCTTAAAACTACCTGATATGGAGTTAAATTCTTCTCATCTGAATTCCACATAGAGCCGTTTGTCCTCCTTCACGCTGCAGACGTGTGGTCAGACTTTTCTTATATCAGACTCTTTTTTATGGGTAAAGAAACTTAAAAGAAAATCAGGGTCAATCATCTGAGTAGCCTGGCCAATTACCTTGATTTGCTTCATAGTAAGAATATATCAGAGATGGGGGCTAGGTTGCCTCAGTCTAAAAGTATAATGGTTTCACAAAACATTCCATTTTAAACAACACTTACTAACAGCAAAGTGAAAATGTATAATTTTATAATGAAAGATAATAATTCCCCCCCCCCAAAAAAAAGAAAGGGGGCTAAATATAGTAGAAATTATATAATAGATTGTTATACCCGTTTAGGAATGTTAAATGCTAGAAAAGGGATTTGTGGAGAGTTGGTTTCTAAAGCACAATTAAAACGTGGGTTTGTTTGGTTTTCAAAATTACCCAGATTGTTCACTGCTGAAATTGTGTTGGAGGCATACATAGCATCCTGAGAACCTGGAATCCACAAGTTGCAACTTGAAAGGGGTTCTATGACACTGGAGACTGGGAAGTCACAAAGCCCTCATTGTGCACATCTGCACCTGCCTGTACCTGTCTGCGGGGTCCCTGCAGACTAGCACATGTCACCAGCTTGCTTATGCTCCGGGTGCATGTGCACCCAAGCAACTCATTATCCAAATCTGAAAGTGTGACATTTTCATCGCATAAGAAAGAGTAACTCAATGGTAGAAAGTGGCATGTATTTATTTTCTGCTTACAGTGGGGTAGACAAACAGCAAGCATACTCCAGACATGAGGCATGCTAGAGGAACAGACTATCACCTACAGCAAGTGAACGAATTGAATTCAACTCAATTAATTTTTTCATTTGTGAGCTCAGGTAGTCACTCATGTATCCTTCTGTTCTACCATACTGCTCAGGGTATGAGGGACAGATCTTTCTGCCTCAGCTGGACCAGTGATCCACCTATAACGAGAGGCACAGGCATGTTTGTGACTCCATTCTGGAGGCGGGCTACTTCCTTGGTCTGTCCTCTCTGGCACCAGACTTTTGACTAAATAGTCACTTGAGTTCCACTGGAGTAAGCTACTAGCTTTCTTACTTGTTCATTCAAAGATCTCCAGGATATATTGTTAAGTGGATAAAATAAGTCTTTGAATAATAAACATTATATTCTATTGATATAAATGGCATATATATGTACATATATGTATAAATGTATGTGTATACTTTGTAAATATAAAATATGTGTATATATATGTTATATGTACATAAAAAGTTATGTGTGTGTGTGTGTGTGTGTGTGTCTGTGTGTGTGTGTGTGTGTATATATAAATTTGGAAGATAGATGCTAAACTTTTAATAGTGATTACCTCTACAGAGGGAAGTGGAATTAGGAGTTGGGGATAAAAGTGGATTTTTGTTTGAATGTTTACAATGAACTTTATTTGGTGTAATTTAACCAGTTTAAAGAAAACTATTTTGAAGGTTATTTTTATTAGTTATTAAAATGTATTAGATATTCCTCGATTTCACTTTGTCAAGATAGCAAAATAACTTGTTAAAAATGAACCCATCCTATAGGATGAAAACTATATCTTCATATTTATAATTATATTCATAACATAATGCAAATAATGTATACTAGTACATTTCTAGTGTGTTTTAAATTTCTTTTTGCCAAGAAATCAGTGAATTTGTTAGAATCTAATATCTAAACCAGATATGACCAAAAGAAACATCTTTTTGTTCCAAAGCTTATTGGGTTTCTTGGCCAAACGAGCTTTGGAACTTTGGCTGACCTTCTGAAATGTCCTATAGGCATCATGCCCCATGCTGTCTTTGTAAGTTAGTCGACGTGGTCGAACTGGTGATACATAACTGTTAGGTTCTTTTTGCTACATAATGGTAACCAGAGAAGAAACTTGGAAGCAAAGGAAGGTCAACTACTCTCCCCCAAACCTCACAACCAAGTTGTATGGATAACCAAACATAGGACCAAATTCCATCAGATATATAGACATTTATTAACAAGCACCCCTCCCCCCCGCCCCACACACAAATAGATTTCTGTAATCTGTGTGAGACGTGAACTCCCAGCTCTTCACTTTCCTTTTTGATGCTTCAATCACAGCTTTACATAAAAGATTCGAGAGAAGCTTGAGGGAAACACCCAGATTCCAACGCACCAGATTCGTCACCCTTGCCAGCATCAGACAAGCAGAACTCTCCAGAAATCATGGCCGTCTAAGTGAACGTGGTCGAACTGGTGATACATAACTGTTAGGTTCTTTTTGCTACATAATGGTAACCAGAGAAGAAACTTGGAAGCAAAGGAAGGTCAACTACTCTCCCCCAAACCTCACAACCAAGTCGTATGGATAACCAAACGTAGGACCAAATTCCATCAGATATATAGACATTTATTAACAAGCACCCCTCCCCCCCGCCCCACACACAAATAGATTTCTGTAATCTGTGTGAGACGTGAACTCTCAGCTCTTCACTTTCCTTTTTGATGCTTCAATCACAGCTTTACATAAAAGATTCGAGAGAAGCTTGAGGGAAACACCCAGATTCCAACGCACCAGATTCGTCACCCTTGTAGCCAGCATCAGACAAGCAGAACTCTCCAGAAATCATGGCCGTCTAAGTGAACGAAAATGATCATATTGGTTACACCCAACTGTGAGGTTCCTTTTGGAAGGTAATGCTAGCCAAAGAAAAAATTTTGAGATGAAAGAAGGTTAAGTACTCTCCCCAAAGTCTTATAAGCAAGTCATATCGGTAAAACATCTAGGACCGTTTAGGGGCATTATCACCAGAGATACAGGTAAAGGTCGTTCCAGATTTTTGCATTCAAATACCCTAATTCTACTGAACACACTAGTCAACGGTAACAATCTTCACCGATTGGAACCCATTTTTGACACTTAGAATGCTAAGCGGAGATCGTCGATGGAGAGATGGTACCAGCAGATGCTAAAGTCCAGCCTCTCTCTTTAGGACCTGTCTCAGACGATGAACGCTTGGTCAGATGCTAGCAGCACCTGGTGCTAGCTTAACCTAAGTGGCACACACATAACTTTACTCAAGCGCTTTAAAGAAAATTACAGATGAGTACTGCAATTAGCTATTTATGCAGAGAATTCTGTTTCTTGAATTGTAATTAATTAGATTCAGCTTTTTTTTTTTTTTAAGTGTAGTCCTAATCATCTGTGTTTTAAAATTCTTAATGATAAATAACATGTACTGAATGTTCCCGGCATTTTACATATATTAACCCACTTAATTTTCACAACCCCGAGAGGGGTACTGGTGTTATCCATTTAACAATGATGGGTCTCAAGTAACTTGGCCAAACTCATGCAGACTGTACTGGACAGAGTCAGGATTAGAACCCAGGCATGTGGGATGTGAAGTACAGTTTTTTCAATGCATTCAAGAGAGAACACAGTCTTATCCACGAAGCCATACTGTCCTCACCAGCTGCAAGATACTGCTCTTAATTTGCTCCTGCACAGATTCTGTGCTCAAGGCGATTCGCCTGCCTGTCGTTACGTCTGGACAGCTTTTCCCCACTGATGTACGATGATCCCCTGGAGTCCCTGTGTCCTTCACATGTGTTTCCTCTCTACAGCGCTGATGAGAAACAGTTAATAGTCAGGCCTTGCTCTCTGCAAACAGGAAGACAAAATCTCCAAAGTTCCATATCCGTTGCCTCTAGGATCCTTCCTCTGGGGCCCTGTCAAATGACACGTGGCTGCCGTCGGTCCCCAGGGTTTGCTGTTGGAGTTTCGTACCCGTTCTTTGACGGACTCTAGTTCTTGTGTGTGGTACTGAAGATGTTCTGTAATTGACAGGAAAGGGCCTGGCAATGGGAATACCGTGCTTGAGGACTGCCGTGCTTGGCACGTGAACTTGCCCTGCACTTACACCTGAGCATGGATGTTGCTCGTGATGCTTAACTGACTCCCTATGCCCAGCGTCTGTAGACCTGGGAAGCTTCTGGTGCTTTGCCACTTGCTTTGCCACCTGGTGTCATCCTCAAGAGCATTTTTGTCCCAAAGATGGATGGCATCCTTTTTCGAGTACTGATTTGCCTGGGCACATGGGTACAGGCGTTTTTGACCTCGAAAATGAGCAGGGCCAGGGGATGCAGGTTTCTGGTACCTTAGAGCTGGCGACTGTGGGCAATGCGGCCAAGTACATTTGGGTCGGTTGTACACTGTACAAGTAGGTTGTCGTGGCTCTGGGGGGGAGATGGGCGCCAGTCCGGGAGCAGACTCCAAATCCTGAGGTCCTCGCCTAGTGCTCATTCCACTCCCCAGGATTTTTCTTCCCTTTGCCATGGATTTACTCTCTGCCTACAGCCTTTCTTCTGCTCATGCTCCTTAACCAGTGGCAATCTGGCGCCTGTCCCCAATACTCTACATCAGCTTTCTAGAAGCTGCGACATATACATATTATACATGGCTGCACTGTATTCCATTATATGACCGTTCTGTGATTGATTTATAAGTTTCCTGTTGGTGGGCATTTATGCAGTTTGCGACTTTCTGTTATTACAAATAATGCCGAAATAAAAACTTGTATATGTTTTTATGTACACCTATCAGCACATACTTCTGGAAAATATTCTTCAAGGTCGGACTTTCTTTGGCTCATCTTCCTTGACTCTCGTACCTATGCAGGGGCCTCTAATACCCTTCCTGTTTTTTAACCTTCCTCCAAGTTGGAGCCTTCATGGCCTTTTGCTTAAATTACTGCGATAACCTCCCAAGTGGGTCAATCTGCCTTCGTAATATTTTATAATCCATCCTAAACATGGTTTCTAGATCTCACTGCTCAGACCATGTCACATCTGTGCTCAGAAACCTCCAAGGGTTGATGATTGCTGGTTGCATTTAGTTTTAACTCCCCGCGCCCCTTCCCAGCATTCAAGGCCACACCACAGTATGTTCTCCACTCGCCAGCCTTTGGGGGGTCTCATCCCCCATGGCCCCCCAACACGTCCCTATGCTTCAGCAGAATTTGATGGTTCACTCTTTCCCAGGCTCCTGTCTCTTGCCGCGCCTTAGAGCTCATTCTTTACCTCAGAAGTGTCCTCTCCAAGTGTCCTCCCTCTCGTCCCACCTGTGTGAATCCTCCCCAAACTGAAATGCCACCACCCCAGTCATGTTTTCTGGATTCTCCCACTCCCCAAAGGAGAAGCGCTCCTTCCCTCTCGAACCCCAGCATCGATCTCATCTGTCCCCCATTGTCCTCATCTGCTGTGTCAGACGGTAACCACCTGTGCCACTTAAACCCGCCGCTGGAGAGCTAGAAGCATGCAGCCTCCGAGGTGTCTAGGAGAGGGCCTTGCAAGTTATAGGCATCGAAAGGTATTTCTTAGATTAGATCTTCACGGTTGGTAAATTCTCGTACCCACCGATTGGTATAATCCTCCAGCTTCAGGGGAAGAGATCATACACCTGAAAGCATTATGAACGTAGATGAATTGCCACGCGTTTACACAGAACACAGAAATGGACTGGCACGCAGGGAGGGAGCAGGAGCCCACGGCATCTGACTTTCCTTAGTCCGCGTTCCACAGCCGCCCTTGACCCAGCCCACGCGGAGTCGTCCCCCTGGATCTGGGAAGCTTACTTCTCGCCAGCCACAGCAAGCAAGGACTTGCAGACCCAACTAGGGAGAATTTACCCTGACAACCTGTGGACCTTCATTAAAGGAATGTTTACAAACATCCTGGTCCCTGCCTCCCACTCCTTGTCAGCAGGCTGACATTCTCACAGCGGGGTGGGGTGGGGGTGAGGGTGGGGTGGGGGTGGGGCTGGGGGCGAGTGTCAAAAGCTGAACCAGACCAGTGGTTCCTGAGCAAAGTCTCCTCTCTTCTCAGTGACCCCGAAAGTCTCTCTCCCTATTATCCTCAACCTCACCTTCTAGGAGGCGGGAAGGACCACAGGTAGTCTCTACCTTGAAGTATCTGATTTTCCAGTTTGAAGCTTGCGCTTCTCACCGTACTTCACACTCCCTCCTTTGAGTGAGTAACTCCGACCTCGCTCAATGTCTCATTTCGTCACTTATTCAACAAACACCGATTGTGTCTGTCCCTGCCCTTAAGCGGCTCACAGACCGATGGCAGATGACAGCCCCAGGACTAGAGTTTCAAACTGTTACATTCTCCACCCCACTCTGACCTATGCTGACCGCATAGTCTCTCTCACGGAAAGTTTGAATATTCAAACTCTGAGTTGCTGTTGCCCGCAGCACACACTTCACATCCTAGACATTATTCCCAGAACCCTTTTATCTTCCGCTTCCCTTATCACAGCCTGTGGGTTTTAGTTTGGTGCCAGCCTTTGCCAGATTAAATATTTATACTTATTTAATATTCTCCCTCTTGTTGAAAAGAACAATAGGAACGCTGACTAATAATAACAAAGTACTTTATGATCTTAATCTAATCGTGCAATCACCTGCGAGGTCGCCAGAGCTCATTTTGTGCCTTCACGTTCAAGGACACTGTCCAAAAAACAAAACCGAGACTCGAATCCAGATCTTCTGGCTCCGGATCCTAGCTCAGTCTTCAGTCTTTGGCCTGATTTTATTCACGCTCATATCTGCTATTTGCTGTACATGTGTGGTCCCTCTACCTGATAAGATTTGATTACTGTCGACTGTGCAGAATATGGGAGTCGAAAAACACATCCTCTGTCCTGCAGAGTCACGGAGCAGACCGCCGACACAGCTCAACTGTTCTCTCCTTGGTAGAGCTGCTCGCTTCTAGAACCTGAAATGTGTCCGTGTATTCATCTGTGGTTTAAATCCCAGCAAACCTTGTTGTTTAGGAGGTGTACTGTCATCTGAATATGAATGGTGACTTGTGTTTTAGGACAGAAAATTACAAGCGTACCAGTTTGGAGTGTACAATTTTGACCTTTACTCCTTTCCATGTTCTCCTTGGAATCAGTTTTCACAATTTTTAACGTGTTAAAAATTATTCAGTCGTGTGTGTGTGTGTGTGTGTGTGTGTGTGTGTGTGTGTGTGTGTGTTTCAGTCATGGGCATCTTCTTTTGAGTCTCATTAGGCATGGAAAAACCCAAGCCTGGTTTAAAATACTTCCTCCTATCCTGTCAAGTTTCGGACTAACTTAAAATGGGATCTGTTATGTAACATAAATGCTTGGCACCACTGTTGGGGGACCCTAGGAGAGGATGGCCCCTCCTGGTTTGTGACAGATTGGCAGCTTTTCCCTCTAGTCCGTGCCATAGCTGCAGAGCCAGATTTAAAAGAGAGGATTTATAGCAAATCCAGCTGTGAGTTTTCATTTTCTCTCTTAGAGCTGGAGGCGGGGCCAAAACCAGCCTCGAACCAGGCACACCATTGATCAGGCTAGAATGAGTGGAACAGTCTCACAGACGACAGCTAAGCACAGAGGAAATATTAGCTGGCAGAGATAATGAAGAGGAAACATTCAGCGACAGATGTCCCATCTGTCAGTTTCAGAGGAGCAATTTTCAAGAAAGCAGAAAATGAAATGAAAAAGAGAATCCTTTTGTTTCAAAGGTACAGCACAGCCTAAGGACATTTTTAAACAAAGTAAGTTTTTATTCCATAGTAAACGAGTTCCTGGTGGTGGGTAAGACAACAATTACTTCCTATTTGTACTGTGAGTTTTATTATTGATAGGAAAAGTTTCTTCGTGGTGTCTTTGCTATTTAGAAGGACATTCTTTTAACAAGAACTCGATTTAAAATTTAAAACGATGTATGGGTTTGATTATTCACTTTAAAAACATTCCACAGTTACAGTGAGGTTTATTTTTCCTTTTATTTAACTTCAGAATTGTTTTTTTTTTTTTTCTTTCTTTATCTCAGCCAGACTATAGATATTGATATAGGGCTTTCTCTCTTTTGGAACTATGAGAAAAATTACTTGTATCTTTCCTCAAAGGCAATTTAGTGAGAAAGTGCCCAACTCTCAGATTTAAGAGGCTGGTAGTGAGTGCTGTCTATGGGATGTCTAATTCCATGGGATCAGTTACATAAATGGCCATGATCTAGACTTCTGTGTGCTTTCCAGATAATGTTATTGTGTTGACATAGTTTTTAGGAAGATGCTTCTGGAACTTCTCGCAGTTTATCTTTCTCAAAAAGCCTTTTACCCTTTTCCAGAACATCAGCTGCCATATAAAACAATCCTGCTATTTATGTTTAGTACATTTTCAAACGTAATAATTTTACAACAAAGTTGGACTTGTGCTGTTTTTTCTTGTATGTTACATTCTAAGTGGTTTGCATTTGATGTCATATGTTGCGTGTTTATTAGGCTGAGACTTGTCTATAATTCCAAAGAGATCTAAAGCAGTGATTTGGAAAGCGAAGCTTGCATGAGCAATGGCAAAAACTTTTGAGGGGGATCACAGGGGCCCCTTTATTAGGAAAAGGCAATTCTCCTACAGTTTACACAGAGCAAAAAGAGATTGATATTGCTTTGGCATTAGCAGGCTGTCTATCCAAACCAGAAGTGGAAGCGCTGGCTGTAAATTCGCAGAAGCGTTTAAAGCCACTCGGCGTGGTGGCCCATTGCGGATGTCAGAACTTTGTAGCATGTGTAGGAAAATGGCCACGGTCCAAGGTCTGGAATCATTTATCTTCTGGGAGAGTCTAGAAGACAACTGTTTCATGCATTTTACAGAAGTCCTGGCTGACTGATTTCATTTACATAGAGTGAGAGCGGTGACTGATGCTGGGGACAACTGTGTTGGGCGGGGGGAGGAAGTATTGATCGATTTCTGCCTTTCCTGGCATCCTGCTCTCGATAGTGGTCTTGGCACCTTCGGATGGGACTGCTGTTACTGACAACCATATGGTTTCCCCAGGGCCCTTTCCACACGTTTCTGTCATGAATGCCACATTTGTGTCTTTTCTCATTGGGAGGAATCAGAAACCGAAAGTCGAGTGTTTGGTCTTACTGTCTTTTCAGAAGCTTAACCTGTTTCCTGTAGTCTAGATCTGAAGGACGAAGGACAGAAAATATCAGTGGACAGATTCCCCGTGGGCTTCCTGCAACCGATGCAGTCGATAGGGACGTGCGTGGGATATTCCTTGTGAAATTCCGGAACGTGCTCTTCTTGACGTGTCGACCGGCATCTATCTGTATGTCAGGTCTCAGACGTGCCAGCCAGTATCTTCTGCGTGAGCTAAACTCACATGTGCTGACATACGTCGACATGTGACAGGGTCCTGTTTTTCTAAGGTGTGAGCGTATATTTTCCAATTTCTGACAGTACCTACGTCAGACCTCAATAAGACATTTGTCATTTATTGCTAGGACCAAGATAACAGGAGCCTTGGATTTCGGCCACAATCCTTCTGCTGCCTAACTTAGTAACCTTGAGGAAGATGACTGACCTTTTCATAAACCTCTTTCACTGCTTAAAAATACAGCAAGTAATTCTAGCCATCTTTTTGTCTCCTAAGGACAGTAAGATATTTATAACGCGCCTTATGCCTTTAGCTTTTAGTATTTATGTTATTTATGAAGTTGCCCCTGTTTCCTTGGATGAAATGCTACGCTGAAAAAGCTGAAAAACTCTAGATGCTAAAAACACAATTTTCTCATCTTAGATAGTAGTACTTTTGTCGGCAGGAGCCTACTCTCGAAGGTTCTTGTACCAGTCTCTATTCTCTACGTGAAATTGTCCTTTGATCTTTTCATCACAGTTCTTGGCGTTGAAATACTAGTCATTTCCTCGAGCGAGTTGAAGTTTTACGAGTTGAGTCAAAATTGGTGCCCTATTACTTTGATTTGGCATGGTCGAATACAGATCCATTTTAAAATTCCTAATAGAATGAAAATGTATGATGGTACAAATTAGGATACCTAATATTTTCTTACATTTTATATATACATATATACCATATGTAAGTAAATATATGCTTATCTTCACATATGATATATATACATAAAATCTTTACGAAATAGTCTAATCACAGCGATGGTATGTAAAATATTAAAAGGCAAAGATAAGGGCCATTACTGTGTTTTCATTTTAAACCATTTTCATTTTAAGTATAGCGCAAAGGCCATCAGAAGTCAGAAGAAAGTCAGACCTGCCAGTCTCAGCTGCCAGTACCGCCATGCGCCCAACAAAACCGTCCCCCTGGGCACCATTCACTGAATTGTGAAGCCATGGCAGCCCCGCGAGCTACCGCATGCAGCCACGTCACCTTGGGCAAGTCACTTAACCCTGCTGACTCATAGTTCCTCTGCTGCAGTATGCAACTAAGAATGTATATCTTACAAATGAGGTTATCGTGAAGGGCAAATGACGTCATAATATGCATGAAAATGCTTTGAAAACTTTGAAGTCACTAATGGCTTCCTTTTCTTAAGAAATCCTGCCTCTCATTCAGAGGCTTCCCTTAAGGCTTTTCCGATCTTCTCAAAGCTGTGTTGCCTCCTTCTTTGGAATCCCTAGAGCCTGTCATGGAAAGAACTAACCAGTTCGCCAGTCCCTCCCCCACCAGTCTGACCCGAATTTTCCACGCGCTTTCGCACCTCCATGCCCTGCTCATTTCATTCCCTTGGCGCTGCTAAATACTCTCTCCTTATTTTTTACCATTCTCTGCCTCCTCCAAGGCTGCCTAAAACATTGCTAGTCTTGGACGCCTTCCCCAAGACGCTTCCTTCCTCCTCACGGTTCTCTCAGTATAAGCTTCTGATAAAGTTCTTACTTTGTTCTGCTTCCTTCTTTATTTGCATATCTTCCTCCCTTGGATGGCTCCTCGGAGACGAGGAAGGCATCATGTTTCTTTGATTCCCTGATGATACCACAGTTTCTCATGGCTGATGTTCAAGTAATGTTTGTCGAATGAATGAACAAGTCAATTTTTCTCTGCCTCTCTGAAAATTTTATTTTGTTTGTGATGTACTGTAATCAAACACCTTTTGGGACAGAATCCAGGCACCCATTTCTATGTCTGAAATGATTTGACTGTTATCACCTAATAGCATATGGACAGTTTTAGGCTGAGAAAGCCCTATATGTAATCACCAGTAGATAAACAGGTAACCTACTAGTCCTATCAGAGTCCTGCTAATTACACTTAGCTAACTAAAATTTAAAACTATCAATCAACTAACTGTCTCTATTCGGAGATAGGCTCAATATATCCGTGGCTAGATATGTTTTAAAAAGAAAACGTAACCATCTTTTTGAAAAGCAGTTTGGCGGTATCTATTAAGACCTTCCGATGTAGTAATTCCCCTGCTAGGAAATTATCCTAAGGAAGTGGTTAAAATAATGTAGACAAAGCTTCCTGAACAAAGATGTTTAACGAGATATTAGTCATAAATAATATGAAAATGGCAACTGAGTTAAGCGGCCAGCATTATTTTTAATAATCAGAATAAGGTTCATCATAATCCAAAGGTTACATGATCAATTACATACTAATTGTGTTGAGCCGAAAGCTGCCTTTTTTAGAGATTTTGCGTAGAACCAAGGATATACCTACGGCAATCAGGTTTGGCAACTTTTTACCAGGCTTCTAATTTGATTACTCTCCCTTTCTAAAATTTAGAAAATGTTGAAAATAAGATACCTCTGAGGCCGAAATTTGCAGTCTTTGAAGAAGTAATCATCTTAGCACAGGGAGGGACCTAAAAGGCTTGTCCTACCCATTTCATTAAAAAATAGACTGTCACTGAGAGATGGGAATCTAACTGGGTGAACCTGTCTCTTGAACTGAGGTTAAAAACAGTTAAACATGGAAAACTTGAGCCTACTTGTTAAATGACTATGAAGAAAACTATGTAAATTGTAGAGGCTTTTTATAATCCCTTATTTAAACTCCTTTTACGTGGAATAACTGGCAGAAGTAAAGCCATTTTATCAAAACAGTCTCTGCAAGTTATATCAGATAAACCACAGGAATACTGGAAATAATCTGTTCTATCGGGATTGTGTAGTAGGTTGAAACTCTACTGTCTTGAGCCTCACTGATAATAGGTTGGGGTCTTGCAGGTGGAGATGTACTATTCGCCACCTTCCTCTTTTTTCAATAGAGGAGGTATGTTTCCTGCAGTTCTGGGCAAAATACTTGACATGCGTCCCCACTCTGTGCCACTCCCTGAAGCCCTCGGTCAGGAGGTCAGGGCGCAGGACCGCTGGGACAGCCGCTTTCCTCAGCAGGTCTGCCCACGTCGTCTGACAGAGAAGGGCAGAGAAGCACTGACTTCTTTAAAGACGTTTCTAAGCGGTCCGGCTCGGCATGATGCAGAGTAAGTGATGACAAGTCCCTTGCTTCAAAGAGTCCACTGTTTACACGGCAGAGGAATGCCAGCTAAAAAAACGAACGCAAACCCAATATGAAACAGACAAATGCATCTCCGAGTGGGCTGCACCGCAGCCGACAGGCACTACGAGGACATCAGGTCAGGTGGAGGGAGCAGGGGGAAGTGGAGGCCTGAGGAGTGATGCCCTCCCAGAGCTCAGGGCAGCTTAGTGTCTGCCAGTGGCTTCCACAAGCAAAAATGGCAGCGCGAGGGCAAAGCTGGTCGGTTAACGAGCTTGAGCTGAGCCGAGTTGGTCACCTGAGCCAGACGCGAATGAGAGAGCAAGGTGCCAGCTGGAGGAGCACCAGACATCCTCCGGCTCAGGGGCAGGGAGGGGCATGGGGCACGCTGCTGCCTTTGGCCTCGCGGGAGACCTGCTTCTCGTGCAGCCAGCGAAGGGTGCGAAGACCCCGTCTGAATTCCTTGCTCCTGGGTCTGGAATTAAAACTCACTCTACTGCCTCAGTGAAGATTATGCTCTGAAAGCTTCTGGGAATTATTGGTTCTCTGTTCCCTACAAGAAAACAATGATTTAGAACAATCTCCTGAGAATGCCCTTTCTTTCCACATGTGCTTATTATCCTGCATACTGAACCGTTTGTACTGGGCCTGGCCAATGGCTAGCTCGGTAGGCTATGCGGACAGGCCCAGGGAGGAGAAACCAGTGAGCAGATGAGATATAATTTCTTGAATTAACCATAAATTACTCCATGAAAAGAAGCCTTATGTAACACAGAGTCATCCTGACTGGTGTTCTTTGGGCCTTGCAAGTACTTGAATAAAACCACAGGATGGTTAAACAACCAGCGAGCCTCAGTTGAAATAAAAGCAGTTTATTTTTAGCTGAGGATCAAACTCCAAATTAAGTGACCCCTCTGTGCCACGCATTTCAGCAGAGAGAGATAAGATATCCATACCTTATTAAAGTCTCCTACTTCATGTTGCTTATGCTATACAATTCTATTTTTCTTTTCAGTTTCACTGACCTTCAGTTATTTGGTGTTGGCATATTACTTTTACAAAGGATCGAAATGTATATCTTACTACAATTCTCATGTCTCAAAGTCCGCAGCCGGTAACATTGTACATTTCATTTCGACAAACGTTTATCGATCGTCTGCTCTGCACAAGGAGCCGTGGAAAGGAGACAGACTTATAACGCCTTCTCGAGGAGGTTGCAGCCCCATCTTGGGGGCAGATATGAACATAATTCAAGAGACAGTGATTTTTATACCAATTAGAGGTATAAGGCGTTGCACTATGTTTAAACTGGAAGGATGGGCGTGCTCATGCAGTATGGCATTTGTGGGTGGCCTGGAAATGTCATACGTAGATTTCAGCAGGAGACAGATATATTCAGTGTTAAGAGAGCTTTTGTAGGGTGGTCTCGATGAGCTCATCAAGGAAGAAGAGCCGAAGTCAGCGAAGAGTAAGTAAGGAGCCTGGGGTTAGGGCTGGGGATTGGAAATCAGTAGTAACGTTTGGGAGGGGTAGGAAAATGACCTTAGTGGATGTGACTGTGAGGATTGATGAACAGTGTTCTTAGCTTAACCGTGCCTTGTTTGTGTGTTGGCAACATATGTTAGCACTTAACTGTGGGAGTGGCGCTGGGCTAAGTGCGGACCAGCAGGGCGGAATATGCTCACTGACAGGGAGGAAAGAGAATATTTGTAAATAGATGAAGTTTGTTCTTTTATCAGATCGGAGATAGTGAGCTAGCATAAATATTTGTCTTCTCACAACAAACCTACTTGAGATATAAACAAATTTTACTGGGCTGATTCTTAAGAGGTCCATGTTTTCGAAAATCTTTCTCTCCCCTTTTGTGTAGAGTTGATTCAATTAGAACCAAATTGCTGTATTCTTCGATAATGAGCCCTGCCTGAATCTGTCTGTGGGACTGAATTTCCAACCAGTGTGCTTTGAGGCGCCTCACACAGGCTGTGGAGGGTCCTGAATGGGCTGTAGGTCAAGGTACTCATCCTCTCGGCCCTTGGACTGGCTGGGCAGGAGCTGGGACATCCAAAGACCCCGGCTGAGAACCTCGGCCTTCCAGAAGCTTCGAGGTGTATTCCAGAGGGCAGAACAAGTATGTGGGCCATGTCGTGAGAAAGGTTAGAGAGCATGTGACAGGGGACGGTCCTGCAGTATGCCCTGCTCCGTGTTCTCGGTCCCGAGCACAGTGGTCCCACGCTATTCTGAATGAATATTCCTGCCGGTAACAAGATTTTGAGCTGTACCTCCAAGTCACCTATCCACATCTTATAAGTTACACACATGCTCCACTCTCATTAGCTGTCTCAAGTCACGAAGGCCAAAGTTCATCAACAATTACATAAAGCCCCGTTTCGAATAACACTCCAGACCGTCTTTTAGTAATTACTATTATCTTCTCTTCATGGTTTCTCTGCAGGAAACTTTTTAAGCCGCTTCTCCATTTTGTGAGAGTTAGTTTGGTTCGAAGTAAGCGATGTCATCCACATGTCCTCCGGGTTGGGTACATGGAGGCTGTAGGACGTCAGGGTACACGGCAGTGCCAGAAGCGAGCCTGCGTGCGTGATCGCCAGTGCCAGGCCCCCGCTCTGTACAACCCTCATTGTCCCTCAGAAACTGCCAGCAGGCGTGCAGCTATGCGAGGGCATCTCGTGTCATGTCCTGATATTGAATACTGCATAACAATTTATTTCTTAAAATCAGAAATGTACTTAAAATATTGTAAATGGACACGAACAAATTTCTAAGATATTCATCTGAACCCCATTTGGGAGACCATTGCCCTGTGTTCTATAAATATCCATCGCCTCCCTCCTCAGCCTGATGCTAAAAGCTGTTCGTTTTTATGTGCTTCTCTTCTGCCGAGCACAGTACAGATATCATCCCATTTCATCCTCACGGCCACTTTCTGAGACAGGACTATTAGCTCCATTCTACAAATGGCAAAACTAAGGCTCCGAAAGGTTCACTGACTTGTCCAGGGAGGAACCGGTTGTAAGAAATAGACTTGAAACTTAAGCTCTTTCCAATCTAAATTCCCACCTGCCTTCTCTTAGGGTCTGGAGTCATTTCCATTCTTGTATCTAAAGAACTTAGTCCTAAAAAATAAGAAAGTTTGAGCTCTCAAGACATTCTTTACGATAATACTGTTGTGGGTGCTACATGTCTGTTTTCTGACCCAAACTGTAGCACCATCATGCCTGGTTTGTATCCAGACCACAGATCTGGTTGCTATGGTGTCCCTCATATTAGGAAAATATTTGTCAGCTCCAGGTGGCTAGAATGCCAGGCAGGCTTACTGACAGTTTGGTGAATACAAACAATGATTCAGGGAGTTATGGGGTAGTCTGCTGAGTGAAAAACATAGCCTACGGGGGCTTGATGGAGTAGGCCGGGGATTTGCACATTGTCCTTCTGCTGCTAGAAAACTTCCACTTTAGTCAGCTGGGTTATGCAAAGATGAAGTAACATTCCTTCCTGTGGGGGAACATATTGCATTGGAATAGATGAACATATTCACCCGGTAGAATTAAGTTGCTGCACCCAACGTGGAGGCAGGGTTAGGCATTTTACTTGTGGGTCAGTGATTTAAGTCATCTCCTCAGTCAGAACTTTTTTCTCCTTAAACATGATTACATCCAGATATCCTTCTCTTCCAGTAAGAAGGGAAGAACAAAGGAAAATAAATAAAACACAGTTTATTAGAATCTCATAAAAGTTCTTGCACAAGAAGCGAAGGAGCATGGGAAAATATGAGTTCTTTTGTAAAAACAAGGTTTTTTTTTTTTGCCTTGAAGCCACTACAAGATCACAGTTCACATAACATATCGGTATGTGAGTATGTTTATACAAGAGGGGGCTGTATCACCAGAAAAATGTGAATCACAGTCTCCATGGCAGCGATGGTCATTTCTTAAAATGACTAACACCATATATAATCTCCCCTTTTAAAAGCAATCTATCGTTCATTTCTCATTTTTTTTTTTCACTTTCTTCAAAGAAGCCAAAATCTGGAAGTTGAGAATAATCTTCATTTCCATCTTAATTCTACACTCTTGCATGTGTCCTATATTCTGCCCCAAACTAACAAAGCATTATAGCCTTGAGAAGTTTTCTATTAGCAAACATACAAGTTATATCAGGTTTATATTAAAGCAATTTCATTCCATGGTAAATACTTTAAAATGTACATCGAAATATAAATGTACTTTCTAACCCAACACAAATGCTGGTTAACTTAGTTAATGTACTCTTAACCGAAAAAGAATCTATCTTTGCAAGATACATGAGTCAGGGCTTTGTTTTGTTCTGTTTTGTTTTTTAAGATTCGGTCAAAACATTTTTTTTTTTCGAATTGAAAAAGTCTCTTTAGTAAACTGGATTTCACAGCAGAATATTTCCAAAGTGAAATATTAACCAGCCTTCCATATTTAAATTAAGATTTACTTACAAAAATGTATTGACCACGCAATTTTAAAGCAATACTTGTTTTTAGAAGCGAAGCGTATTTATGGTTCAAAAGTCATGAGATTTTTATTTATTTATTTGTCCAGTTATTAGGCGTCGGCTGTATTCATTGCCCGATTCCTGTGGCTTTAATGCTCAGTGGAGCCTGTTGAATACAAGTCCAGATTTAGGCAAGAAGGGCCTGGAAGAGCGTGTTTCTGGCTTTAATGCTCAGTGGAGCCTGTTGAATACAAGTCCAGATTTAGACAAGAAGGGCCTGGAAGAGCGTGTTTCTGAGCTCCCACCTAGGAAGAAGTCTGTCTTTCCTTTTTTCCCCTGTATAAGTGAAAATAAGCTCTAACAATCCCTGAGGTCTCTGGGATAGCTCTGGACTACCGACTAATAGAGAAACCCAACGTGAAAACCTTGATTTAAAGGCACATTTTTGCTTCAGCTAGAGGGTGGGGGGGGGTAGGCATAATCCTATTACACTTAGTTATCAGCGCCATTTGAGATTCTGACGGGCTTGATAATCACCATGGAGCCGCAGAGGCCCTAGCTGGCAGCCGGCTAAATTTAATTAATAGTGAATTAATAGTGCGGATAGCTGGATAAACCTGCTCATTCGTTTTGGCGATCTTCGGTGTGCTTTTTGTCCCTCGCCCCCCACCTCAGGGTCCTTTGCTGGTTTCCTCGTTTTCTTTTCCGCCCCAGGCCCTGTGCAGCCTCGCATCCTGGGGGGCGCAGAAGGATCTGGGTTTGAATCCCGACGCCGTCACTGGCGTGGGCACGCTTTTCTACTCTGCAATGGTGATAGCAGTGTCCACCTCGGAAAGTCGGGAGCGTGCGGGGTCACCCGCTCACCTCTGCAATGGTGATAGCAGTGTCCACCTCGGAAAGTCGGGAGCGTGCGGGGTCACTCGCGAGCGGCTCCGCACCGCACCTGTCGGCGCGCATGTCCTGTTCCCACGCTCCCCGGTACCACGCTCACAGTCCCTAACCCCGCCCCTCTCCCGAGGCGTCTAGAGCCTTCTCCGACCAGAACCCTGGCTCATCTGCTTGGAGCCAGCCACAAGGAGGCGAGACTTTTGGGAAAACACTGCTTGATGATCTGACTCTTCTTTTTATCACTAACATGTCTCATTTTCACCAATTCAAGCCCTGCCATTCAGGCGACCTCTTCCTCCTCCTCCTACCGCTCTCTGGTACAATGGGAATATATACATTTAATGGCCGATTAAGGTAAATGGATGAATAGGTAAAAGGGAAAATTATGTGGGTTTTTTTTTTTTCTCTCCGTTGGTTGCATTTTATTTATAACTTATATCTGTTAAACAAGAGACTTAACTTCCATGGCTGGAAGTCTTTTTAAAAGAAAGGGTTCATTGGGCCAAAAGAGACCGGGTCCTGGGGTATGCAGTCTAAACCGCCCGCAGCAGGGTTAGGAGGAAAAGGCAGCACAATCTGCTGCCCTGGAGTCCAACGGCTCTTTTATACATGGAGTTTGGGGGACAAAGATGTAAGATGTGAAAGAATTTGCATTGGTTACAGATAAAGGGGGCGGGAGGAGACAAAGGTGGGGGCAGTTCTGTGATAGGTGTGGGGTCCTAAGGAAGAAATACCCATTGCTTCTGAGTGGTTACGGGCAACAGTCCTGAAGGTTTCTGCATCTGCAGGATGTGGTGGCCCATCTAACTAGCAGAAGCCGAGACGTTGATTGATTCAGAGCTCCAACATACATTCAGGAACGTGGGCAATCGCTTGTCAGCCGGCCCCCACTATTCCCAGGCTAACTGCTCCGTCTCTCTTCCTCTTTCTCCAGCCCGCTGTAATTTAATTGAGATCTCAGAATTGTGGTCTAGTCATACCCTGCCTCCTTTTGAAAGGATTTTGCAGAGCGCTACTGTTTTTTATCTAGCTATTCCCATTTTGTTATAAATGAGGGCTACACTTGGAGCTGAGCCCTTGGTTTTACTGGTGACATCCCCACTCTGTGACCTTGGCACCTTATTTAACCCCAGAGCCTTACCTTCTTCTTTTATAAGATGGGGATAATAATTCCTTTTTAGAGGTTGTTGTGAGGATTAAATTAGCCATCGTATAAAAGCATAATGCATTTAGCCTCGGTGACAGTAACAACGTAGATACCTTCTAGGAGAATATTTGAATGGCATAAGAGAGAATTTAAAAAAGAATCGAATGCATTTTGTAGGCCATATAAATCTTCCTCATACACTTTCTATCTGGGAGAACATTCTTGGGTATGCATTTTTAAAAATACAATATTCTAGCGGTGATATTTATTTCAAAGAAAACAAATGCCAATAGTAAGTGCTCAGGGTTGTCATTCACCAATTAAGGAATAACGGAAGCAAAGGTACCAATTTACTGTTTTAGCCTCTGCATAGTGGATTCTCTGTTTAGTAGATGGTCCATTTACAGGACATGTTCGTCTCCAGTCCGACTACAGTATGCCCAAAGCCTTCATGTGCTCTAGAATTTTTTTTCTCCTTTTCAGTAATAACCGTTTGGTTATTGCCAACAACTTCTACCACTCCACTGTGTGCTTGACACAGCGTCAGGTGCTGTGAGAACTGCTTCAAAATGGAGAAACGCCAGTTCACAGATTCCTGTAACTCAATTTCAGAGAAAACAGTCCAAGGCCATGTGCAC
>NW_011888852.1:1655457-1661052 GCF_000151845.1 Pteropus vampyrus | reverse complement strand
TATATATATACATTTTATCAAAAAAAAAGTTAAAAGGAAACTTTTATAACATTCTTGGTAACAACAATAAATGGACAGTGACCAAGAAGATATTTTTCTAAAATTTAATTGAAAGCATTCAGAAATAACTTGCTCTCTAATAATCCACAGTAGGCCAATCATCAAAGCTTCCCAAAGGAAAATACACTTTAAAAGTCGAAAATCATGTGTATAGTTTTTTACATGACTTCACTTTGGTAACTGTTTATGCTAGAGCTTATTACAATAAATAAACCTTGTAAATTGTTTGCAAAATTCCAAAGTCTTTTTGGAAACTTGCATTGGAGTCGCACTATTTCTGTCTGTTTGTTGTTTGTTTGTTTGTTTGTTTTGAAAGCTGAGATTTTTTTAAGAGGATGTAATTTGGGCACATTGAGAAATGGGTACAAAGTTTCCACTGCGTTCCCTTTATCTCTGGTCCATCATCATGGTGGTGGCATTAAGAACCACAGGCTTAAAAACATGTGGAGTTTTGCTTTAATGCCTAACTCAGTAAATCCTAAAAATATTTTTTAAATAAATCAGGTTCGGGGCAAAATAAAGTTCAAATAGGCATTTATTAGCCACGGTGAACTTTAGCCAAATATTTATTCATAGGTTAATGTGAACCTAATGGGTGATCACAGGGTACCTAGTACAGTGAAGAGATTATTTTATCCCAGAAAGGATTGAGAAGCTAATTTTTAAAATAACATGAACCTAAAGTTAGGTTTGGGATCATCATTTTTGCAATAGTACTTAAAAGGATTTAGAGTGGGTTGAAGTTGAAAGTAAAATGAGCCTTATTGAACTCCTGCCAGAAATCCAGAGGACCTAGGACAGGACAAAGGCACGGAGTGAAGGGTGCACAGAACTGCTCTGCAGACAGGAGGGTAATTGAGCCAAGTAAAAAAAAAATTGTCCTTAGAAAGCTGGACTTGAGGGAGGTGTCAGAGTTTCTGATGTGAGTAACAGCCACGAACTGGGCGCTGTCCGTATGGAGAGGGCCGATATGTAGTGGTGAAGGCCAACAGCAGGTTCTCTCCTTGTTGGAAGGAGTTTCGCGTACAGCAGCCAGATAATCAAAGGGAAGTGTCCTGGGACGCTCGCGCTGGGCTGCAGCTGTCCAGCGGCCACAGAGGCTGTATCTGTTTAGGTGGTTTGAAAGGATGACAGACTGTTGGAGTCTTTTCCTTCCTTTCTTCCTTCCTCCTTCCCTCCCGCCTCCATCCGCTTCCCTCCCTCCCTTCTTTCAATACTTCTTCCTTTCTATTCTAACTGCCTCCCTTGCTTCTTTCTTGTAACTAAATTTGGTTATTTCCAGCCATTAAATACTAGCGTGAAAAGATACAGTTACTTCGGAGATTCCAGCCAAATTATAAACGTGCCCGCTATCACCTCTTGCAAAAATATGCTCAAGGAATTTAGAAAATCTTGATCTGTAACTCTTCCTTATGATTATGTGAGTCATAAAGCTACTCATGATGTTACTTTTTAAGCAGTAAAAAGAAAAGCAATGAAATATTTTTAAATGACAAAAGAGAAGCATGAATAAAAGGTGTGGAATCATTGACTTACTCCTGACAGGCACAAAGCATCTGTCCCCAACATTTAGTCACAGTTTAAAAAGGAAACACCAAACGTCACTTTATAGTCTTAAGCCTGGAAATCAAGCTTAGTCTGAAATACTATGTAAAAGAGATTTGTGGGTTTTGTTATTAAGGCAGAACATCTTACCATTTGTCATGTTCGGGGACTCATAGACTCGTCTGATCAAGGATAAGAAGTTTGTTTATGAAGAGAACATGGAGCAGGCAAACCCACCCCTCGGTTAATATTCCCTCGAGTCTGGATAACTCCAAAGTGTTATTTAAATGCGTTGAGTCTCTAAAACTGATGAGAAATGGAATAAACCTGTTCAAGTCCACTGAGATCAAGTATATTTTCAAGGTTGGGTGGGGGAGTGGAAATGAATCCTTTTCAAAAAAAAAAAAAACTGTTTCACAATCTATCTTAATGTGGTGCATCTTGAAAGTTGGATAGTTTCCATGGAAACAGAAAAGGGACATAAAAGACATGAGTTTTTGAGTAATAATTTGATGGAAGTGAGTGTGTGTGTGTGTGTGTGTGTGTATTAGTAGTAGTAGCAATTTTTCTCAGAATTCTCCATGTACGTTTTGATTTTTCATGTGCATAATGTTATGACTCATTAAACATTCATTATCCCGTGAACACGGGCCATATACTTACGCTTCTCCACACATAAGGCGGCCATTGGAGATTCAACATCACATAAGGCAGAGGTGCCTGTCCTCAACGCAGTATAATCTCAACCAACTCAAAGTTTGCTTTGTGTTCCCACTGGGGACAAGACACTCTGCTCTAGAGCCAGGCATACGGAAGCTCCCACACGTCCACTTCCGAGGTCACCCGGGCTCTGGGACGTCCACTGGTGGACAGAGGAGAGGGAATGGTAGGTCACGTGGCAGATCGCCCAAGTGCCTTTGCGCAGAACCCCTTCACGCGTCCTTCCCAAGGGGCAGACTGCAAATCACAGTCCACCCAGGTGTTTGTAAAATACTAAGCTTGTCTCTATCACAATGTTATTTTTCAATTTGTAATTTAAAAACCTACCATAGTAAAAGAATTATTTTTATTAAAAACTGACTTGGAAGGCTAAGACTCACGTACTGCATCCAATTTATTAATGTTAGTGACGGTCTCAGTAAAATAGATGCCCATCCAACCACTGTTTTTAATTGGGTTTCATATGGGCCCAATCAGACTTTTCATAAAGATGAGATTGATTAATTTACTTTTTACTTCTTTTACCTGCAAATAAGCAGGGGAAAGATGAATTGCAGAATAGGGATCATGGTTGCAATAAGCAGGGGAAAGATAAAGAGCAGAATCAGGATCGTGGAGGTCAACCGAGTTTTAAATACTGCACGGCACAGGCCGTCAGTGTGATGGCAGTAATTATCTCCTGAAACTTCAAGAGGTGGCCGTGCTCAGCGCCGCACTCCAGTACAGTCGGAGCGGGACACTTCTCTCCCCTCCGCCTGCCTCCCAGGCAGCCCTCACCCCACCCCCACCCCCAGGCCTCCGCACACCCCTCAAGTTCAAGACTCTTGCAGAAGGGGAAGTTCAGACACAAGATTAATGGGCAGGAAGTGACTCATGGTTCCCCCAGGGGTCAGGTGAGTGGGTAGCGAGGGAGAGCTGGGAGAGAGAATTCCAGACTGGAAAAGTAGCCCAGATGAGAGGGTGACCAGGGCCAGAGTTTCCGAAATGACAATGACATCAGCGTTAGTGATACGCCCCCACTTTCCCAGACAAGCATCTCAAAGGCCGGCCGTGAATCGTTTCCCATTTATCTTCACAGTGTGATTGGAAAAAACAAGGCGGTATCAATAGGCGGCCTAAGGAGAATGGTTATAAATCCTTGAAGAAGAGTTTCACAGGTTTCTGGCAGAATTTATTGGTAGTTCAGAGCTCTCTGGGTTTTGCTGATAGAAACCATTATGCCAAAGAAAGTTCGTAAACCTAGAATTGGGTAAACCTAAGACGTATGAAATTTTTATTGTTGTTGCTGTTTTGAGATGATTGACTTCAAAGACTCTAAATTTGCTGATACAGTTATTGAGTTACAAAATGAGTAAGGTAATGGAATACGTAATCAAGAATATACTGTTTGGACAGTATATTTGGACATTTGACCGGGAAGAGAGGTGTTAAATTTAAAAGAGATTATGAACCCGGCTTCCTCAGTCCATGCATGACGCTGTGGGGTGCTTTTTGCACCGAGAAGGGAGAACTCTTTAGGAAACACCGTCTTTGCTACTTGCAGTCAACTGTGGAATGTTTTAAAACGATATTTATGACTTACAGGGCACGTCAGAAAAGATTCGAAAATTTCGGACAACAGATTAACCATTGGGATTGTGATAGAACTCTTGAGCGTTTCTCTACACGTAGAGAGTCCTGTTCACTGCTAAGAGACCCCGTCAATAATGGGAAGAAGCGGAACCTGCTCTTACGGTTCAGTTATATTTAGGGGTTTGATTCATTAGGAAGTATGTGGTGTGCTGCTTTCTGTTCCGAAAGGAATCCTTTCTCCCTGTGACCTTATTTAGAGGCTGTGATGACAACCCATGCTGTTCCTTTTCAGCGTGAGTGAAAATAGTGAGGGAAGGAAGTGTGGGGGCTTGGAATCCCAGCCGATGCCTCACAGGTCGCTGGGGAGCCGTGAGGTTCTTCCCTCTCAGTGGCTGGAAGCACGAGAGAGGACTCGTTGCTCTAAATCCCTTCGAGCTTCTGTGTTGGAACCGTCCTCAGTGTGCTCCGCAGACGTTAACCCAGCCTTTCGGGGTGCTGCATGATATACAAAGACGATGCCTGTGGAGGGAGCCAGGAAAGCAGAGTCAACAGAAAATTCCAGTGCCGGGGTAAGTGCTGGGCCAGAAGTACACCGAGGATGCAGAGGAGAGGCGGGCGAACCTACCTTCCCATGCAGTGAGAGTAAGGTAGCCTGGAGGGATTTCGTGCGGAAGATAGAACTAGAGATGATAAGTTAAAAAAAAAAAAAAAAAAAAGGGATTTCGTGCGGAAGATAGAACTAGAGATGATAAGTTAAAAAAAAAAAAAAAAAAATGGAGAGGGAAAGAAGAATAGGAATTGGCTAGTCAGATGAAATGGGAGAAAGGCAATCTAGACGTAGGAACACTACCAACAGGGAACAGAGAATGGCGTGGGGGAGGTGGTGGCCGTTTTAGGGAATGGCAGGTTATTCAGTGCCACTGGCATTCAGGGCACACGGGCAGTTGAGACGCAGAAGGACGTGCCGGCGACCTCGGCCGAGCTCAAGCATTCTGAAGCCATCCTCAGAAGTCTGGATTTTGTTGGAACGTGGGGGCCATGAAGGATTTTAAGCAGGGACGTGAGTCAAACTGGAGCTCTGTCTCTGAAGTTAATTTTGTGGGATGTTGGTTGTGTTCCTGAATAAATTGCACAGACTGCCTGCAGAACATAAGCTCTCCCGCTATTTTATGGAAATGTATTTAAGAAGGTCTTTGTTTTCAAGCCTTTACTTTGCTCCGGAGATTCTGCCTCTGTCCTGTGATCTTAAGTTTAGCCAACTGTCAACTGTCAACTGCCTGTGTCTCTCCGTTTGTTGAAGTCTGACCTCTGGGATCAGTATAAAGTCACTAAGGTTTGAATGGAGTCGGAATCTGCCTGAGCCCCACATTTTCTGCTGTGCAGGGAGGCCGCTGTTTAAAAATAACGATAAATCATCTCTCTAAAAGTGACATCTCTCTTGTAAATTCACCTCTGAGCCTCTTCAGCCTGGCAGAACGTCCAGGGAAATAAGAAGCCACAGGATGGTACATCTTGGACCATCAGTTTTCTTGAAATGTGAGAGAAAGCTTTTTGTCCTGAAACAAGTGTGGGCATGTTATATTTTTCCTTTATATAGATGGAAATGTCAATAATAAAACCACCGAGGACATCTGTTTATTTTCTTCTGCCGTTTGAGGGCGTCGGAGGAAAGTCCTGAAAAGTACTCATTTCAGTTCA
>NW_011888852.1:1652518-1654657 GCF_000151845.1 Pteropus vampyrus | reverse complement strand
AAGGGGAGTAAAGGGAAGGGTCTTCCAGGCAGACCCAACTAAATCCGGCAACGAAAGAAGTCAGCACAGTACATCACACATTTTCCTTCTGCTCCTGAGAACCAAAACAGTCTTAGTTGAGTGTGGCTACGTTTCAAGAGGAAGTACCACTCCGCCGTGTCTCTACTCTAGTGTGGTTACGTTTTGAGGACGGCATTACTCTACTCTAACTGAAAGCATATTCGCCTTCCCAGGGGTGGCATCCTGGACGGACTGGATGGGTGATGCCCTTGCAAGCACCATGGGGCAGCCTCTGTGAGCTGGGTTTGCCCTGGGTCGTAGCCAGGGGACTCTTGGGTGGCACGGACTGAACCAGGCCTCAGACTTGCTCGTGATGGGACCTATCCCTTTTTACTCATCACCAGAAGTTTCCTCCTTCGCCCAGGGTCCTCTAGATTGGAATTGAATCTGGACTAAATCTAACTTCCCAGAACTATTCCAAATCCACCTCTTGAAGGCCTCTCGGCGGCATGAGATTCCATGTCATTGATTTGTTATTAAGATGGTGGCTGATGTTCAGCCCAAACTCAGCCCCAGCCACAGCAATGGAACAGAAAGCTGAGGAACCCCAGCGAGTGCCCCTCGGCCTCCTACAGTCAAACCAGGGAAGGGGAAGACAGCAGGAAGGTTTTTCAGGGGGCAGAAGGGCCTTCGCCAGAGACCTCTGACCAGCAGCAACCCGAGGTCCTTTGCTGGAAACAAGCGTAGGGAGCAGCGGTCCGTTCCAGTTGAGATCAGTGCAGAGCCATGTCGGCGAGAGGCAGGCACCTGGGAGACACCGGAACAGAAGCAGAACTTCTCAGCTCCTCCTCGGTTCAGTGTGCATTGCACACACACTGGGGTCCAAGAGCCCTGCCAGGCTCCAGAGGTACAAAGAGTCGGTCAGGCAGCCTCTGCTCGCGAAGCGCTGGTGGCCTCATGGGGAGACAGATGTGTGACCAGAACATTTCCGTCTAATCTCGTAAGGACCAGAATGGATGTAGGAAGTCCACAGAGGAGCAGGCTAACCTGGAGTTCAAGAGCTGATTGATGTCTTAGCTGAATCTTGATGGAAGATGAATGAGCATTAAGTCAGGAGACAAAAAAAAATAAGATAGGAGGAATGTGATAGATGAAGGAGAGGGGACAGCCCAAGCACATGTGTGGGCTGTGACATAGCACCACGGGACTGGGGCGCTCCAGGCAGTTCAGTGCACTGGACCCAAAGAGGGCCGTGAGCCCCCCGAAGTGGTCAGAGGCCAGCTGAGGGCACTGTCGGCCATGATAAGGGGCTGGCGATTGATCCTGCAGGTAACCGGGAGGCATGAAGGAGTTTTAAGGAGAATCATCATACTTGCATCTTAGAAAGGTGAGGAAGGCGAGAACTTAAGGCAGGGAGACCTGTTAGGCATCTCTTGCAACAGCCCTGGGGACATAAGGAGGATCTAAACCAAGGCGGATGGACGGAGGTGGGGAGAATTGGGGTTTGAGAAATGTACTTAGTGAGAAATTCAGGTCTTAGGGTTGTGCTGTGAGAATATGTGGGCTGAAGGGGAGGAGAGGCATTTAGGAAGACCCCCAGCTGTCAGACTTAGAACTATGTTCAACTCATTCATTACATAATCAGATGCTTCTCATGTGACAGAGTGTCATCTAAGACAGTGTTTTTTCAACGGTTTAGGGCGAGGGGGCGGGGCTCAGGAAGTTAGTGGGTGCACCCGCCAATTTTTAATAGAAAAGAACAGAAAATGTTAGGTGGCATTGCATATATATAAAGTGTAATTATTGTTTTGGGGAACTCTGTTTCAGTTTGTGTGCATATGGGTGCGTGTGCACGTGCAAGTGTGTGCACATTCACAACTACGTAAAGTACGTTTTTTCACTAAGGCCTGCGGTCCAAACATTTGAAAGTCCTATAGTATTCTTCCTCTACGGTCGTGTCTGAATATTCCCAGGAATGAATATGTCCCAGCCAGGTTTAAAGATTGCTAAAAGGGACAGTGACTCCTTCATAAGAAACAGGAAAATCTTTTTTCACTGTTCCTCTCCAGGACTAGATTTTACCGTAATCCGTGCCCTTGGAATTCCCACGGATTCCATGCATGGGAAGAGAAAGGGGAT
>NW_011888852.1:1648847-1650315 GCF_000151845.1 Pteropus vampyrus | reverse complement strand
AGCAGAGGGAATCGGAGACCATCAGAACCACTACTTTGTATTATGGGGAGTAAAAGCGAGCCCCACCCTCCACTGCAGCCATCTTGGCAAACACTATGCCCCAGGTACTTGGCTAATCACGTTACTCATCTCCGCCTTACTAGGATGCTCTGAGCGAGGCCCTGCTGTTCACTCACATTCATGGATAAGGAAACTAAGGCACCCTGAAGTTAACCTGTCCAAGGTAACAACAGGTGGAGGCAGGATTTGCACTCAGCCCTGGCTACTCCCGCTCTTTGTTACCTCTCTTCCAGTTAGCCGGCTTATGCCCACGCATAAAGGAACATCTTCCCAACAAGTTGGCAGGCTCTTTTTAAACAGTGAACTCATAAAGTTAAGTATCAGTATTCGACAAGAGAAGAACTCGATTTTTATCTAAGAGCAAAACTAAATTAGAATGAATCGTCATTTTAAACTCCCCTTTAAAGCCATAACATTAACCCCGCATAAAAATAACACTGTTTGTTTTGTTCTAAAGAGATGCATTCTTGGTGAATCTGCAAGTTTTAGAAATTTGGGTCCCATTTTGCTTTGGATTATTTAAAGGATTTGAGGAGTCATGTACACTCCAAATATGCATCTAGTCATTAAAACAAGATGGGGGAATTTCTTTATTTGGTCTAGTTTATTTGTTTTGTTTTGTTTTTTAAGAGTAACCTTGAAACTTCAGCAACACCCTTGAGAAAATACCAGTTTATTCCATAAAGTTTTGAGCGGCATCTTCGGAATTATCTGAAAACATGTGCGGGAGGTCAAAACAAGTGGAACAGCTGCTACATGAAATCTCCACTTTCCAAAGGCCAAGAAGGAGGAGGTGGGAAACTAGGTCTGGGAGCTAACCTTCGCTTTGAACTTCCTGACTTGTGTTAGTTTAAGACATCCCTGTAGCATCATTTGAAACATAGTTCTGGTGTGTGAATAAACTCGCGCTTGGAATTTCCTTTTTGAAGTCTGCTGAGAATATAAATTAAAACCATATGAGATGTGTCTTAATCCAGAATGTAAAATAACGTGAGAAATGTCAACCCAGCAATCCTCCCTGAAATACATTGGCCAGGATGCACGTTCTGGCGAAATTCTTCATTTGGAGTGAAAGCCTCCAGAGAACAGGATTGATTATTTTTAGCCCATGATTATAAAAGCCCGAATTGATAAAAGAGGATGCTTTTTAAAGTAATGGCAGTGGGAGTGTTACTCAGCCATGTGGAACGTTTGAGAAGGACACCTGTTGGCATGGAGAGAGGTTCGAAATGCGTTGTCAGGTGAAAAGGCAGATTACAATTTTATTTCAAGATTATATAAAACGGATAGCATACTTAATCTAGATACACATACACATCTTCATAAAAAAAAAAAGAGAGAAACTATATGCCAACAAAACGTTATCAATCACTAGGTGGTAGAATTATAGCAAATTTTCCTCTCTCTC
>NW_011888852.1:1641618-1648661 GCF_000151845.1 Pteropus vampyrus | reverse complement strand
AAGAAATAAATATGCGGAATCTCTTTACTTGAGCCAGCTCATCTTTACTTGGGCCTTTTCGTCTACCTGCTGCCTGCCTTGAACGCAGCAAAAGCGCAATGCGTTCTCTTGTTTGGCCTTTCCCGGGGTTGGCTCTTACAGGTGTGCTGGCTTGTGAGGTGCACAGAGGTCAGTGTTATCAGGTAACTAGTATTACCAAAGGCCTTCAATGGTTTGCTGGTGCTTTAGTGATTAAAGGACCCTCGGTAACACTTTTAAGCTGCTAAGTTGGTTTGTGTTCTTTTGTTTTACTAGTATTCTTCAGCCTTGGTTTGTGTGCCTCTGTGTGGGTGTTTCAAATCTTAGGTTTAGATTTCAGTTAAGAGGGAATCCTGCCACTTTCATCTCTTATTCAAGTCTATTCTTAGGGAAAATAATTCTTTTATACCTGAATTCAGCAAGAATTTGGGCAGCATGTTAGTCAAGATCTTCATATAGACTACATTAATAAAAACTCGTATATGCCCAAAGCTAGTCAAATAATTAAATTATACTAATGTTGTATGAGATGGAGTGGCCTGAACCTCCACTGAGAAGCAGCTGTGTTTCCATGACACATACTTCTGCCATTTCATCTGTATTTTTACATGTAAAATGTAAAGAGGTCCATCTTTTTAAATTTTTGATAATAATTATTAAGGTTCAAAGAATTCTTTAAAATTAGAAGTTATCTACTATATAAGTTGAACTATTCAGAGATTTTTAAATGTGTTTTAAACTTAAAACTTTTTTTATAGTTTATGTAACTTTCTTAACCTGTCGGATTGCATTTGGGGTGAATTTATGGGACACTTCAATTGCTTTTACTATCAGTGTGCCATGTGGTTAGATCATAGCATCACTCAAGTCACTAACATATCACTGTGTCTGATGGAAAAGGGTGTTCTCACATGCCAGTTAAGCTTCACATCTCTTCAGCCTCTCCTCTTCCCCCAAATCAGGTAAAGCTGTTTCAACTACTTGAACTCATTTTAAGTTGTTTCTAAAAGGGATATATATAATGTCGCTGTCTATTAATGGATTTCAAAATCGAAGTCTCAATATTTAGAGAGCAAACCTCTAAGCTCAGCAGTCTTTGGCCTTGAAAAATGTGGAGGAAAATGAATCGATAACTGAAAACCTAATACAAATTTAGTTTTTTGAATCTGGTTCTTATTTTCTGGGGTGAGTGATGTGTATTTAGAAAATCATTCACAGAAGCAGTGCCATGGCAGACAAGTTGAAAGCGTTCCAGAAAACTGGCAAAGACACATTGAAAAATTCCCAGTCTATATTCTATCCCAGTAAGTAATTAAAAATAAAACACATGGACATCCACCCATACATACACTATTAAGTTCTTATATATAGTCAGATAATAAAATGACACTTGCGTTGTACTCATCTTGTACTGAGATTGAATTGAGCGAACACTAGTTCTGATTGGTCCAGAGATTTCAGTTGCTGAGGGGTTAAATGCGCAAAGCCTTGAGCTGGGAGTCAGAAGCTCTGGTGATGCTGGATCTTGCTATGCCAGTCCTACGAGGAGTCAAAGACCGCAAGAGGGTCTGCAGGCTCCTTGGAGTGATTTTATGCTGACAGATTCTGTGCTTCTTTCGATGCCTGCTTGGTACATTTTTTCCTGATATCATGAAAGCTTCTAGTGTAATTGCTATAAAAGAGTTAGGGGAAGTAACTAAAATAGCAGATAAGCCTTTATAAGTATAGACATTCAGATATGGCTGGAAGTAGATATCGAAGGGGTTTGATTCCCTAAAAAATGCATCATTTTGATATTTAAAAAATGGAAGTCTTAAAACAATATGGGTCAGAAGAGTGTCTGTCCAGAGCCACGAAAGCTGACTTTCTAGTGGTGGGACTTGTTTAAAGCAATTGCTCTTCCCGGCTTTGGCGTGACAGACAGTGACTAAGCAAGGACCCTTCTGATCCTGGCAGTTTGGCTGACCTTGTGGTAGCCAGAGCTTCTGCTGAGAAACTGTCATCACGTCAGCTATCATGAACTCTTTCTCCCCACCTTTTCGAGAGAGGCTGAGTTAGAGAGACTCCATTCCGGGATCTCACCCTCTTGTCCCAAGAAAGGTTGCTCAACACTCTTGCCTTGGTGGGTCAACGTGGAGTCACTTTGGCCAAAGCCTACAAATGATGACCTACTTTCTGATTGTCTGAATCAGCTCTCTGTTCCCCGACCTTGCATTTCAGTTGCTTAACTGATCCATCCCGGAGGCTCTCTTGGGATTTAGTGGTCAGCAGTGGCTCCACAACTTTAAAAAACTGGGGATGTTCATGTGACTGCGTGTGCCTACAGCCTCCCTGAGAAAGACCACAAGCACTTAGAGGGACAATCTGCACCAAATGACAGAGAAGAGTAAAGAGCTACTCTGCCTCATGGAAAACTCGGATCAAAACAATCTGGTCAGAAACTATTCGGCTGGTAGAGCATGCATTTTCTGCTTTCTTTTTCTCTGAGATTGATTTCCGAGGGCGTGTTGCACATAGATATGTGTGTATATGTATATACACACATACATACCTATATATATGTATATACATATACATATGTATACGTATGTATCATAAGGAATAACAGCATGAATGATAGTATTTATATTCCTGAAGACTTTTCTTGTTTAGTATCAACTGAACATTTGACTTTCTGTGATGTACACAGAAAAGGTGTTTGTGAATGCGCGTGCACACACACACGTGTGGGTGCATGGGAGAGATGAGTATGAAAGGTTGTTGACATTTTTAAAATTCATGTAGGCCATGCGCTGTAGGCAGGGAAACAGAATTCGAAGCAGAAATGATTACTGAGGGTGGTTGTGTTCGTTTCTGTGACAGCCTAATGGGCATTCAGCAATGGTTTCAAGTTGAAATTAAGGTCCATGGTGTCTCTGTGTACTTCATCTATAGAACAAATGGCTGTGTTAAATTAGCTTATGCCAGGTTATGCCACTGTAACAAATAGTCCCCCAAGTCATAGTGGCATAAAACAACCGAGCTCATTTCTTGCTCACATTCCATGTCAGTGGCTGGTCTTCTGTGGCTCTGTTCCCTGTGTCCTTATTCTGGCACCTAGGGTGAAGGAACAGCATCTGAGACGTGGTAGCCTCATGGTAAAGCAGAAAGAGCAGGAAAACTGGCAGAAATGGGTGACGGTTCTTGCAGAGTTTTGCTTGAAACCAGCTTGCGTTATTTCTGCTGACATTCCATTGGCCGGAGTGGGTGACATGGCCAAGCTGGACCCACATCAATGGGATGCAAAGACTATGCCTCCCGGCTGGAGAACTGAAAGTTACATGGAAGGGTGGGGAACCACTGGGAATGTACAAGGAAAAAAATGTGTGTGTGTCTATGTTTTTATTAAAAATTTACTAATTAAAGAAATTAATAAATAACACATTAAATATATATGTGTTTATATGTGTTACATATTATAACATATGGAAGCACTTTTTTGTATAATATAAAAATAATTTTTTATAAATATTAAATTTTTTATATAGATCATTTTTAGCATAACTGAGAAAACATCTTTATTTTTATATAAATCACTCTCTGTCATCTTTATATATGATTTTCCCAAGCACGCTGTAAAGAATGCTTTAAAACAACCCTTGAGAGACTAGGAATAGACCTACTCCTTAGGCGTAGAATTTGCTTGATCCTTTTACAATAATAGAAATAATTTTTAAGTGACTGGATTTGCTATGAATCCACCTTGCAGATGATATTACAGGTCCTGGGGAATAAGACTGACCTTAAGAATTGGTGATGGAATAATATGTCTCAGCATGTCTGTGATTCTTGCTTTCCAGAAAGAAGTACACATCAACACAGCCATGAATCTCTATTTTAACTGAGTACAATTCAGTGTCACAGGGACATAGACACCTCTTGGATTTCTTTCTTCTAGTTATTTATCAGCTGACAGGAAGCTATTTTGCTACACAAGCAAGGAAAAACTTGTCCTAGGTTATGAGTAGCTAAAATGAGTGTTTATTTATTTTCCACTTATTTGAATATTCAGGGGTTAATAATTTTAAATCTACTCTAAATCACCTGTATTTTAACTCCTATTAGTAACTTAGAATGTCACGGAAGGAAAATGTTGTGCGCACTAGAAAAAAAATTCTACTTGTTATACATTTAAGACTTAGACCTTTTTACATCGCAAGAAACTTATTATGTAAATCACAGAGCGCAAAAAGATGGAGCCTGGTGCTGTGACATGGGACCTAAATCAAAGTCTGTTAGTTACAAAACTTGCTGCTCCATCCTATGACTATGATCAAGGTTACAGAGCCATCCCCGGGAGAAGGATCGTGGTGTGGCGTGCGGGTCTACGTGACATTAGTGGTTGCAGGATGGACGGCTTGCATTGATTTGAACCAAACTGGCCTTGCTTTTGGCCACATAAAAACACCTTCACACACAGGGGCTTCGCTGGAGAATTTCCATCCGAAGACCAAGGAGTCATTGTCTTAAGTAGTACGTTAATAATGAAGCTAACTCAGCCGTGTAAATCATCCTAAGCCAATGGCTGTGAGCCTGTTGAAATGTTAATGCCTGTGATATACTTTAATTGTGATAATTGCATCCACTGCAGACATCTTGTGGTGGATGAGTCATCCAAAAACATTTCAGAACCAGGGTACCCACTGTGTTAGCCAGTTTAAGTGAATAAACAAAACACTGTTCTTAAGCTCGCTCATGTAATCACCTGGAGATCCATGAGATCTTTTCTTCTCTACTTTTCTTGAGTACTTCTAATGAGCATTGAAGGAAGACCTACTTAAATTGGAGCCAGTTTGTCCACTGAAATTCCGGGAGATTTGTAAGGACAACACATACACAATAATTTTATAAACTTTCCGCAGTAGGCCAGGTTTCTCCTAGCCAACTAGTTTTCTGATAAAAATAAAATTTAATTTGGCCCTAATTTGAATTTTTGGTCATTTAGAAAGAATAGTATTCCTTCGGGTTAGCTATGGAAAAAGTAATTGCTATGCCGAGGATAATGTAAACCCAAATGGTCTTTAAATGCTTAGCTAGGGGAACATGCTGTTCCTAGGTGCTCTAAAAACACCAGTTTAAAAATTCAGTGAGACCGTAACATGAGAGCATGCCTGCGGACCTGGGTAGCGAATTAGCTGCGCTCAGTGTAACTCCTTATGTGACTGAGGCCCTCGGTACACCCAACTGTCCCCAAACATCACTAAATGGTGTGTTTCTTTAAAGAAACAGCCTGTGAATCTCATTTAAGTCACACAGACTTCCAGCCTTCCCCGTCATCCGTCTGCACTGGTGTGGTCCTACTGAACCGTACACTATTCAAAAGTCAAGGATTTAAAAAATACGCATCATTTTCAAAACAAAGTAAATGTCCCATTTTGCCAACAATATCATTATATGGGGAAATAGTCACAATGTATTATTATGTGAAGAAGGCATCAACCAAAGATGTTACCATATTACCATTCTGAGAAATAAAATATGTGTGTTATTTCTTATGTGTTAGTAACGAGACAAGAATCGACTTTCTTCCTTCATCATGCCTTTATGTATTTCTTGTACATTCTCACCCCTGAGCATGTATAATTGAGAAACATGATAATACCTTTCAAACCTGTGTCACGGGTCGTGGTGAGTCTCTACAGCGGCCTTCTCTCGTGCTCATTGATGTGTGCCTGCCTGGGGCAGCCAGTGAGACAGCCGCCCTCCACCATGTCTGTCTCTGGACAGAGGTCACATTATGTCCTAAACGTGTACAAAAGGCAACTGAGGCAAAACAAGTGACTTTCTCTCCAGTAGAATCACAGCTGTGTGGCAGGAGGATATGCCTAGCGCCAAACCATCCTCTGGGTTTGTAGAGTGAAAGAGTTTGCTTGGTTTTCGTGCAGATCAAGCTACCAATTGAAAAAACTGGATATCCCCCTTTGCAACCAGTCGATTTCAGCCCCTAAACAACTGTTGACTTGAGATAGCAAAGGTCTTTGGTCCCCTTAGACCAAGGGGTGTGGGGCGCCCTGAAGGAGCACATCATCCCTGGGTGAGTGGTGGTGATAGGGCCGAGGAGTGTGGCTGGGATAGTGAGGGGTGTCGGCCCCACCTAAACCACATAGAGAGGTTCTCTTATCGGACATGCGAGGAAGGACGTTGGGCGAGCAAAAAAAAAGGTACCATCCAGAATAAAACAGAAACGATTTTTGCATATAATGATTAAAAAACATTTTATTGAAATCCTATCATGATACCAAGCCAAATAGGTTGAGTTTTCTCCAATGTCATACGGTGATGACCGCAGTGGAGGTCGGGGGCTGACCCGTTCTAGGACAGTCCTTGGTTCCACCCCGCACTTCGGAGTCTGCAGGAGGCTTGAAGCAAGTTGATGCTTTTCTTTGTAGCCCCGGGGCTGCTACAAGGGCAGGTATGGGTTGCAAATGCAGAGCAAATAAAACTGTCAGAATGTGATTTTAATGACCCTTAAAGCTTCCACATACTATTATGCTGGCTAGCATGAGCACAGTAAAAAGGAGGTTGTCATCCCCTCCTCCAATGTCATTTAAATCGTGTTAGGTACATCTTTGTGAAATGTCGATGCTAGCAATAATGATTCCTTTTTAATTCTCTAATCATTTTGGCCACTGCAAGAGTCATGTACCCTGGGGAACATACTAGCATTTGGCCCGTAGGTTTTAGTAGACGCTGTGTGAAATCAGCAGAATTGGAAGGCTGCTTTTTTTCTTTTTCCTCGAATTCAACTTGATGGGCAGAGTCAAATTTGATAGTGGTTAATTATGCCAGATTATTGTGTTCGTTTGCTTTGTCATTAGGTGGTAAATGAGAGTTCATTTTGCCCTTAGATTGAGATATCGAGGTGTTGAGCCTATAGCTGGAGCAGGGGAGATGCGTTTAAGAAACATTTCATAAATAGACTAGCGCGTCGGGTGTGGGGAGTGATGGCGAGAAGCCAAGGCCATGGCTGAGGTGTGGCTTCTTCT
>NW_011888852.1:1638623-1640968 GCF_000151845.1 Pteropus vampyrus | reverse complement strand
AGGCTTGAAGCAAGTTGATGCTTTTCTTTGTAGCCCCGGGGCTGCTACAAGGGCAGGTAGGGGTTGCAAATGCAGAGCAAATAAAACTGTCAGAAGGTGATTTTAATGACCCTTAAAGCTTTCACATACTATTATGCTGGCTAGCATGAGCACAGAAAAAAGGAGGTTGTCATCCCCTCCTCCAATGTCATTTAAATCGTGTTAGGTACATCTTTGTGGAATGTCGATGCTAGCAATAATGATTCCTTTTTAATTCTCTAATCATTTTGGCCACTGCAAGAGTCATGTACCCTGGGGAACATACTAGCATTTGGCCCGTAGGTTTTAGTAGACGCTGTGTGAAATCAGCGGAATTGGAAGGCTGCTTTTTTTCTTTTTCCTCGAATTCAACTTGATGGGCAGAGTCACATTTGATAGTGGTTAATTATGCCAGATTATTGTGTTCGTTTGCTTTGTCACTAGGTGGTAAACGAGGGTTCGTTTTGCCCTTAGATTGAGATATCGAGCCTATAGCTGGAGCAGAGGGGATACGTTTAAGAAACATTTCATAAATAGACTAGCGCGTCGGGTGTGGGGAGTGATGGCGAGAAGCCAAGGCCATGGCTGAGGTGTGGCTTCTTCTCATTTATTATTTACTCATTGCAGTTTTTGTTGTCATCTGACTCTGAGATTGAATGGTGAAATGCCTACCCGTTAAAAATATTAGCTTGTTGGAGGGTTTGATTTAGCTAAGTTCTGGTTAAGATTTGATTATTCATGTTTATGTATAGGTAGGATATAAGTTCATTATTGGCGTTGCTCTTATAAAAAAAAAAATTAAATGAAATGCTTTAAATGAAATCGCTCAGGCTCGCCTGAGCCCTATTCCACTGCCCAGGCCCAGTCTTCAGTTCTCAAAAAGAGTTTTCCAGTAAGGACTCCTGCTTTCCCACCTCCCCCGCAGCTCACTGTCCTTCTGACTCCAGTGTCTGAGCCGTCCCCACCCTTCCCCCAGGCTGGTGGAGTCTACACCTCCTCATAAGCTCACTTCCCACTCTCCTTTGAGCTTTCTGTGTTATAAAGACCCTGCCTTTCAGGTCTCCGCCATTTATTCTTTATGATCTGTCTCTCTGGGACTCTCCTGCTTAATGTGACAGTTCCTTAGTGGCAAAAGCCATAACGTAATAGAAAAGGACATACTGTTCGTGTAGTTCCCACAGAAAATTCAGACTCCTGTCCTTCTCAAAGACCTGCTAACACAAAATTAAGTAGAGCACCTCTAGAAATGAGATCTTTCCTCATTACTGACCACTGTGTTATATCAAACTAGAAAGCAAATCTGAAGCTTGAAAATTTAGAAGGCAGCAGCCTATCTGTGACTCAGTAGAAACTCACACATTTTCTACGTGTTACAGTCAGAATGTGCATTTCCTACTTCCCCGGAAATACATGTGTGATTTTCAAAGCAAAAGCCTTCACATAAGGACTCTCAAATGAGCACTAAACAGGACTTTTGAGCTATATGGTAATTGCCCTTCGTATTTTCCAAAGGGAAATCCCGAGTTGGCCAGTTTAGTACAACTCAGATGAAGTCTTTGAACTGCGGTGGGGGTGCCAGAGACACCCCTCCTGGTAGATGCTGTCCGAAGCTTTCATTTCCAGCTTGGCACCCGGGAATAATTTCTGAATAATGCATACATGGCAGGCGTGAGTACATATTAGGTCTGTGCTGGTAGCAATTATGTCAGAGATAAAGCTACAGATTTAGAAATTGTCACTGGAATGAGAGTGGATTAGGGGATGCCAAAAGCAGCGGGCACTCTGGGACAGAAGCCACCACAGGCTCTGTTTCCCTGAATTTAAAAATCAATCTCTGTCCACGTCCGACCAGATCAGTGGGATGGGAATGTGGGTTTTTGCTCTTCCCTTTGGGGCCTGTGCAAGATCTGGCCTTTGGTCTGTTTTCCTAACACATGCCAGAGAATTGTCACATTAAACATTGTGCTAAACAGACATCGAACTTTCAACATAGATGCGTATACGGGCTCAGACCCACAGCTGATGTTCGCGTAGGTCGCTTTATGCAGTGGTACCCAAAACTGCCCGTAGTCTCCGGCTTTGGCTGTGGGGAGAAACAAATGTCAGCGTATATGGCAACGCAGTGGCTGGACCAGGCTCCATCCCAACAGCAGAGGAAGGAGCCCGTTGTAATAGGCTGTGCAATTTCTTTTGGAGAAACTGGACTTTTGACAGATGAACTTTTCCCTTCCATTGGTATTTATCTAACAGAGCTGTGGCTGGGAAGTGGTCCAGGTTTCACAAGGTCAAAAAGTGACCTGGTTCACATCCCGTAGACTCCTCTCATC
>NW_011888852.1:1636716-1638573 GCF_000151845.1 Pteropus vampyrus | reverse complement strand
GTGTTACAGTCAGAATGTGCATTTCCTACTTCCCCGGAAATACATGTGTGATTTTCAAAGCAAAAGCCTTCACATAAGGACTCTCAAATGAGCACTAAACAGGACTTTTGAGCTATATGGTAATTGCCCTTCGTATTTTCCAAAGGGAAATCCCGAGTTGGCCAGTTTAGTACAACTCAGATGAAGTCTTTGAACTGCGGTGGGGGTGCCAGAGACACCCCTCCTGGTAGATGCTGTCCGAAGCTTTCATTTCCAGCTTGGCACCCGGGAATAATTTCTGAATAATGCATACATGGCAGGCGTGAGTACATATTAGGTCTGTGCTGGTAGCAATTATGTCAGAGATAAAGCTCCAGATTTAGAAATTGTCACTGGAATGAGAGTGGATTAGGGGATGCCAAAAGCAGCGGGCACTCTGGGACAGAAGCCACCACAGGCTCTGTTTCCCTGAATTTAAAAATCAATCTCTGTCCACGTCCGACCAGATCAGTGGGATGGGAATGTGGGTTTTTGCTCTTCCCTTTGGGGCCTGTGCAAGATCTGGCCTTTGGTCTGTTTTCCTAACACATGCCAGAGAATTGTCACATTAAACATTGTGCTAAACAGACATCGAACTTTCAACATAGATGCGTATACGGGCTCAGACCCACAGCTGATGTTCGCGTAGGTCGCTTTATGCAGTGGTACCCAAAACTGCCCGTAGTCTCCGGCTTTGGCTGTGGGGAGAAACAAATGTCAGCGTATATGGCAATGCAGTGGCTGGACCAGGCTCCATCCCAGCAGCAGAGGAAGGAGCCCGTTGTAATAGGCTGTGCAATTTCTTTTGGAGAAACTGGACTTTTGACAGATGAACTTTTCCCTTCCATTGGTATTTATCTAACAGAGCTGTGGCTGGGAAGTGGTCCAGGTTTCACAAGGTCAAAAAGTGACCTGGTTCACATCCCGTAGACTCCTCTCATCCCCCGCCACGGCTTTTCCATCCAGGCAGGTGGTCTCGTGTGCTGTGGGGACGTCCACACCAAAAATGGTTCACCCAGAGGACATATCGACCTCTTTCGTTCGGCCCTCAGAGGTTCTAGCAGCGCCATCGAACTCACAATTCAGTTCTGGATAAGGGCCCTTGCTTTTCCAGGCTGTACTCTGCAGCTTGAAGTCATTCTAATCTGCTTGATGAATGAACATCTTGTCAGAAGGCATTGGGAATTAAAGCCATTAGTAAGATGAAAGCAATCGTAATACGTTGGATTTTTATAATAGCTTTCTTCATGAGAAAATAGATTTACATAGACTCCCCAGTTGCGGTCTTTCTTTCATGATCCCAAGGGTAAAAGAATAAAGGAATGTTAATAAATATTTTTAGCCTTATCTTTGAAAAGAAAAATTTTTTAAATGATTATCAGGAACTATTTCCTGCTTCTCCCTCGTCCCCTGGTTCCCTGGTATATAAATAAAGATGTGTTTTCCCTGCCTAAAACTCAGCCTTTGTGTTCTTTAATCTTCGGTTTTGTTGTTATCCAAATACCTATGGGCCAACATTGAAGATAATCTTAGCAGACATATAACAGGTACTTTCCTGATACCTGCTCATTTTACGCCATTTCTGGGGAGGCTATTTCTACAGACCTATCTGAGAACAATTTCACTTTGTAGCGACTTGCACAGCGCTCGCCAGTTGCTCCTTGGATGAGAAGGTAGAGTACTGGCGTGTGGCCTTCGGACTCATGAGTTTCCCCTTCTTATATTTTTCAGAAATCGAGGCAAAGGAGGCGTGCGACTGGCTCCGAGCAGCTGGATTCCCGCAGTACGCTCAGTTATACGAGGGTAGGTCGGCCTTCCTCTCGTTCTTTTTTTTTTTTT
>NW_011888852.1:1606603-1636156 GCF_000151845.1 Pteropus vampyrus | reverse complement strand
GTTGAGAACTGTATTTATCCTGTGGTGTGTTTTGACTTCCAAGACTTTTCTCCACGTTTTTTTCCCCGCTGTCTCTTTCCCTCGGCTTTGCATCGACCAGGGCTCATGCTGATGCCAGTCTGGGAATGCGCGTTGCTTCCCAAGCTTGCTTCGCTTTCCGGGCCTCGCTTTCTGCTTCTCGTGTCTTTGCCGCCGGTCCCTACTCCATCATTTCCTTCAGTCTTCTGCCATCGGCAGCTTCTCCGCACTTCCTTCTTTAACTTTTTTCCTTGTTTTATTCTTCACGACTCTCAGTTTTCTTGAAAGTACGATAAATTCGTTGTTGATAGATTTCCCGAAAATCAGAAAGCTAATTATCTTGAGATCTTTCTTCAGTTCTGTTCCTATGAAAATTTTGAGATATAATACGGATCAGATGTTATTTGGGGGGATGCAAATAAGGTGCTTTTCTTGCCAGTATCGTGGTTTCTTTTATCGACGGGTCATAAACTTAACTCACCTACATCTTACTTATACCTTAAGTTATAACCAAGGCTCCTAACATCTTCTCGGATAGTATGTACGTATAGCAAATTAGTCAGAATCCCAACAATAAGCAGATGGCAATAACATTTATGTAGGGTGGACAGAATCAGCAAAATTAACTCATATTCACTGGTTAATCTCATTCACTCAGAGGCTCTGTTTTATAGTTTAAAACAAAATAAAATGAAACAAAACACTTATTCTACTTCTCTCACTGAAATTCTGTGAAGATAAAGAAAAGCTTATTTCTGAATGGGCTTCAAAGGTCTAGAAACTCTGATAGAAGTTTTCATTTTAGAAAAGGAGGGATTCTTAGAGTTTTGCTCTAAGCAACCCTCCCCCACTACCCTCCCCCCCCACCACCAATTTACTGAAAGAGAGGCCCAAAAGAGTTAAGTGACTTGTCCGAGGTTAAAAGTTAGAAGACACGAAATTAAAATCACAATCTCCTGAGCCTTAATGCAGTATATTATCTACTATAATGTGCACTCTCTTTATAAACTCAAAATACTAGGCGATTTAAATGTGAAGTGTCCATAAATGGATACAAAGTAAAGACAACCTCATTAAAAAAAGGTGCCTGTCAGATTGTGTTTAAGCCATATTCATTGAATAAATGTAATGAGGATAAGAGCAAATATTGCATAGAGCTGACAATGTGCCGGGTACTGCTCAAACCACTTCATGTAACTGTTCATTTAATATTCACAACACTATACGGTGATAATTATAATTATCACCCACTGTGGAAAAAAGTCATGACAGTGAAATTTTTTCTTCTCTTTGGATAGAATCAGCTAGTCGAGTATTTTGCTTATACTCTAAGGTGATTCAGGATTTTGCTACAAAAGGAAAAAACATTTGAGGCCATTGAGCTTTGAGTATTTTTAGAAATTTCCTCTCTGAAGGAAAAAAATACTCCGCCAAACTGAATATTTCATGAACTGGTCAGGAGAGAATCAGAGACCTATGCCTTGGGAAGGCTGTGAAAGCTCCAGTCCATACAGGCAAATGCCTCGATAATGATGGGCTATGACAATGCAGGCACTTAGTACTCAACCTTATCCAGGATTGAGCACTTGGTTATCCTCATAGTTCACATTTCTTTTCTGTCTTAAAAGAACTTATTGTGATAAAAAGAAGACTGCCTGCCGTCTTAACCGTTACAACACACTCCCTATCAGTGGGGAGTAACTGCTGTTGAGATCAGTCACGTGTACAGAAACGCAGTGGCCTAAAGACGTGGGTGTCCATTCAGATAAAACAAGGCACACAAATCCCTTGTCTCTGTTCATCTCTCTTTCAGATTCACAATTTCCCATCAACATTTTGGCAGTCAAGAACGATCATGATTTTCTCGAAAGGGACCTTGTAGAACCTCTTTACAGGTAAATTATATGAAGCTTTTCTGTTTTTTTGTTTTGTTTTGTTTTTTTTCAATTGTTCACTCTCTAATAGGCATCATGATATTGAGGGGTGAGTTTAACAATTCAGTAAATATTTATTGAGTGTCTACTATGTGCCAGGCATGGGTCCAGGATCTAGTATACTACAATGAGCATGATTGGTCCCTCGTTTCATGGAGCTTAAATCTTAGTCTGAGGCTTCAGAAAATAGATTGAGAGAGAAAAAGAGAGTGAGAGAAAAAGAGCGAGAAAAGGAGAAGTTATCTCAGAGAGTGTTTAATGCTATGAAAACAGGGTGAGGATAGAGACAGTGACCAGGGCTGTGGGTAGGTTACTAGGAGTAGGCAGGACAAGTGGTCAGGGAAGGCTCTGAAAATCTCCACAGGCATGTCAGACTTGGCTGCATTTTTTGCAAAGTCAAGGGATTATATCGGAAAACTGGAATATGTAAGCTCAAGTAATTATATTGGAATATTTAAGCCTTCACTATGTGGTGGATACTATCAGAAGACCAAGGTGGATATATGAGTAATCCCCTCCCCGCAAAGAATTTATGCGCTGGTTGGAAAAATCTAGTTGAAGATAGAAAGCATGAAACCATGAACAAATAAGTAACTATTATAATTTGAGTAATAATTTTAAAAACGCCATTATGATCAATATCCCTGAATGAGTAAATGCTGCCTGGGAGGTTGTATGCGTCTGTAGGAATTTGAAGTTTCCTGTCAGAAGCCCTGGTGAGAGGTCAGGGCTGGAGACAATATTATTTATGGGAGGTGAGTCATTTCTCCAAGGCCACACAGCTAGTTAGGGCTGAACTGACTTTAATATGCAGTACTTGGAACTTGCAGTCCAATGTTCTCTCTATTACATTCTGCATTCGACATAGAAAAGATGAGAGTTTAATAGAAAAGGAATGATGAGCAAAACTTTGTCCAGATAGGAGAGATGAATGTATGTTAGGGTAGCGTGTAAATAGTCTGAGGTTCGAGGACTCTTCAACATGTATATTTTTGCATTCATAAGCTGGTCACTCCATGGTTCCTATATGAAAATAGGTCAGCATTAAGAAATGATCTCTGAATTTTCAAGGCCAACGGTGCTGTGGTTTGCTTACGTGGTTGGAAGAGCCAAGAACTCTTCAAATCACAAACGAAAGGAACAGACTATTTGGACTAGAAAACAAACAAGCACGAAATGCCACTTGTGAGCATTTATGAGAGGAATGCATGGTTTGGTTGTGATTCTTTAAAGGTAAGGAGTTAGAAAAGCCGTGGTTTTCCTTTATGACGTGTGAGGTTCACCCGGGCAGGAGCAGCACCCTCTTGGTCAGCATTTGTCCAACTCAGAGCTATTCAAGCAGCTCCGTATCCTGAGTTTTCTGTCTTAGTTTTAACTGAGAGTATTTTTACTAGTTGATTTTTTTTCAGTAGACAATTTATATATTTTAATTGCATTATATGACCCTTTTCCTCATTGAATTTTGAAAATTTATGTTTTCTTTAAATCAGCTTAGCCTTTTGAGTCTGGCTTCTTTCACTTGGTATAATGCACATAAGATTCATTCACGCTCTTGTGTGTAACGATCGATATCGTTGTGGAGTAGTATCGTGTGGTATGTATATACTACAGTTTGTCTCTCCATTCACCAGTTGAAGGACATTTGAGTTGCAGCCAGTTTGGGTGGTTTTAAGACTACTATAAACGTTCATATACAAATTTTTATGCAAGCGTAAATTCTTTGGGTAAAATCCTAGGATTGGGATTGTGAGGTCTATACGATATGTACATCTTGCATTTATAAAAAAAATCACAAACTTTTCCAAAGTAACCGTACTGTTTTGCATTTCCACCGACAATGTATGAGAGTTTCAATTGCTTCGCATCTTTGTCAGCACTTAGTATTGTCAGTTTGGGTTTTGTTTGGTTTCTAGCCATTCTAGTAGGCGTCTAGTGTTACTGTGATCTTGCTTTGCATTTCCTTAATGAATGATGACGTTGAACATCCTTCCATGAGCTTGTTTGCCATCCACGTATCTTCTTGGGTAAAGTGTCTGTCAAGTCTTTTTCTCATCTTTAAAATTTGGTGGTTTGAGTTTTGAGAGTTCTTTATATGTTCTAGATGTGTGTTCTGTAAAAATTTTCTGCCAGTCTTTTCAACTGCTTAACGATATCTTTCATAGAAGTTTTTAATTTTAGTTAAGTTCAATTTATCAATTTTTTTCATATTTTAATGTCATATCTAAGAAATCTTTGCCTAAGATAAAGTCGCAACTGTTTTCACCTTTGTTTTTTTCTCAGAAATTTCAGTTTTATATTTTATATTTAAGTCAACTATTTCATATGTCCATGGCTAATTTATTTTAAGATATGGAATATGGGTTAAGATTCATTTTTTGCATATCAACGAATGTCCCATTGGTTGATTTTTCAATGTCCCACCATGTTGAAAAAAATTATACTTTCTTTATTGAATTGTCTTTATACCATATTATAAATCAATTGACCATATGTATGTATGAGTCTATTTCTAGACTCTATTTCATCTCATTTTTCTAGGTCTCTGTCCTTTCATCAATATGACACTTGATTACTTAGCTTTTTACATGTCTTAGAATCTAATAGTGTGAGTCTTCCAACTTTGCTTTTCTTTGCCAGAATTGTTTTAGCTGTTCTAGTTCCTCTGCCTTTCATATAAATTTTGGAAACAGCTTGTCAATATCTATTTTAAAAACCCTACTGGATTATTGATTTGGATTGTGTTGAATCCAAATCAATTGGTATCTTAACAATATCAAGTCTTCTAACTTATAAACACAGTAAATGTCTATTTAGGTCTCCTTTGATTTTTTTTTTTCCCAACCCTAACTTGTAGTTTTTAGCGTATGGATACTACAAAAATTTCATGTTTTGTATTATAAATAGTGTTGTTTTTTATCATTTCAATTTCTAGTCATTCATTGCTAGTATATAAAATTTTTTGTATATTGCCCTTGTATCTTGCAGTCTTTCTAAACTTACTTGTACTAGTAGCTTAGTCATAGATTCCTAAGGTTTTATTTCTAAAATGTAAATGAATGATTCTAAACCAAAATAAAATTTTCTATTTCATATTTTAAAATCAGGATTGCAAGGGCAAACGTTGTTTCTGATTACGTAGATCTATTCATAGGATGACGTATGTGGCCAAGCTTTGAATCTCAAACACGTGGGTAGTAAACTTATCTGCTCACTGCACGTGATCAGAGATGCTGTAACTAAGTTCTGGGCTTTTCTATCAAAGTCTACTCTTTAAAAAATATATATATATATCTATCAGACTTGTTACAGAGCTGATCCAGTATAATCGATGTGAAATTATTTAGAGATATAAAGTTCTGAATGATAATACTAGTGTCAGAAGCATCAATTAAGATGCTTTCTCCTGTAGAGCCTGTGACCCAGCTCTGATACAGCCCATAGCAAGAGCCATACAGATGTACCCCAAAGGCATCACTGCATAAACATGTGGAAGGCAGCAATGTCGGCTACCACAGTGCTCTCGATAAGGGCCCAGCTTGTGTAAAAATGGTTAGAGTGGCAGGAGGTTGTTATCATTGGAATGATTCTTATGACAGCTATGTCTCCAAAAATATTATGAAGAAAAACATTTGGCCGGAGGTGTGTGAGCTGCGATTCTCAGGGCCCAGGAGCGGGTGGGTAAAGCAGAGGCCAAAGGAGTAGTCACAGCGGGATGGTCAAAGGAAGCGGGGAGAGTCAGGAGGCAGAGACGGAGGTAGATGGGCTAAGAAGAACCTGAGCGGCATTTTTCTCCTTTGTCACGAGTGCCACCGAGACGAGATTTCCCTCCCTGCAAATAGCGGAAAGTGGGCAGAAGGAAGATTTCCAGATGGAGGAGAATGACAGCTTTTTAAAAACTTTGAGATTGATGAGCACTTAATTAGACACTCGCCCACTCACATGGTATGTAATGATTGATTCTGGAGAGCAGTAAGGTGTTGTGATTTTATTCATTTTCTAACCTTGTGCACTGCAGATGTAGTGATAGAGTTAGTCTCATGTTTTATTTTTAAAGCTTTGTGAGCTATACATTTTTCATGCATGTTTGAAGTGCTGACCGCATAGGGAGCCACAGCCAGAGGGCAGGTAGCTTCTGCCAGGTAGACAAATGAAGACAAGAGGGCTGAAAGGCTCCTGTAAATGTCACCCACAAGAAGTTTACTCACCTTTGGTTTCCTGGAAGTTTCTCACCCGTGTAGACAGACAGTGTCCTAGGTCCCAATTTATCTGGGAGAACTGTCAAACGGTGCTCACCTTTCGATTGGCTTGGAAATATGTATTGTACTGAGGATGTGCCTGGCCCAGAATGTGTAAGTGTGTAGCTTTTCTTTTCAGGTCTCAGAAACTAGACAGGTTTGCTGTCTTTGCTGAAGGTATGAACTTCCAGGGTTGTGACCACTTTTCACTATTGCTCCTGCAGCTCAGGCAGCACCGGCACATAGTAGGTGCTCTGTAAATATTTGTTACTGTCAGACAGAACAACACAATTTCTGTTATTTTAGCAACCACAATGACAATTCTGTTATGACGTGTTTTTTTTTAATTAAGTTTATTGAGATAACATTGGTTAATACAATTATATAAATTTCAGGTGTACATTATAATTTGACATCTATATATTCTATTGTGTGTTTACCACCCAAAGTCCAGTTTCGTTCAGCTCCCATATATTTGATCCCCTTTACCCATGTTATGATGTTGTTTGATTGAATTCTTAACTGAAAAACGTTTTCCCCTGTGAGTAATGAAAAGCTAATTGCAAAACTGAGTACCTGGACAAGCTCATTGAAACCATAGCTACATCCAAATGTGGGAATAGCCAAGGTGTCAAAATCGCTTGCAGTTTGTCACCTTGAAGTCAACTTACAGTAAATCCAAGCTCTCGAACGAGACATTTAGGGAAAAGTCATATGTTCCATTAGCATTTCAATTTTCAGTATTTGCTCAGGTGACTAACATAGGGCCTCGTGCTTGAGATGATCTCTGAATTTCTGGTTTAATGTTAGGCCAGTAAACCACCTGCATAGCTTCTGTTGTTAATAAATACTTGTTAATTATAGCATGTATTAAACCAGTAATTTTTTGTGGAATTAGAGAATTGATTAGGATTATTCAGTGCATCTATCACAGCCTTTTATGTTTAAAAGGCAGTGATAATTAATGATGATGACTTTCATGTGGGGTTGGGGAGGGAGGAAGGAGAGTGCTGACAGAAATATTATATATAACTTAACTCTACACACCGAGACACATATTTGATTTGAGTATGTTTAAATAATATTAAATAATGGTAGGCTTTATGAATATCGATAATATACTTTAAATACTTTCCCTTTTCGAATATTTATCACAGAAAATATACAGTGTAATAAATATACTGAGTTCCGCCCTATAATAATTTGACAATGAACCAGACTGAGACCCTGGACACATCATTGGGAGAAGGATCCAGGGGTTTACGTGATAATCGTGGTCACGTCCACCTTTAAAATTCTGAGTCTAGAAATAAGTTCGAATGCCAATGAGCAGTGATTTTTTTTATCTTTAAATAAAGTGTTCACTATGTACCAAGCATTACTTTAAGCATTTTACAAATATTTACTCAATCTCCATAGACACCCTATAAAGTAGGGTGTAACATCATTTCCATTTTACGGATGAGGAAACTGAGGCACAAGGGTGTGACTAATTTGCCCACTTATGGCGAGTAAATGACAGGCTAGAATTCAAAGCCAGCCAGGTTGCTTCCGGAGTTTCCCAAGAGAAACTGCAAGTAATTTTTCCAAAGACGTCTATGTTGCCTTGCAATTTTCTGAATTCGACTTATAAGTCCCCAGGATAGAAATTCTGCTTGCGTTTGCACCTTGTACCTCATGGAACTGCATTGAAAACATAATGGAAATAAGAGTTTAAAGCACAGATTGTTCTTTTGTGAAGAGATTAGAACCGATCGACTGTCAGGACAGCGACGGTACCTTGTCATTCATTCCTTCATTCACTTCACCAAGCCTGTCTCTCACGGGCCTCTCTTTGCTACGGGGACAAATAAGGCAGCCTCCTCACCCAGAGATCCCAGGCTGATGCAGTGGTTCTCAACCCGGGGGGGGGGGGTGGCGGGGCGAGGCATTTTATCCCCCTCTCAATGCCTGAGCACATTGTTGCCTGTCACAACTGGGGTGACGCTGCTGACACCTGAGAGGGAGAAGTCAGAGAGACACGGCTCAGTCTCCTCCCACGGCAAAGAATCACGAGCCTCAGATGCCAATGATGCCAGGGTTGAGAAATGAGTAAACTCTGAGCTACTTGGGCAAATGGGATAATTGCTGTTGGTACGGTTGCAGGACAGCTAATAGGGGGAAGGGTTTCAGAGGGGACTTCCTGGAAAAATGACCCTAAAAGGCCAGCAGGAATTACTCAGAATACATGAAATTGCAATGTGCCTATTATGACTTTTTAGCTTTTTTAAAAACTAAATTAATATGCAGAAAAGGTATCTTCACCCCCACCCCTGCCTCCCACCATGAACCTCACCCCAGTGTCGCCTGCATAGTATAGGGGCAGGTTTGGGGACAGACAGGTACAGACATGATAGGATCAAAGACAGGGAATTTCATATATATATAAATTTGTATGAAAAACATTGATCTTTATATTTTAAAATGATCTCTTAATGTGCCTTTCTAACCAGCTACTCAGAATGTCTTTTATATGCGTGAACTTTCAGGAAGAATACTTGAGAAACTGCAAAATAGGACAGTAGATTGAGGGGAGAAGTTTATATTTTTAATGTTATTCACGTCTATATATATGTTTTAGATACTCGTATCGCATTATTAAAAACATTCGCAATGTTTTAAAAAGTGCCTTGCGTTGCTAGATAAATAATAGATGACATGGCTAAGATTTAGTGAGCGTTTACTGTGTGTTTGATGCTATCCTAAGCTCTTACACTGTTCTCATTTAACTCACAAGAACCCACGAATGACAGGTGCTATTGTTATTGTCGTCGTCATTCGCAAGTAAGGGAGACCAGGCTCCTCCTCCTCGTTTGAGCAGCTGGGTCCTTGTGACTCCCTTCTCTGAGGGGACAGCCACGGAGGGAAGGCAAGTGGAGTCTGACCAGGGTCTGAGAGGGGACGCTGTGATGAGCTGACGTGCGTCGGGAACCAGGGCTGAGTGGAGACATCCAATGTGCGGGTCTGGGGCTGGGGACAGAGGCGTGTCGTCAGCAGCATAGGCATGTATGAAGGTCCTGAGGATGTAATGAGGTCACCCAGGGACAGAAGAGATAGCCAAGAGAGCAGAGGGAAGAGGACCGGGACTGACCCCTGGGGCTCACATCTTGAGGGAGGCGTGGGAGGAGTCCGGAGCCGCCCCACAGGGCCCGGGAGTGAGTGCTCCATGCCGCCCGGGGGGCCCCAGGCTGCTTTGGCTTCGTTTTCAGTTTTCGAACCTCTCTCAGGAATCTCTGGTTGTGACCCTTGTTTCAACTTGGGCTTGTTCTCATTAGAGAAATTATCTGGATTAGATGCAATCGCTGTGAAGAGTTCAGAAGCTAAAGACACCTCATCTGACTTTTCCGCTACGGGCATATGTGAATTTAAAATTTGTCTTAAATTCCACAAACTAAAGTTGCCCAAGACAACCTGGATTTTTTTTTTTAGTTCTTAACTCTTGGACCACTGGGACCATCGTCCTTTAATGGTTTGCAGTGGGGCTTACACTTCTCCTTGAAACCTTGACCATTAGAGCATATCATTTAATATAATATAAATTATTTTCTGGGGATGTAATTCATAGCATGGTGACTATAGTTAACAATACAGTATTGTTAACTATATATTTGAAGTAGCTAAGAGATCTTAAAGGTTCTCATCATAAGAGAAAATATTTGTAACTGTATATGGCAAGGGATATTCACTAAACCTATTGTGGTGATCATTTCTCTGACATATACATAAGTCGAATCATTCTGTTGTGCACCTTGAACTTATGCAATGTTATATGTCAATTATATCTCAAAGAAAAAATTATTTTCTTATATGAATCGCACAGTTCCACACATACGTCCTCTTCCCTGCCAGCAACACACACATACGTCATCGTCTTTGCATAATCACCTTTCTCTCTCACCTCAGCTAATATCCAGGGACAGGTATTTGCGGGTTTATGGGCTGGAGGGAGGTCAGCGTTTCTGCTGCAGCAGGACCCTGTGGGAGGAGGATAGCCAGAGTGAACCGCTCAGCAGAGCAGAGGCGTGGCCTTCACTGGCTCTGTGGTGGCACAGGGACAGCCACTTGTGGGCTTCCGATTGCATTTTTCCCCCTGAGACGCCATAAAGCCCACCTGTTGGGTGGCCCCACCCTCACTGAGTGCAGACCGGAGCTGTCTCCATGGCCTGGCCGTGTGCCCTGCTCTGCAGGGTCCTTGTAAACTCCGGGGCCCGGGGACACCTTTGGCGGGCCCTGTGCCCCCTGACGTGCCCCATTGGGATCCCAGTTTTAGGCTGTTTTCAGTTTTGTCCTTGAGGGCCGCACCGAGAGCGCCTCCAAACGGAGAGGGTCCTTGGCCGGGAGTGGAGGGTGAGAAGCGAAGCCCGTGGCTTTACGCAGAATCGGAAGTTAGAAATGAACTTGTACCCCTGCCTGTCGTTCTTCCTGTGCCTTTGGCAGGAATGTTAGAAACGTCACGGGAAACTGGCCATCAAGTCAGCATGGGAGACCTCAGGAGCAATCTAAAGTCTTCCGGTTTCAAAGTAAAATGCGAATCTAAAATATGAGGGAGGAAGTCATTCCATTGCTGTCCTATACATCCACGGGGCCCTTCGGCGTCACCTTGGCCTCTGTGACAGGGTGAGTGGGAGACCCGTCTCAGACAGGTCATTCTCGTTGTCCCCCCTCCCTCCTTCCTGTGTCCTCGTGTGTCCTCCAGGAGCACTGCCTCACTCGGAGCGCCCTGCTGGGCATGCAAGGACATTACCAATTTCGAAGTGCTCGCTGGTGGGAACTGCGTTGGTTTGGCACAGATGCTGGGCGCTTCGTGGCCTGTGCTGAGCAGGAATTCTGCAATGTTTGATCGATTGAACTGGAACCTGGAAGAAAATAACCTGTCAGTTCACAAAGTATTTCATTGCTTCTATGTGTTAGAAAATATTATGATAGCAAATTATTCATTTTCTCCTCAAAATATCCTAAACTTTTCTCCTTCCTGGCTTGATGCCTTAAAGAAATACTCTGTGCTCACAGTGTGTCCTCAATTTCTCAGGGTCCACCTGCTTCTCAGCCCTCCTCTCTTGGGCTTCTGCCAAGTCCAAAGGTTTCGGTTTTCAATCACTTATTCTTTTTTAAATATTTGATGCAACTAACCAACTTCCCCCACCCATTCGTCGTGCCTGCTCTGTGGCTTCTAGGATGCCACCTCCAGGTCCTGTTGACCTCCTACTGTTACCGAACTTGAGGGGTTCACCACTTGGGGTGCTCTATTCAAGAATGAGATGCAGTTGTCATTAGGTAGATGTTTTTACTTGCAATAAGGCTCTGTCTCCCCAAAGAGAGCCTTAACCATCACTTATATGCACTGTTTAGTCAGTTCACATAGATTTCTTCTTTGCAGTTGGCTAAAATTCTAGTCGAGCTCATCTGTTTGCAGCTGCATCTGCAAAATACTGTGCTACGTTTTAACATCTGGCAAGAATAGCATTTAGTAAGAACCGTCCAGACCTGGAGACCCTTGTCTGTCCTATCTATCACTGCATCTCTGACTACACCTGCCCGAGCCTGGCTCCGCCTCCTTGGCCCATGCCTGAAACACTCGTGTTTCCTGGGTTCTGGATTCTTCTCCTTGGGTGATTGGTTTCATTATTATGTATCTTCTACTCATGCCATCTACATTCCGAACACTCCTCGGTGTGTCTAGATGGCACAAGGGCCCCTGAAGTATCACACATCCAAACATGAGCTCATTATCTTTCCCATATCCAGTCTCCGTCCCAGCTTCCCTAGTGCACTGTTTCCTTTGTTGAAAGGCACATTCATGAAAGCCTGAAACCTGGGAGTCATCTTCTGTCTCTCCCCCGTGGTGGCTTGCGCATCGGTTAAGGACCAAGTCTCCATCTGTTCTCCCTCCCTTTCTTCATCTCTTTGCCATCTCTCACCTCAATCAGTGTAAACGCCTCCTAACAGTGCGGTCTCTGTGCTGCCACCAGGTCGGTTCGTGATTTGCCATGTGATCACGTCACCTTCCTGTCTGATAGCCTTCGATGACTCCCCCACTGCCCGGAGACTGCGCCCAACATCTTCATTTGGGTCCTTCATGCCTGGCTCCCTCCCGTCTGTCTCCCCACACATTCCCACTCACGGCTTTGCAGGTCCCAGGCTAAAGCATGCTGTTGAACGCCCGTCCGCTTTGCCGATGACTTTTCTAGCCTGGGCGGCAAATTTCTCCTAGTGCTTCATGGCCTTTGCTCGAGTCTTACCTCCCCTGGGAGGTTTCGTTCTCACGTGCTCATTTAGGTCCCACACAGGACTATGAGAGCCACAGGGCAGGGATCACGTCTCGTTCCCTGACACCTCGCCTGGTTCCTGGAACACGGGGAGCCGGTTGGATGAACGCATCACGGTTTCATCTCTCCTCATTGACTTTCCCATTGGAACCACAACTTTCGCTCTTCAAATGAGCCTCTGGCTATTTCCCCTTTGCTAACGTATTAGCCGTTCTTAAGCGTCTGAAGATAAGAGTAGAAATTAACAGGCAGCAGTATCATTGTGGACATTTCTTCTGAAAGGATCAAGCTACTCTGCTTATGTCAACGCGTAGATCCAGTTTGCGCAAAGCACAGAGCGTACAGTCTTCATCACGTGCCATGAATTTTCTCTTGCCATGGAAAAAAAAAAAGGGAGGGGGAGGAAATTACCATTGATTGACTAGCCCGTGCTTGGTCCATGATGTATGTTCTCATCTTCCACACAGCCCCCCCAAAAAAAAATTCTTCTTGGGTAGGCGGGAGCAGAGAAAATTACCGTCAGGAAGAACGCCCAGCTCTGCTAACTAATGCCCGCTTCTCTTGAGCAAGCATTCCTCCAGGAGCCATATTCTCCCCATCTGAAAATAAAATGGTCAGACCAAATAGTCCCTGGAGTCTGCCAAGCTCTGATATTTCCTTAGCAAACACTGACTGAGTGGATTTGCTCTGAGCCAGCGCCTGTGCTGGGCATTAGGGATGCAAATGAGATGCTGCTCTCAGCCTGTCATGCTCGGTGGAGAGAATAATTCTGTTATTCTGACTATACAAGGTCTATTGTGACTACTTAAAGTCAACCAGTGATTGGATCATGTAGACAAATACAGACAAAGTATGTTCAGTTAAGAAAGAAGAACTCACTGAGACTGTCACGTATAAAATTTCCTGCTAGGTCTTATGTGGATTAGAGGAGTAAATTATGGTTCCCGTCTTCGAAAGAGACTCTGACACAGTGGAGGACACACTGTTCATGCAACATATAAAATAAATTTATAATCAAAATTGTTATTCGCACAAGAAGAGTTTTCCAGGCAACCAGTGTTAGACCAACTCGGGTTATCTGACGGGTTTTACATTACTTATCATTACATTATATATACCAACGCCAACTGTTTGTCCTAAGTGCAGACTGGCTTCATTCACAGCAGAATTTCACAGTGGTTTTGATAAAATGCTCTGAATGCTTCTGTTATGTGACGTGTTCTTTCACCTGAGGCGGCCGGTCATTAAAGAGGCATTTGCATCTCTCTGGGACATGTGTTTCATCCATTTCATATTCTTGCAGAGTCTGCCATTGTTAATATTACCTTGTGCAAGATAAATTACAGTCTGAGGCTGCACCATGCTGGGAAAGTCTGCCGAGCTTCAGACCCCCACAAGGAGTGTTTTCTCTCTTTGTCCTTTTTTTCCCATCTTAACAGATATATATTCTTGTTGCATTTATGCGAGAGCTGTTTTGGAGATCTTATCATTCCACTGATGTCACTCACTTGTATTATTATTTATTCGGCTTTGCCAGAGTGTAATTTACATGCACATAAAAATCACGAACTTAGAGTATATGACTTGACAAGTTTTATCGAATGTATAGTTACGTAACTATCACAACGATCATGATTTATAACATTTCTATTACCTCGAGAAGTCCTCTCTCGCTGGCCTTAGCGAGCACTGTAAACCACTATGCTATTTTCTGTCACTACAATTCTACCTTTTCTAAAATATTATATAAACATCATCATGGAGCGCGTGTATGGTCTCTGTGGCTGGCTTCTTTCACACCTCACAGTGCCTCTGAGAGTCATTCATGTTGTTGAATGCATCAATAGTTAGTGCTGTATTATTGAATATTTCATCATATGGATGTACCACAATTTTTATATCCATTTATCGGTCGAAGGACATTTGGGATCTTTCCCCTTTTTGTCTGTTTTATAAATAACACTGCTATGAACATTAAAGTGCAAGTCTTTGTATAGATGTATGATTTATTTTATCTCGGATAAATAACTAAGACTAGAATTGCTGGGTCAGATGCTAAGAATATGTTTAATTTGATAAGAAATTGCCAAACTGTACCTCTTTGGAAGTTTCAGTGGTTCTGCATCCTTGCTAAAACTGGGTGTTGTCAGTATTTTTAGTTTAGGGGTTCTAGTGCGTGTAATGGTGTCTGTCATTTTAATTTGCATTTCTCCCATGACTAATGATGTTGAGCATTTTTTTATACGTTTATTTGCATTGCATTTGTATTTCTACTTTCAGAACTGTGCAATAAGTTACTCTTTTTTAAAATCGGGTTGTTTGACTTATTTGGAGCTTGAGTTCTTGATGTATTCTGAAAATAAGTCTTTTGTGAGATGTGTGTTTTGCTCCAAATAGAAGAGTGACTCTTAAGTTAAGGTGTAGGCAAATATCGGACTTCAGGGGAGATAAAAGGACCCAAATCTAGGTAGTCAAATCTAGTTAGTCTCTACCTTTAAAAAATAATAAGTAAACCTCTTGTGTGGGTAAGGAGGTATAAAGTGTACTGAAGCTTGTGGTATATACAGGGTGAGCTCTTCGATATCTTCGTATGTGTAGCAGATCGAAAACTTTTGCATGGAATTAAGTGTTTGTTTGTGCTTCCAAACCATCAAGTTTGTTAGACAAGTACATTTTCTAGATAACAGGCAGTCTGTCCCTAAACACACCTGTTGCAGAGATGCCAAACAAGCAAGATCAGCTTATCGAGGCTATTAGATATCAGAGCTTCCAAATGAGAATATATGTATAATTTACTTCACACGTCACGCTCAGCTCTTAGGTAGCGATTTAAACACACGTGGGACTAGCCAAAAAGATAGGCTGTCAGTTACAGAAGCAGAGGGCATGGACACGCTGGAGACAGCTTTAGAATAAACGGTCTGCTTCTAATCCAGAGTTGGTTACTGTGTTTGACACTAGGGAATGTGTAGTCAGTGGGTAAATGGATGATGGCTGAAAATGAAGGGTGTCATCAGATATTTTTAAGTAAATGAGTGGCATGATAGAAAGTTGGGAAACAGGACTGGTTTTAATGTGAAGCCTTCGAATTGGCAGTGGAACCAATTAAGAGGCTGTTGCCTGGCTTTAGGTAAAAGATAAGAAGGGACTGAATTAGGACCAAAGAAGAGGCAAGGTTTCAAAAATATTATGGAGGTATAATTGACAGGACTTGGTGATTGAAATAAATGTAGATCTTGAAGAAGAAGAGGCTTAAGATAACTCTGTTTTTCAGTTAGGGTGGCCTACTTGGTTATGCTTGTGATCATGACAAGACATTTAAATAGGAGAAACAGAATTTGAAGAGAGAATAGTGAATTCAGTTTCGATAGCTGAGTTTGAAGGGCCAGTAAGACCCCACAAATGGATGAGACTAATAAATAGCTAGACATGAAACTCTGGGCCTCGGGTGAGGTGTCTGGGCTAGAGATAGAGGATTGGGCATCATCAGAGTCTAATTTATTTTAAGGTGACATAAGATATTTCGGTATACCGCACAGAACACAAAGGGCAAGAACTACAGTCTGAATTCCAAAAAATATTAATAGTTAAGGGGCAAGTACTGCTCGGTGACAGAAGGAAGGTGGTGTTTATAGAGATGGCAGAATTTCACAGTCTCGAATGCCAAAGAAGAGAAAAGTTTCAAGGAACAGTAAGTGGTAATTAGTGTCCATTGCTACAAATATAACTTTGCTTAAGGAAAAAAAAAAACAAAAAACAACTATGGAGTTTGGTAGCTAAAAAGTCATTAGTTGAACTGGAAACAGCCCAAATGTCCATGCGCAAAAGAATAGATAATACGACTATATATTTTTATACCATGAAATACTACTCAGCAATTAAAAGAGATGATTACTGCTATACTCGACAGCGTGGATCAATCTCAAAAACATTGTGTCAGGGCAGAGGGGTGCCCAGACACACACAAAAAACGCATACCGCGTGATTCCATTTATAGGATGACCGAGAAATGACAAAACCAGTCTATGGACAATAGAAGTCAGAAAAAGGGTGCCGCTGGAGGTGGCGAGGGGGTCGGGGTGGTGGGGAGAATTGGTGGCGAAGGAGAACAAGACTCTTTCTGACGTGAAGAAATGTTCTTTACCTTGTTTGAGGTTAGTTATAATTGCCAAAACTCATTGAGCTGTAACCGTAATATCTATGCATAACTGAATTCCAAAATAAGCAACTGGTCAGAGATGAGAGATTGAACATCTAATTTGCTTGCTTCTAATTTGCAGAGAGACTTTTTTTTTCCAAAAGCAAATGTCCATACGGAGAGATCACAACGACACAATTTTTAAAGCAGAAAAACAGAAATATGAAGTAGAGGACTTAGCAAACCCAAGAAATAAAATCTAAGTGGTAAATGGAGGAAGTCATACTATAAATCAGTTTGCACTACAGAATCCTCAAAAGCTCAATAGTGGGAAATGAGGTTAAAGGCAAGCTAAAAAGAATAGGGTTGTTTAAAATTCCATCTTAAAGTTGGTTGAACCCTCCATTTACTCCTCCAATCTGTATTTAGGTGACTACTCCCCACCATCAGCACAAGACTAGATGTCCTGTCCCTGGAGAGGCTAAAACATAAGTTGCCTCAACTAAGGGACATCAGACATAGTTGAAGGGAGAAACTCTTTTTAAAACAGGGGCTTCAGTGACAGTCCACCTACATTCTAAATATTGAGATTACCAGACAGACCTCTTTTGTAACTCAGCTCCAGAATATGGGAAAACATGCTTAAAAAGAATCTGAGAAATTTGGGGATCTGAGTTCTGAGAAATCTGATCAGCCCATGGGAAAAAAAAAAAAGGAGCAAACTCTGATTAGAACAGATCTGAAAGTTCTGAGAGAGATGTCTCCAAGGAAATTAAATTGATAAGATTATCTGATATGTTTTAACACGCTGAGAGATTTAAATAATTAGGTAAGTTTTTGAGTTCGAATTTAGTGCTAAGTACATACAAAACTATGGAAACAAATTAAACAAGATGTTTATTAACTCCTGGGGTAATAAAAAGTTGAAAATGAAAGAAAAAGTAATCAGTGTGTGATAAAAATGTGAAGAGCTTTTACACGGCCATAATAAATACTGGATATTGATTTATGAAAAAATTATGAAATTGTGACCTAACTATAGTTACAAAAGGTGAAGGATGTGAATTTATTGTGGGGAGGTGAAGGTGAGAATAGGTAGTAAAAAAAAAAAAAAAATACATCCTCGTCTTTCATAGAACAAAGTGAATAAATAATGACTTAAACTGAAAAATCGAGAAATAACACCATAAACACATTGTGAGAAGTAAACACCAAAAGAAACAGTTGAAACGGTTGCTTCTGAAGAGTAGTACACGGAAAAGGACTTGAGGGGTAATGTTTGCCTCTTCAAACGATACACATTCAATAACTATGATTTTTAAAAAGGAACCAAATGAAACAAAATAATCAAGGTATTTGCAAAGAGAATTTCCTAAAATTAGATTGCAATGGGTCGAAGTGAATAAAACTTGAGACTGTTCTCAGTGTACTGAGTAGACAAGGTAGGGAATGTCAGGGTGGTTAGTGTAGTTGCTTGATGGAAAGATAGGGTTGAAGGAAAATTGATAGTTTGCTTGATTATAGTTATTTTGGCAGCTAACTTGTTGGTTAGTCTATTTGTTCAGGATAGGGATGAGCTTAAAGAGAAGAAAATCAGTGGGAGGGAATAAGGGAGGTATCACCATCTCAGATGAAGTGGTGGATGTTGAAATCAAAAACGAGGTTAAAGGATTAGCTTTGAAAAAGGATAAGAACATGTCTTTTTTCATGACGAAGGAAGCGATTATTGAAAAGATTTATGTCTAATAGCTTATATTAAGCTATGGTTTCTCACTGGCAGTGGTTGCTAAGTCATCCTTTGAGGAACTGGCATCGTTTTCGTGATCTGAGATTGGAAAAAAAATGAAAGCTGAGGGGCAATTTTGGGAACTCAGCTGAGGATGGAAATCAAAATGTATATATTAGTCGGCACAGGCTGCCATAACAGAACACCACAGACTGTGTGTCTAAACAATAGACATTTATTTTCTCACAGTTTTGGTGGCTGCAAAGTCCAAGATCAAGGTGCCAGTAGGGCTTGGTTCTTGGTGAGGACTCTTCTTGGCTTGCAGACAGCCACCTTCTCACTGTGTCCTCACATGGTAGATTGAAAGCGAGCGAGCTCTCTGATAGCTCTTCTTAAAAGGATACCAGTTCTATCGGGTTAGGGTTTCATCCTTTGACCTCCTTTAACCTTAACTACTTCTTGCTCCAAATACAGTCACGTAGAGGATTAGGGCTTCAAATTATGAGTCTTGGAGGGATAGAATTCAGTTCATCCCATGTACGATTCAGCACTGTAATGTGAGCTATTTTTCCATTTATACCCAAATATTTCAAGAGCAAGAGAGGACAGATGGTCGAGTTAATCCAGATTTGGGGACTAGCGTGATGGAAGATCAAGGTGGCAAACAAATCGAGGGGCTGGTGAAAGTATGGCTGAAATGATTGACCGTGGAAAGAGAAGCCGAGAAAGGGCCAGGTTTAGATTAGGGAATGGGGAGAGCTTGGTAGGCTTCATGGCAGAGTCCTCTCAGGCCCAGAAGCTGGAGAAACAAACAAGAACTCTTCTACGGTGAAGCTTCTGTGAGTACAGTGCCTTCTTGGGACATAACTGGTTGTTTTTGCATTTTCAGCCTTACTGGCGATGAATGAGAATTAGAAAATTTAAGTTTATTAGTGGTAGCAATCATCACATTTTTCTTTTCTTTTCTTTTTTTTTAGACGGCTAAACACGTTGAACAAGTGTGCCTCAATGAAACTTGATGTGAACTTCCAAAGGAAAAAGGTAGGTGTCTGCACTTGACCGTGGCTGTCGCCACAGAAGAAGCTTGCATCCGTAGATTAAAAATAACACGAACCTAAGTAAAGCTCCAAAAGGCCCGACCATCTCCGCTTGTTCCCCAGCATCCCATCTTATCATAACCCTCATGACGTTAAATAAGTCCTTCATAAACCCAGGCTAAGTTGTTTGTTTCACCATCTCCACTGGCTTCAGTTTTTATCAGAGAGTTTGCACAAAAATGTAATATGTTGTCATTCTTTACGGTAATCTTTCAGAGGTTTGTCAAGGTGTAAATATCTCCTCCTTAGGAGAGTCAGGACTCCACAGTGATTAGTAGATTAAGAAAATACGGAAAAGAGCCTATGTGTCTATGCCAGATGTCTCTCCCTTCATTCTTTCCCACAGCGTTTTATTTCAAGCACATTTCCTGAGGCGTTTATACCCTGGCCGGGTCCATTTCATAACCGTTGAGGGGGTCGGGGAAGAGAGTAACAGGATACTGAGCCGGCCTCATCTTTGACTCCTCGACTTCGCTTTAGTGGCAAGGAGTTTCCTTCAGGTTTAACAGGCACTGTGCTCCTTCCTCCTTCTAAAACTTGGCATGAATGAGGCTGGAGATGTCAGTTCTAAAATGAAGCTGTACTTCATTGAGCACTTACTGTTTACTGGGAGCTATGCTATACACTTGCTGTATACGATCTCATGTAATTCTTTACGGGAGGGATTCTCTGTTTTCTTCTAGACAAGGAAAGTGAAACTTGAAGAAGTTAAATTATTTATTTGTTCATAATATTTTTAAACTCAGTCATGTCTCACTTCAAAAAACGGAGGCTCCGAACTACCTCACTGAAAGACCTCTCTTTCTCCCTGAATTGATCCTTTTAGGAAATTCAGAGTTAAGATCGTTAACTGCTTTTTTTCATTTCACATCTCTAATATGTTAACAAGTCAAGCCTCAGTCTACTTCGAAGAAGCAGAGAAAACATCTTTGAGTCAGAAGAAAGTGTTCTTTATCCTGGTCTTCACAGAGAAATCATTAAACCCAGTGGATTTTAAGTCACTCCTGGGTAACCTAATCTTTAAAAATAACTTTAACCCGAATTTCTACTCTAAAATAGCACACACACACAAAAAAAAGTTAGTGAATTTTTGTTGACCTCACCTTAAAAAGAATTGGGTGTTTGAGCTAGAAACCAAAGATTCAAGTTAAGGAGGTAATATGGTGAAAAACAATATCCAGAGAAATATTAAAGCATGAAGACAAACTAAAAATGTGGGCATAAACGTCCCAACAGCTGTCTGGCTGAATAACACCCTTGAGAAGCACACAGACTGTTTGAAGCGTGAGGGTCACATGTTGTTTTGATTGTAACACATGGTTCTTATTAAACTGAACATGGCCACACCTGCATGTCTGAAGTGTGTGGCTGGTCTATACGGTGGCCTATATAGACCTTTGGCTACAGTGTATTACAAAGGAAAATGCCCAAAACTAATGACATGATTTGTTTTCAGCCAAGTGGGGTCATTATATCCCAACCCTGTCACTTGTCTTTCCAAACCCATATGTGAGATAGGCTTAAATAACATTTGTTGGACTATTTATGTGTTACCGTCACAAAAGCTCCTCTGTAAGTCGGACGCTTCAGTATTCTGACATTTTTAGTTTATTCCTTATGCCGAGTAGAGTGTCACACACCCTCACAGCCCCTGCTTATCCACAGGCCTCGCCAGTGTAGGCCGTTGAATAAAATATTGCTTTTCGCGTTGTAATTTAGGGAGTCATAACCTGAATTTTCAAATAAGTAATTCCAACATGTGGTCTCCACCCAATTGTGAATCTCAGTCACGACCAGCGTCTGGGGCTGTGGGCTCGGCAGCCATGCAGGAGACCCCGAGTGGTGGCACAGGTTCCCACAAACTGCACCTTACACGAGCCATAGGCCACTCCTTCATTTTCCTGCAAAAAAAAAAAAAAAAAAAAAGCAAAAAATAAATACCGGCTGGGAAGAGGCCAAATGATCGAAAATAGAAAGTGAAACTTAAGTACCAAGTACCACGTGGAGCTTCAACCCACTTGGGAATTAGTTTATTTGGAAGAAAACTAAGACAGCAGCATTTCTTCTAGCTCCGTCCCCATTGTATGCGATCCAAAAAAATAAAAGTATCATCCTCATCTCTAATCTGCAGAGGCCACACGTGCTTAATTCTGCAGAATGTCATCCCCGATGGCCCGTCTGGGGCCGTAATCTTCCTTCTCCCCTCGGGGCTCTTGGGTCTACGAAAGGTCTGCGTGAGCTCGCCTGGTGGTTGGTATGGGGAGCACCAGTCACGCGGTGCTGACTGTGTGCCAGGCACCATTCCTCACCATTAACCGCAGGTCACGGATGCAGAAATTAAAGGGCAGAGAAGCTAGGAACTTGCCCAAAGCCACTCAGAATGATTATAGGCAGGATTTGAATGCCTCTTTGCCTTTCAAAGATATTTAGAAACATGGCTGGAGACCTGGAGGAGTTTCTTTAGCCATTCATCCAGTTATGTATTTTTATTGCTGTTGTTAGAAGAGGGATGTTTTTATGCCATCTGTACTGAAGGCCACCGTTTATTTAACATCTTCGTGGAAATGGATCTCTGGATCTCTCGCAGTGAACATGTCATGAATCTCATTGCTCTGCGTTGCATTTATTCTCATTGGAATCTGAAGGGTTGGCTGGTTTGAGCCAAGAAAGAAAAAAATAGTCTACAGGTAGATGAGGATGGCGAAGCCTCATCCACACTGAGTTGGGCATGCATCTTTCTTGTACAACAAACGCCACTCGTAAAGCACGGGGAAAATGAAATCTCACGTGCCCTCCCACGACGTAGTACCACAAGATTTTCTCCTTGCAGAAGAGAAAAGTGGTCGCTCAGAGATTCAAGGTGACCTTCCCTGTCTCTGGGACAGTTAGGTGGAGAAGCAGGTTCTCAGTCTTGGCCACAACCCAGCCCAGAAGTGTTTGCAGAGAGCCTGTGACACCAGCAGTCCCCCGCCTCTGGCTTCGGGCCCCTGCAATGTGGCAAGGGGCACGTTTGCGCTTCACACAGGGCCGACTCGGCCACTCAGCTCCAGTTAACGTTAATGGAAGATAACTTCAAAATTGCTATGTAACTGTGGATTAGCTGCCTCTCTTGCTGCTGTGGACTCCTATACGTGGGCTCCTGTTTGCAGTATAAAGTCATAGCCAAATTCCATTTAAAAAACAACAACAAGAACAACCTTCTTTTGGCAGCGTTTTGTTGGTATTTGTCTCTGAAGAATGTGTAATTTCAGCTTAGAATGTTCTCATTTTTTAGGAAAAAAAAACAAACATTAGAGCTTCATCCAAATGAAAAACAATGCACATGCGAATGCTACTTGTTCTCAGAAAAAAGTTGTCATTATTACTCAAAATCTCGACTTACTTCGTGACAACACTGAAATCTCTGAATCACGGTTAGTGCTTACGCGACGTGACTTCTACTGGGCACTGGAGTCAGAGACTGGAGCCCCCAGCGGGCTGTCTGATTAACGAGGGAAGGGAAGGACACGTACACGAGACTCCTACCTAAGCTTTCCCACCTACCTAAGAGCGGCTCCCAAAGAAGGTTCTGGTTAAAGCTGTAGCTTTTGTAAAGCTCTCCGATGTCACGACCAAGGTGGATGCCAACACAGGAACCATGACCGATGGCCACCTTGCCATAGCACCTCACAGCCTGGGTGTCATCAGCATTTCCAAGGAGCTGTAGTTGTGGAGGGGCCTGGTCTCCACCCCCCCACTGCCTGTCACACCCCTCACATCTCCCACCAAATAAGACACCGCCTGGCAGCTCTTGACAGCAGAGTCAAATGAGAAAAATTACGTTTTATTCCACCCTTCACATGGCTGGAGAGTATTACAGCCTCGAATCGAAGATAATTGCCTGTGAATGTCCTAGAACCGTAGGATCTTTGAGTTGGAAGGAATCCTCCATCATCTTTTCCAACTTCCCATCCACCACGGGGTTTACTTCTTAGAGCCTCCCTCACAATTCACTCAGCCTTTGCTCGTCACCGTCTAGACGTGATTGATGAGTTCACTACATTGCAAGGCAATTTGTTTTATTCTAATTACTAGAAATCTTTCATACGATAATCTAAAAGCTGATTCAATGTAAACATGCCTGTCTAATGCCAGCTCTTTTCTTTGGAAAAGCAGAGAATACAGAGTTCTCCTTTCATACAGCGACCCATCAACTCTGTCCTCTAGACAGGTGGCAGGGGTGGGGGAGAGGAGGCAGGTGGTGATGTCAGCCAACTACTGCTGATGTTTTTGTAAAGAAAGTTGCATTGGAATGAAGTCATACCCATTCTTTCGGCTACAACGGCGGAATTGAATAGTTGTGACAGAGACTGCATGGCCTGTAAACCTAAAATATTTACCATCTGACCCTTTACCATCTGACCCTTTACAGAGAGGTTCCGTACCTCTGCTCAATCTCAGTTTCTCAGACTTTCTGTGGTGAGTGGCTGTTGGCTTCGTTTTGTTTTGTTTTTAATCTTCAGTGTGCCACTGGCCGGGACACTTTTGTAAAATGCAATACAAATGAATTATTGGAACTATGAAATGAAAAAAAGAGTTACAGAAAATGGTAGCCTAAATTTTTTTTATTATTAGACTCTACAGACACAAAATTGCATTCCAATAAATATAATCAAAACAAATATAATGGAAATTGGAAAGGATTTCGGAATTTCCCTTTTTTTTATTGAAAGTGTACGTTTGGCAATTATTATGAGGAATCGTGATTGCACTCCTAACTTTTTTGTTATTCAGCTGTTGTAACTAAACAAAAAGTCTACTTTGAAATAGCAGTTCCCCATATTAAATGCCTTTATTCAGACTTTGATCAAACTCTGTGACTATGAGTGTTCACGACAGCGTTTCTTGTTTGTTATCTAATTTAGGTCGTATTGACAACACTACTCCCAGGAAGAAATGTGTAACTAAAATGTTTCTTTGTTTTAATACAAGTCCTCCTAAAGAAGCTAGTTTCAAAGAGTATGTTGACTTTTGAAATCAAAGAAGAGGTTTGAAAGTAATTTTTTAAAGTTTAGAGTATTTCTTTTTTTATCTTTTTTTCAAAAGGAAATAACCATTGCTGTATTTTCAAAAGTCATCTTTAATCCTTCATCACTAGCTAGTTCTTATAATTCTCTTTCTATGAAACAGTGGATCCCGTACATTATAAACTTTGAGTCATGGTAGATAAAGTAATCTTGAAATAGTGATTGCTGTTCAGTAAAACTAGTCCACTTATCGTGAACTTGGGTAGCATGGCCCTGCCAAATGGTGACAAATGTTTTAATGCTTCCTCTCGATGTCTGTGCTTATCTCACTGAAGACTGGTAGGTTTGGGGCCCGGCAGCCCCTTAACCACAGTTTGTGTAGCACTGCTATGGAGCTTCTCATTTCTAAACCAAATGATTAGGTTTTTCCATCATCTTTCACGGGAGGTTGTGGTTCCAAGATCCTCGGCCGTTCTGATGACTCTTCTCTAGAAATGCTCCTCTTCCCACGTGCCCCTTAACATGTGGCATTTAAAACCCAGGCTTCTGGTCATGCATCCTGAAGCTGGCGACCTCATATGGTGGCTGTGTCATGTGATCAACTCACGTTAGGCTCAAGTCTGCTACAACCCTCAAAGTGATGGATAGTACCTGCCGTTAAACCAAGTCTGTTCTATCCTGCACATCCTGTAGTTGATTTTTAAAGTTAGGGTCTTCAAATTTCACTTCATGAAATGTCATCTTCTTAGCAGGTCATCTTTCAGATCTGTGAAGATCTTTCTACATCTCCACATCGCCTGTCTCTAACAACGATAATTAGTTTTTTCTTGCATTTTAAGGTTTACGTGGCATTTTCACATATACTCTCATTTGGTTCTATCGATAGACAATGCTACATGTGTACTATTATCATTTCCACTTTACAGCTGAGAAAAAGGGTGCCTTGCTCAAGATCCCTTAGTGAATTACCGTGTCATCTTCACATTTTAAAAACAAAGAGGTCTCTTGGCTCATTGACATTATTCTTAAAACAGACATAACTTTGAGGCATCCTCCAGAGATGTCTCCCTAGTTGTTTTTGTTCCTTTGATCTACTCTTTGGTGAATTTACTCAGCCAGTTACTAACGAAACTCTGTAGCATCCAACACGGGCAGCCATCTCAGCCACAGTCATGTCGGGAGAGCCTTTGTCAGTTCCTTGGCTGAAATCCAGACACTCTATGTCCATTTTCATGATTTACTAAACCATTGAGATAGGAGAATTAAGTTAGTTTGGTGTTTCTTTTTCTCATAAATCTGACTCCTCTTAGAGATTTCCACTCTGCATTTCTAAATATTCAAACTATTTGTTTTAGCTTCAAAAAAAAAAAAAAATCATCAAACTGATGAAATCTGATCACTTCTTAACCAATAAGTACACTTCCACAATTATTATTGGGTAGTCTGCTACATGTGACATGCCGGGCCCTGAGTGTATAGAAAAGTTAAACTCTAATGCAGTGTGTTTTTTATACTGTGGATTATGGCCAATTGATGGGTTGTCAGGTGAATTTTTTTTTTTTTTTAAAAAAGGAAACAGACTAAATTATATTATAAAATGTCAGAGTGCAGCTAAGTGAAGTAAGTCAGACGGGGAAAGACAAATATCATATGATTTCACTTACATGGGGAATTAAAAAAATATATGAACAAACAAAACTGAAACAGGCTCAAAGGGTGGGGGGTGGGGGATGGATGAAAAAGGCAGAGGGGAATGAGAGGCACAAACTTCCCATTATAAAATACGTAAGTCCTGGGGAAGTCATATACAGCCCAGGGAAAACAGTCAACAATATCATAACTTTGTACGGTGACAGATGGTGACTAAACTTATTGTGACCAGATTGTAAAGTATATAAATGTTGAATCACTATGTCGTATGCTTGAAACTGACATAATGTTGTCAACTATACTTTAATTAAGAAAAAAAATCAGAGTGCAAACAAGGATAATAGCATGCATTAATTAATTAATTGATTGATTGATTTAGCATAATATGTATGAGTGCCTTGAGTTGTGATGGGAAATGTATTTCTCATTGCACATCACTAGCAATACTTTCAAAGATCCTTCACTAGAGGAAAACGAAAGATACGGAATCAGTCAATACCCTTTGGGATATACTGTGATAATTGTATGTGTAAGGAGCTAAAGGAGAATGGGTGTTTTTTCTTTTGTTTTGTTTTTTGTAGATTCTTGCTTTGGTTTTCATTGGTTTGTTTTGGTTTCAACGATCTACATACTGAAAAATTCCCCTGAACCGTCTGCCTGTTTTTCCAGGAGTTCACCACTTTTCACATGCCTTGGTTGGGCTGTAAATATCTTCCTGATGCCCAGAGCGAATATAATAAGCTCTCAGAGCCTCGCAGACAGGGGCAGGCTTTCCATTCCTAGTCCACAGTGCCCAGCTTGGCATCTTTTCTTAACCAAAATAAAGGAGTCCTTATCCAACTAGTATGTGATTTACTAGCATCGGTAACCTAGCTTGGACTAGCTTGACAGAGCTCATTGGAACCAACACTACATAGTGTAGTTTCTATTTTAAAATATCTATGGTTTCTTTAAAAGCATATACTTTTACTTTCTCAAAAAACTATTTGCCAAAAGGGCTCTTTCAGAATGTTTACTTAATATCGACTTCCCCTCACTAGTTTCCTGAAATGTGATATGAAAATGCAAAACTCAACCTTCAACCCATTGTGGTGCCTGATATATAATGACCCTCAGATGTTGGATGTTGTTGTATCAATCACAGGGAAAAGGAAAGAGGAAATGCTACAAAGAAATATAATTTGGAGTCATCGTCCCAGAGTCTTGCGTTTTTTCCTCTTGTGCAAATTTTTAAACTCTTTTGCCAAGGCTTTGTACAACTTTTAAAACTCAAAGCGAATCTCCCACTGTGACCCCAAAGCCATGCAATTCTCCGTCAGTGCCTTGGTTTTGTACTTTCCTCCACCCTACACTTGAATTTAAATTTGTCATTTAGTCCAACCCATCTGATATAGATTTTCAAGAAATAAACAAGAATGGGCGCGTCCCAGCATTTACTGACTGAGCATCTGTTTACTTTTCCTTGAAAACCAACTAAATTGCAAAGTTGAGGTGGATGTTAGAAATATAAAAAGATAGATAAGCAGTCTCAGATAGGCAACAGATAAACAGTTGAACAAACACTGGAAAACAACAAACAAATACTAAACACATGATTTCATTTAATCCGCCCAGGGAACCCATGAGGCGGGGCCTGTTTTTAGACCCATTTTATAAGCGACAGAAACCTTGGAGAGAGTAAACAACTTGTGTACAGTCACATAAGCATCAGGTGGCAATACTAGCATTGGACCTGGGGCTTAGAACCAGATGCCTAAGTAAAATAAAGTAAACCGAACTCCGTCAACAGAAAATGATTGAGCGGTTACTATGAACTTGGCTCTGGGGAGGATGTAAGGATGAATAAAACAGAACACAGGCCCTACTCTTGATGAGCTTACCTGTAACGATTGAGAGCCCTGTATTGTGGTGGGAGCTGACATTGTCCTGAGATTATGTGTGACAGTAAAGGGCTAATCCAGATGATGCAGGGAAGACAGAGGTCATTGCTTAGAGCCTCCGGGGAAGGTGTCAAAAAGAATGTGACATGTGAGCCGAGTACCCAAGAAGGGTCAGGCGTCAGGGAAGGACATTCTCAACAGCGGGCCATGTAAACGTCATTTTAGGCTCTTAATCCTATACAGAGCTGGGTTTTGGGGGATGGTCGTGGCCCAGGGGGCAGAGTGCAGGGACATGGGGTGAGCTGCAGCTGCAATGAGGCAAGAAAAACAAGTACACTTCAGTCGGGGTGAAGGGGCGCTAGAGCCACACTGAAGACGGTTTTAGGAAGGCCGAGGGAAGCTGACGGCTTTTAAGCTGGAAAATGATGTGATCATATTGGGATTATACTGGGGAAAGCTGTCGAGACGGGGAAGACGCTGGACATGAGGAGTCCAGCCGGGTTTCGACGGTAAAAGACCCCGACAGAGGCGCCAAGGGCCTGCACAAAGGGAACAGGTGCAGATACAAATGAAGGTGCAGATTCGAAAAATCACCTGAGTTGGGCCTCGGTCACGTGTGTGGTGAGGAGGAGGAAGGAGCCGATGACTCAGTTCATCCTAGAAGGAAGTTATCATTTATACGCTCTAGGGCAAGGTCTGTACTGGGCTGGTGGGATTTGCAAAGATAAACAAGGTCGTCCTAGCAGAGCAGGCTGGATGGGACTGTCCTCAGCTCACCATCTCTAGAAGGGCTCCCGAGTTTCTATTTACAGGAATTCAGTAGATAATATTGTTGTTAATTTATACAGGGAATAGATGATGAGAATCATGTTGGGGAGTCTCAGGGAAGGGGTGTCAGCTCTGAGATATGTTGACTCTGAGGATCGGGAGAGACAAGCTGGAAATAGGTCCTGGGGCGGCTCAGAGAAGGGGTTTCAGAAAAGAAGTAAGTGCCTTTCATGGCAGGATTAATTAAGTTTCTGCATGAGGAAGAGAACCTAAAACAGGTGTTTTAGATTTAGACTGTCCAGTCAGATGGTAATGATACCATCTTTGTGATCCATGGAGGAAGTCAGAGAGGAAGGAGCGATTTGGAGGCTATGACAATTCAGAGGAAGAAAACATGGCAGGTTGGGAGTGGGAGGACATGCTCCAGCCACCTGGGAGGAAGAGGGCGGCGGGTGACGGTGGGAGCGAGAGTGAAGGTGCCCAGGGGACCCCGAGGGCGTGTGAACGGAGGAGGGGTGGCCCTGGGCCTGCGTGACCCCGGCGACCCGTGTCACCCCAGCCACCTGTGTCACCCCAGCCACCTGTCAATGCACGTTCTCCTCGATGTTTTTCAGGGTGACGACTCGGACGAAGAAAACCTCTGCATCAGTAACAAATGGACTTTCCAAAGGACCAGCCGCCGGTGGTCTCGCGTGGACGACCTCCACACGCCGTTCCCCTCGGGGGACGTCAGGATGAGAAACACGACCAGCAGTGAGAGTGTCCTCACGGACCTGAGCGAGCCCGAGGTCTGCTC
>NW_011888852.1:1601637-1606190 GCF_000151845.1 Pteropus vampyrus | reverse complement strand
ACACAGCGGCGGGGCGCCGGGCGCGCCCGGCCCGAAGGAACGCAAGTGCCAGGAGGCCAGCAAGCGCGGGGGCATGTACCTGGAAGACCTGGACGTGCTGGCGGGGACCGCGCTGCGGGAGGCAGGCGACGAAAACCACACGCAGGAGTATCATTCCCAGGAGAACTTGGTGGTGCACGTGCCCAAGGACCACAAGCCAGGAACGTTCCCCAAGGCGCTGTCTATCGAAAGCCTGTCGCCGACAGACAACAGCAACGGGGTGAACTGGAGGACCGGTAGCATCTCCCTGGGCAGACAGCAGGGCCCTGGCCCCAGGGAGCCTGGGCTCGTGGCGTCCTGCCACAGAGCAAGTCGGGTCAGTATCTACGACAACGTGCCGGGCTCCCATCTATACGCCAGCACCGGGGACCTTTTGGACTTGGAGAAGGACGATCTCTTCCCTCACTTAGACGACATCCTGCACCACGTCAGCGGGCTCCAGGAGGTGGTGGATGACTGGTCAAAGAACGTCTTGCCTGAGCTACAGACGCGCGACGCCTTGGTGGGGAAACCTGGCCCGTGCCCTTTCTCATCCCCCAATCAGATCACCCTGGATTTCGAAGGCAACTCTGTCTCCGAAGGGCGGACAACACCCAGTGACGTGGACAGAGACGCAACCTCCCTTAACGAGTCCGAGGCCGCTGGCGTCAAAGAAAGGAGAGATTCCGGCGTAGGGGCCTCCCTGACCAGGCCAAACAGGTTGGTGGTGTGATTTTCCGAAACGATATTGAATCCACTTCGGGATGATTATGATCTCTTCATTTATTTAACAAACATTTAGACAGCGGGTACCAAATGCCTGACACTATTCTAAGTGATGTATGTGGCCAGCAGTCATTGAACAGATGTCTTTTGTACGGTTAATATGGTGGTCGAATCCGTGTTAACTCTCATTCATTTCTCTGAGTGTCTACCCTTTAATTCAATCTTAGTTTTATTTAAAAAAAAATTTTGAGCTTATATAGCAAGACACTGTAGGGAATCTCTGATGACAGAGGCCCAGGGCCTGTACACAGGTGTTTCCCACGACCTTGAGACAGTATTCATTAAAACCTCTCTACCCCAAATGTTAAACCTTTTCAAAAATTCTGTGAGAAAATTCTGAAATCTAAGGTGTGTACTTCATGAGTTTATTTTGGCTTTAAAACGCCGATTCCAAAGTCCATAAAAGCTGTTTTACAAATACCATTTCAGAAGCACCCTAGAAAAATATCCCTGGGCAGGGCTCCCTCGTAGAAAGAGTAATAACGTGTGTGCTGCTGGGTTTCTAGTTGAGGCAGTGATGTCTCTTGGGACTCACTGATGTGTCATCACTTCGGGACTGCTTCATCTGTGCTTGTCACCTTCAGGCTCCATCTCAACACCAAAGAAGTGAGTACAGAGACAGGAGGGCGAAGTGGAAATATTCTACAACTACCAAACATTTGAAATCTCTCTCCCTTTCTCTCTCTTTCTGTCTCTCTCTGTCCATCTGTCTGTCTGTCTGTCTGTGTCTGTCTGTGTCTGTCTGTGTCTGTCTGTGTCTGTCTGTCTCTCTCTCTCTCTAACACACACACACACACACACACACACACACACACACAGTCTCAGCTGCTTTCAACATGGAATGAATTTAGGAATAAACAAATGCAACATACTATACAAGTCATTTAAATCTAATGAAACAGATAATGACTCTTTTCCAGATTTATCAGACTTGGAAATAGTTCCTTAGGTCTGTTCTGTACGTTTGTGTCTTCTGTTCCATTTGCTTTGTGATTTTTTTTTGTGGCTCGGAACCTATTTTGATGAGCTACTTAAAAAATTAGTGACCTCCTGTGTTCCCCGGTACCACGGCCACTTTGTGACTGCATCTCTGACGGTCTTTCTGGTCAAGGCGACTCCGATGGAACAGCTTCCAGCTCTCCCACCAGCCCCAGCCGTCCACCGCATCGCCCCCCATCAGCAGCCAGACGGCCGGCCAGCTGAACCTGCTCCAGCGTTTCTCCCTGCTTCGCCTCACGGCCATCATGGAAAAACACTCCATGTCCAACAAACACGGCTGGACGTGGTACGTAGCCCGTTCTGCACGTTCGCTCGGGAGGGCTTTGTTTGTCCTAGAGCTAAGTGTGTTATTTGCAAAGGCTTCCGTATTTGCTTTCTGATTTCTGAAGAAGCCTTTCGTTGCCCTCGCTGCTGACCTCCTGAAAATAATGCCCAGAGTCCCGCCTTTTAGTCCGCCTCCCCGGCTGCCTCAGCCGGGGCAGGGGGCGGGGGAACAGCCTGCAGGAAGCACGCTTTTATTTGTAGCTCTCTGTTGGTGTTTGGGGAAGACAGCCTCCAAGAAGGACAAAAGACAAGTAAAGGGTGATTAATTGTGAACAGAGGAATTAAAAATAAACTCACCGTAAATAATTCTGGCCGTTTGCAAGGAAACATCTGTCATTTGTACCTTCAGGCCGACGCAGGGCTCGACACTCAGAGTGCTGATTCATTCAAAGAGCATTTAGTTCTTCAAGTCCATGTCCGCTTTTATTTCACTGGCAAATCAAAATAAGACGGTGCAGTCAAACCTTTGTAATAGGAACTGACTAAAGCGTATGTTGGAATTCAAATGTGGACCTGTTTCAGGCGATTTGGTGGATTTAAAAAAAAGATGAAATGTGTCACTAATTGTCCCATGGTGCATATTATATAGGTAGAAGAATTGGCGATGCTTTTATTAAAAAAAAAATTTAGAAAGTTCTAAGTTGCATAATCAAGTATTAATATATGCTTGCGTATCAAAATTTCCTTTAAAAAGTACAACTGGTTCTAGAAAATCATAGCCAAGAAGTGTGTTTGATCTTCTCTCCCCTCATTTGTCCCCCAATGCAACCAAATTAATTCTTCTTCTTGTACTTTTTAAATCTGTTGTGTCTCGTTGGAGACTTTTAAGTGTTTATTACTTGAGAGGTGTGTAAGTCGCGGTTAAATTAGAAAGTCGAACCCTCGACTTCAAAACAGAGCCATAAATCCATCTGCTAACATGAATCACGCTGTTTAATAGTTAGCGTTCTAACACAGGCGAGCGGCACACACAGTACTTCCATGGACTGGGATTAATTAAGAAAGAAATGTTGGACTCTCCGTTGTCTGTTGGGTATTCCAACAAAAGCTTGGCTTCCCCTCTTGCTTGCTTTCGCAGCCTCGCCCCACGGTGGGCCCCAGGAGGCTTGATGACCTGGTTTCTGTGAATTCTAGGTCGGTTCCAAAGTTCATGAAGAGGATGAAAGTTCCTGATTACAAAGACAAGACTGTCTTTGGCGTACCTCTCATAGTTCACGTCCAGAGAACGGGCCAGCCCCTGCCTCAGAGCATTCAGGAAGCCCTGAGATATCTACGCAGCAACTGCCTCGATCAGGTATGGTGGGCGTGTGCCCAGACGCGGGCCGGGATTCGTGGTACGCTGGCAGGTCGCATCCGTCCAGCGTCAGACGGGGACACGCCGCACCCCAAATAAAAGGCATCGTGACTTTACAGGTCGATACTTCATTTGAGGGGGCTGCATCCCCGTCAAGCTATTTGAAGCTATTTCCTCATCGGCACTGTGAATGACACCCCGGAGGGGCCGCACAGAGTCAATGTTAATAGTTTGAAGCTGCGAGGTCCAATTCGCATTTCCTAGAAACTATAGACTGCGTTTCCTTTGTAATTATTGTCTCAGTGCAGCCATCAATTCACGACATTCTTTTTAGCCCTGTTTTATTTTCTCGAAAAGAGAATTGGGTTTTATATTTCCCTTTATTAATCTTTTTTTTTTTTTTTTTGGAGCCGCACCGTGACCAGGAAAACTTAAAGCCAAGGCGATATTATTTACAATGCTTTAAAATGGGCAGGTCAAATATGAAAACGATGTCAGTCGAATTGAATATCCCCTCGTCTTGTAGAGCTGATTACAAAGCTCAAGCTAAACACAGTATTTGGAGATCATTTTCTGTCTCCGAGATACTGTTTGGGGACCTCTGCAGTGATCGGGCCCAGAATGTGACACATCCTACAACTTAGTAGACCAAATCTTCGTGCCTCCAAGCTAACACTCATTAATTTCTTTGACATTCTTTCCAAAATAAAAGCCGTGCTCCCACTTGATAAACTGCAACCTTGAGCAGTGGGGGGCTTTTCAGGCAACTATTCTCTGATGGCTTTTGTTCATTATACTCTTTGAGACCATGTGATAAAACCTGGATTATTTGCACTTTTTATTGATTGGGCTCAGTGGACAGACAGGAACGAGCTAAGCTACAAGAACTCAAATATCCCGCCTACCGATGCTGGTAGATCGCACTCAGAACTGGGATGGGCTCCTGATGAATCAGATCCCAGTTTTCCGTGGAGCAAGATAGGTTTAACGTTTTCATTGGAAGCAAGCTTCGCCTCAACCAAATGCGTGATCCCTTTTCCCTTCCCACTCCTGATACAGAGAACGTACAGGTAGATGCATTTCCACGTTTAGATGTCGTAGTGGACAGCAGGCGTGGTCACTGTTTTTGCCG
>NW_011888852.1:1597198-1601587 GCF_000151845.1 Pteropus vampyrus | reverse complement strand
CCCACTCCTGATACAGAGAACGTACAGGTAGATGCATTTCCACGTTTAGATGTCGTAGTGGACAGCAGGCGTGGTCACTGTTTTTGCCGTTGTGGTGATGGCTGTTTCGTTCTGAGAAATGGCCGTAAGAGCATGGCTGTTATTTCTCGGAAAGAAGGGGCAGCAGACCACTTGTCTGAAACTGCGGGGCTCACCTTAGGCAGAAGCCCCAACATGGACTTGTAGGTAACATCCTAATAGAGCAAACCAATGAATCTGATTACTTAAGCTTTAAGTTTTTATTTTATTTTTATTTTTTAATTTTAGAGCTTTTACCAAAAACACACATAGATAATCTATGGGTATTTTACCGAGAAAACTTTCTGGAGGGGTGGGCTCAGGTGAGTATTTGGAAATGACCCTGTAATTCCTTTTACAGCCCTAAAAGTACTACACCCGTGCCCTTTGGCAGAGGACTTTGTGGTCGCAATTGTATTTTTGTTGGTTTGTTAGTACAAAATCAAGACTGTGTTTTATGGAGGGTGGCCTTATTCAGACATGTGTTTTTCCAAGCTTCTTAATTTTCATAAGGATACATAAGACTCATTCCCCCTCATGGCTGATTCTCTTAGAGTCTTTAGCTGTGTGTCTTACCAAGCACAGAAAATATTTTGTTCCAGACATTCTAATGAATGGCCAGCTAACACTTATCAGCAAAAGCTCTATTAAGAGAAAACAGTTTTTGTTCAGGAATGTCTACAGGAAATTCAGGCCACATCTGTGCCATTAGTTCAATAACGAGATCCTTTCTTGAGTGCCTAGCAAGTTTCAGGGATTATGCTAAGTGCTTTGCGTACATTGTCTCATTTAACCCCACATCCTCCCCCCACCCACCCCCAGGTGGTATTATCTCCTAGGCAGCGATGGTGGAGCCAACACTTGCTTGAAAATCTGCCTGGCTCCAGAGTCCAAGTTTTTAAACACCTCACCCTACTACCTACCACCCACTGGAATTGCTTATCCCTGGCGGACTTCGGGATGATGCCATGTCCAGCACCGAGGGTCACTTAGAGAAGTGGCCCTAAACAGCTCACTGATGAATTCACCATCAGGATTTTGTTGATGATGTCGATCATTATATTACGTAGTGTCCTTTGTGAGAATGAAAGAATTTTTTCTCTGGCTCCAGCATCTGAAAGCATCGTGTTGTTTTTGGACAACCCATCTGTTTTTCTATATTTAATACAACCAGACTTATTGGACTGGATATGTTTTCCTCGCTATATTAGCTGCTGGAAATATTGAAGCCCAATATGTGTTCTGCCTGTAGAAAATACATGTGATTTCTCGGCTTGAATGTTGTGTGTCTACCTTATTCCTAGTTTCAGCTACCCTTTTCTGTCTTTATTTTTTTTTAATTCTAATTTTCTTATCTATCATCTTTAATTTAATTGGACCTTGTTGCACTTTATAGATCATTGTAGCTCACCTGGACCTCCTCTCCGATCAAGATCGGGTATAAATGAATGAATTGTCACGCCACTGCTCTGCTCACTCATTGTTGGCAGTGTAGACTGGGGACCAGCCGTGCCCCGCAGAGGTTCTGAAGCACCAGTGTCACCACTGTTATTGGGTCCAGGCTCCTGTTGGAAGCAAAAGTCCTATGAATAGAGAAGACAGTGGGCACCGGAACCACCTCGATCCCTACTCAGTGGCTTATTATGCCCAGTGCCCATAGCAAACTCATAACTATTTTTTTCTTTTTAAATCTGGAAGAATGCCACACTGACACACAGGATGCTGGCAAAGCTTTGTAGGAAAAAGACTCATTGCAAGGACATAAATACCGATTCGAAATGTAACCAAAATGAATAAGGCAACCCTCTCTCGCATCAGCCAAAAGTAAGAATTTGTGAGACATCGAAGGGACTTCACCGTCGCCGGTCACACCTTATGAAGCACTCAGCCCCGGCAGGAGTTCCCGCCTTGTGTGTCCCTCCCCTTCGTCATCACAGAGTGTGGAAAGCACCCAGAAGCCACCCCTCTGGGCCCTGTGATGAATGAGATGGTAACAGGAAGAGAACCAGGGAAAATCAGAGAAACGTAAGGAAGAATCAGAGAATCCTGGCTCAAGAGGGTGGCTGTCCTGGAGGCCTCAGGGCGACCAAGAGCAAATAAAAATGAATGAATCAGAAAAGAAAGAGGGAGCGGACACGGCACTAGGCCAATGGTCTCTCTCCTCTGACCTGTCAAGGTTTAGGTGAGCACGGGATCTCGAGAGCTCAGCCCCAACATCGTAGGAGTCTGACCGTCTCAGAATACCCTCCCTCTAAACCTCACGGGACTGGCCGTTGTGCTGTCTCCTTCCACGCGGTCCCCTGGCCCCACCATCCGGGACTCTCCCGAGGCTTTGCCCCGGACTGCGACGGGGGAGGCGTCGTGCCATGAGCTGGGCCCCTTCCCCTGCTGCTAAACACTCATCTGAAGCACAAGCGTTCCTCACAAACAATAGAGCACAGAGCCCTGAAACACCGCCCACGTTTCACCGCCTACGCTCCCAGGTGCAGTTGATAGATGACGAAGCGGCGTGGGTCCGTGTTAGCCCTCGCGACTGGCTGCAGATGAAACGGGGAAGTCTAGCCTTCAATTATGAACCATTTGTATTCAGATACAGCAGTACGTGAGAGGGGCCTCGCTTTGCTGGCTGAGCTGCTATTTCTGCCCTAAATCAACTGCACGTGGAAGGGTGGTTTCTACCCGGCTGGTAATGAACACGAGGTCATGGCAAGGGGAGGCCAAACCTTCGGTGCTCAAAAGCAGAAGCCGCCGCATGCCATTCCGAGCGCCCTGTCTCCCCGAATAAAGCCAACCTTTCGTCGTCAGCTGAGCACATTTCTAAAGAAAAGAAAACGGAGGTCCTGATAAACATCCTCAACTACTGGAAGGATTAGCGTGAACAGAGCGCCAAGAAGGAGATTGAATATGAGTTAGACAAAGTGTGAATTCTAATGCAGTATTCATACCCGACCTCTTCTAAGGCAGCAGTAAGTTTTAAAAGCCCAGCGATGCTGGGAAGACACTTCATACTCCGTACAAGTGCCCTCTACCTACTTACTGCCTGCTCATCACCGCCCCTGTCGCCGACCTCGGATGACGTGGGCGGGGCTCTGCAGCCTGTCTTCTCCACTTACACCTTCTGTGCTCGCTTTCTCATAGCCGAGTTTTCAAGTGTGAGACAGAAGAGAGAGGAACGCAAAACTAGACCAGAGAAGCACTCGCCACGCATCCTTTCACCTGTAAGATGAGAGATCGCGTGCAAGAGAGATGCCGACAGAATGAATTCTGCATTGCTGGCCACATCCTTCCCTTTGCAGAGCGAACGTTTGGGCTGTGTTTTAGAAGTAAATGAGAGTAGAGCCTGCGGTGTCATTTATAAAATGTCAATGTGAGATTCCTCGTTCATAAGTTAATTTCAAAACGATGACAGCAGAGCGTTAAAGCCAGCGTGGGGCTCCGTGTGACTGCCCAGGTCACCCGCCCACCAGTGACAGACACGGAGGCACTTGTCCCTGACGTCTACTTAATGAAGGTGAGGCGTCGGGGGTGACCTCCTTCAGTGGTGATGACGAGGGTGCCCTTAGAAGCAATGGATTTTAAATCTTTCTTCGGTTTTCCACTTTTTACTCAGAAAAAAACTATTTAGCCAAAAATGCAAATTTTATCACTGCTTTGAAAACGGTTCAAAGAAGAAGTGATTATCAGCGCTCAATCTTGCCACAACCCAGGATCGTTCTGTGGACGCAGGTGGGAGTTTTCCACTCTGGTGTAAGGACCTCGGCACCATTAAAGGACACGCCCACTCACTGCATGCAGGGAGTTGTCCCCTGAAAGTAACAGAAGCCTGTCCCCAAGTGGCTGGAGCAGTAGGAAACTCATGAGCTCACACCGGAAGTCAGGAAGTAGGGTGGTGCCAGGGGCCATTCTTCCATCTGCTCGGGGGCATTTTCAAAGACTGGGGTTCTTTCCACCTTTCCCTTCTGCTATCCTCGGCTATGACATCTGGAATCTGCTGGACTCTGGTCTGACTTCACACTACCTTTTCTTTATTAGGTTTGGGAAAGAAATTTCCTTCCGTGCTTCCAAGGAAAATCCATAGAACCCACAGATATTTCCCACGAACCTTGGAAGGTGAGGGCGGGGCAGGAAGGTTATTGTCAGAATTTGGGGCCGAACAAACAAATATACCTGACAACCCTCACATCCTGTGAGATCTGTCAGAATAAGCAGCTTGGAGCCCACAGCCGGAGTGCTCCAGACATTTCTAGAATAATTAAAATAATAATATTTGCTGAAAGTAGAAAGTTGGAAACAGAACAATACAGAGAAAACATCGCTTGTATGCATAAACAC
>NW_011888852.1:1594241-1596478 GCF_000151845.1 Pteropus vampyrus | reverse complement strand
GATTATCAGCGCTCAATCTTGCCACCACCCAGGATCGTTCTGTGGACGCAGGTGGGAGTTTTCCACTCTGGTGTAAGGACCTCGGCACCATTAAAAGACACGCCCACTCACTGCATGCAGGGAGTTGTCCCCTGAAAGTAACAGAAGCCTGTCCCCAAGTGGCTGGAGCAGTAGGAAACTCACGAGCTCACACCGGAAGTCAGGAAGTAGGGTGGTGCCAGGGGCCATTCTTCCATCAGCTCGGGGGCATTTTCAAAGACTGGGGTTCTTTCCACCTTTCCCTTCTGCTATCCTTGGCCATGACATCTGGAATCTGCTGGACTCTGGTCTGACTTCACACTACCTTTTCTCTATTAGGTTTGGGAAAGAAATTTCCTTCTGTGCTTCCAAGGAAAATCCATAGAACCCACAGATATTTCCCACGAACCTTGGAAGGTGAGGGCGGGACGGGAAGGTTGTTGTCAGAATTTGGGGCCGAACAAACAAATATACCTGACAACCCTCACATCCTATGAGATCTGTCAGAATAAGCAGCTTGGAGCCCACAGCTGGAGTGCTCCAGACATTTCTAGAATAATTAAAATAATAATATTTGCTGAAAGTAGAAAGTTGGAAACAGAACAATACAGAGAAAACATCGCTTGTATGTATAAACACGCGCATCAGCGCACCCCAAAACATCGCTCGTATGTGTAAACATGCACATCAGCATGCCCCAAAGACGCGGTGGACCAGAGAGGAACTGCACTTAGCAATTTTCACAGGAACGCTTGTCTGCTTTATTCTTTTTATAGATCCCGATCGATAGTTCTCTGCTGTTAAAAAATAATAATAACAGGAATTCTCAGACCGAATAACTCACATGAGGATAAATGTTTGTGAGTCACACTTAAGAATTCGCCCTCGGGGCTCGTAGATTCTGAGAACTCCCAGGCAGCACAGCCCACTGCCCGTCCTGAGCCTCGGGCCTGAGCCTCCTTCTACAGTTGGAAGAGTTGAGACGTAAACAATTCAGGCTGGATCCCACTTCAATAATCACTCATTTGATAGCTTGGATTTTTCTAGTGACAGTACGTGCCTTCTTCGCATTTACTTTGATGAAATGTGGGGTAGTTGCCAGAAGAAGAGAAAGGCTTTTTAGATTCTTCTTGGACGGTCACCTAAGTATGGCAAAGGGTTGCATTTTCTAGACGTTCCAAAGTTTAAGGATTAAAAGGAAAGCGGTTAACGTTTTAAGTGACGATATGCCTGAATATCCTGATCTGAGGAATTAGGGTGATAAACCTTAAAATGCAAAGACATATTACAAAGAATTCTGTTTTTATTGTCACAAAAAGTAGCAGGATATCATTTCCCCTGTGAGCCATTCAGCTGACAGAGGCAAAAACCTGAGTATTCTCTAATTGCTTGGAATTCTTCCCTTGCTGTTACTGCAAATTAAAACAATTCTCCAGGTTTAGGGAGAAGGGGCCGCTGCTTACCTGTCTGGCCGTTCGCGAATGTTCCCGCCTTGCCTTTCGGAAGTGGACCAACCTGTAAGCTCCTTGGCGAGTAAGAAAACTATAAAAGGAGCATTGAAGGACGGAGTTTTGAGCAACTTGATGCCCTATGGGCATTTAAAAACAGCAGGCACAGGTTCCCAGGGAAGTTCAGTTTGGGGGGCAGGAACCTCCAGACTCATGGGCCTTGCACCCCACCTCACTCAGAGGCGTCATTTCCTTGGTGTCTTATTGCTTCGTTTCTTTGTCAAACGGGGGAGGAGCCTAAGGCTTAGGGATGAGAAAGGCAGAAGACAATGTCTTGAAGTCTGAAGAAAGCCTCCCAGGAATCATTCTCACTAGAGCCAGAACATAGGCACATAACGAACGACTAACCGGATGGAGTCGTAAGCACGAGGCATCCCAGGAGAAACGGACGTAGCGAGTGGTACAAGGATTCTGAAGAAAGAAAAGCAAATAAGATGCTTAAAATACATGCTCATGCTATTGTTTTGTTTCATGAGCGTATTTCCTATAATCCTCATTCCCAAAAGGACGCTGGACATGGAGGCTTATCTGGGATCCACCAAATCTTCCACCAACTTTCTCAGCCCCAACTGTAAATACTAGCGCTGGTGAGGAATTTAGTCCTGTCTGCTCCCCAGTGACCCCAGCAACTGTGAGCACTCTCGATATATAGTGGGTATTTAATCATTACTTACTGAATAAATGAATAAAATAGTCATGTCTACTGTGCTG
>NW_011888852.1:1588270-1593331 GCF_000151845.1 Pteropus vampyrus | reverse complement strand
TTTCCTTGGTGTCTTATTGCTTCGTTTCTTTGTCAAACGGGGGAGGAGCCTAAGGCTTAGGGATGAGAAAGGCAGAAGACAATGTCTTGAAGTCTAAAGAAAGCCTCCCAGGAATCATTCTCACTAGAGCCAGAACATAGGCACATAACGAACGACTAACCGGATGGAGTCGTAAGCACCAAGCATCCCAGGAGAAACGGACGAAGCGAGTGGTACAAGGATTCTGAAGAAGGAAAAGCAAATAAGATGCTTAAAATACATGCTCATGGTATTGTTTTGTTTCATGAGCGTATTTCCTATAATCCTCATTCCCAAAAGGACACTGGACATGGAGGCTTATCTGGGATCCACCAAATCTTCCACCAACTTTCTCAGCCCCAACTGTAAACACTAGCGCTGGTGGGGAATTTAGTCCTGTCTGCTCCCCGGTGACCCCAGCAACTGTGAGCACTCTCGATATATAGTGGGTATTTAATCATTACTTACTGAATAAATGAATAAAATAGTCATGTCTACTGTGCTGTAAGACTTTACAGGTTACAGAGCATAGTCACATTTTTTTCTCACTCAGTCTCCACAATCGCCCTGGGAAGTGGGGAACTATCATTTTTATCTTTATCTTACGGAAGAGCCATCTCTTCAGCTGCTACCCACAGTAGCTAAACTAGTCATTCACAGTTCCTTAGTTTGAATGTAATTGCTGCTTTTCCAGCCCTGGTCCGGTGCCTTCTTATCAGTCCCCAAGGTTACTGACTTCGGGCAAAGGTGATCTCGCTAACTTCTCCCCGTGACTTGTTCCAGGTGGGTCTTTTTCGAAAATCGGGTGTGAAGTCTCGAATCCACGCCTTACGTCAAATGAACGAGAACTTCCCCGAGAACGTCAGCTACGAGGACCAGTCCGCTTACGACGTGGCGGACATGGTGAAGCAGTTCTTCCGCGACCTCCCAGAGCCTCTCTTCACCAACAAGCTCAGCGACACCTTCCTCCACATCTATCAGTGTAAGTGGCTGGGATGCAGAGCAGCGTTCTCGTGTGCGCCCGTCCACGTAAACAGAATTTCTATAGGTCGAGTTCTAATTATACAAGGAATACACGAGTCCATAAAGAAGTATATAACAGTTGTCATTCTACACGGCTCTCCAGAAGTAAACTTTGTTCACAGTTTAATATGGAGATCTCCAGGTGATACTTTATGCATCTGAAAATACCTTTTTCAACGCCAAAATAGGGTTTTGTGTAAGACCTAAAACTAACTTTCGATGTCCTTTCAATAAATTTAAGATGAAAAGGGGACACCGTAGAATTTATTCTGTTTATAGGTGTTTTTCAATACCTATTTCATTTTTAAAAAGTAAACATTTCCTTGGGATATATGAAATTCAAAGCCAAAAGCGTTAAAATTACTAGCAATAAAAGACAAATATGTCTTAATTCAGCGTGTTTTAATTGGTGAAAAATAAGCAAACCAAATCAAGGCTTATGGTTACTTAATTCAACTAGTTTATATTTTCAATTGGAATTTTTTAAGTGATGTTAAATTAATAATTCTGAGCCAAGCCTCTATGATTAAAATAATCATGAAAACAACACTTTTTTTTTATTAAAAAGCATATTCCTGCTAAAGGTAATTGCGAAGGAAGATATTAGAAATGAACATGGATTCTTCTAGATATGATAATGTTTTCATTACAAATTATTTTGGTGGTCCATATCTCAATTCTTTGGGCGAGGGGTTAGGGGGGTGGGCGGAATTTGGCCTGTGGACTGAGTTTTGAGCAAAATATGCCTGAAATAGACCTCAACGTGGAATTGATCCAATTTGAAGATGATCTCTTCTGTAGAGAATTGGATACTAAATGTGTTTGTGGAGTCTACAATATTACAGATTCAAAAAGGATGATAATAAGTACTACCTGTAAAAATAGGATAAAGTGGTGATCCACTAAATAAATATTATTTTGTCAAAGTGAATAGATTAAGTTAAACTCATGATACTTGTCACTAGAGCCCAAACACAGGGAGTTCGTGACGTTGATGCCGTAAGGGGTTAAGCTGTTCAATTAAGCCCCCTCCCCCCATGGACTGGAAGTATCCTACGTGAGTCTTTACATTTAATCAATTCTCAAGTTAAAGTTAACTCTAGTCTGAGATTAAATAAAGCCAGGTTATTTCCAAGGGGTCCGTGCCTTTGGCCCTTTCTGAGACTCGCCAGCAAGAAAGCAAATCAATGCAGGGTTTGTTTTAGCTGCTCAAATGTATACTGAGTGCTGCTTACATACAGGCGGTATGCCGAGCACCACAGAGCGAACGGATGTGTAAAGACACTCTCTGCTCCTGAGGTTCTTACAGCAGAGGGAGACGAGGCTCTCAGCTGTAGAGACAGAACCCAAAGTCCGACAAACCGCTGTTTAAACAATTAGGACGCTGTCCAATGCACATGACAAGAAATCTGGAATGAAATAGTTCCCGAGCCAGGTAATTCCGTGAACCGCTCAGCGATGCCAGGGCTGAAGTCAGCTTCTCTCGGCGATCTCTGCAATTTAGAATTGTCGCATTTTCTCAAAATCATATTCAAAGGCAGGAAGAGGACAGAGGGCTTCTCCTCGGACATACGTCTCTTTCTATCAGGGAGAAAAATTTACAGGAGTTCCTCGCATTTATCTTGGTCCCATAGGACAAAAATGGTTTCCATGTTCTCCCCTAAATCAATCGCCAGAAAGGGGAGTGGAGTTGCCGTTTTTGGTCAGGCCAACATGGTTATTCCCTGAGTCTGAAGGAAGGGCCCGGCTTTCCAGAGCTGACACCTGAACACTGTGTGTGCTTCCTCATAGAGGAGGAAATACCCGGCTGGTGCCAGCCGTCATGGTGCACGTCCATATGACCCATGAATCTGTGGCGAACGAGAGGTATTGGACTGGACGAGGACGAGGATGGAGGGTTAGGGAGTTAGCACATTAATCGAGACTCTAGATTACCCTCAGTGGCTTGCAGCAGCGAGACTGGAGGTACAATGTCCTGTGGATGGAGTTCAAGTTTCCAGAATATTCTTGGGAAGGGAGAAACAGTTTCTCTCGTTCTCTAGAGCAGTTCTAATTTTAGCTGTGTTACTTCTCGGATTTTCATCCAATTATTCATTAGAGTGTTGGATGGCTAATAAAAATATTTGAAACCCAATGGTCTACAAGAAAGAGGCAGGAACCCCAGGAGAGTCCCGTGTAACAGAAAGGTCAGATGGATGGGACTCAATGAATGCTGAAGCCAGGGATTAATGATTGGCCCTCGCAAGCACTTTTGGTAGAAAATAAGGGACGGAAGATATTTTCTGAGGGATAAAGGATCAACTGCATAGAAGAGGGAAGTTGAGACAATATGTAGCCTTGACAGATGACTTCAGAAATTTTGGCATGGAAGAGAAAGTTGGCAATCTAAAGTTAGACAACACAGACAGTAGACATCCCACCTAAAGCGGCATATTTAAAAGCAGTTTAATGGCTCAAGCTGCATTTCTAACACTTTGATGACAAGCTTCAAGTTATTAGTTCTGTTTCAGCAAAAGCAAGGAAAAAAGAAAAAGGTTTTGCTCTAATTTGAACAAAAATGACTCTTCTCTACTAAACCCAGATCTACCTTCTGCCAGTACATTGTAGATCTGGTGGGGGTGGGGATCCCAGAATGCTGAGTTCAGGATGATGTTTTTCCAAAAATTTGGACTTGCTGGCTGCCTGGAGCCAGCAGTGCGCCCAGCCCTGGGGAGTACAATGACAGAGAGGGCAAGACCTGGGCAGAAGTCACACCACAGCCCCTCCAGAGCAGCAGGCTCCCATTTATTTTTTTATTATGCACCTCTACTAGTAGTATATATCTGAGCATGTGGACTGATCTATTTTTAATAATATAAATGTGTCGTGCTATACTGTGACCCAACGTGCACATTATAAAACATATGCAATCGGTAGTTTTAAAGTTTGAGAGGAAACATGAACGCCACTGAAAACTGTAATCTTTTCTTCCCACCCATCATTGATCGTCACGAGCATATCTCCCCACCCCTTCAAGCACAGACAGCCTACTGCAGAGACCTGTTCTAGAACACGGTATTTTCAGAAAGACAGCAATGCGAACCCTAAGTGAACTCCTGGCTGCGTCCTTCAGAACAAGGCAGTGAGTCAGGCCCGAAACCACACAGCCAGCGGGCAGCGAAATGCAGCGCCTCACACCCAATGCCATGATTTTCCTTTTCCTTCACTACGTAGCCCTGGGGCCCATGCCCTTTGAAGCCTGCATGACCCATGCCTGCCACCAGCACCACCCCCGGAAGGGCCACCTTGATTGGGAATGGGCCTGAGAGGGGCTGCCCATTCCCCATAACCTTGGGGAGCCTGCTGCTTCTTCCCCACGCACAGTCTCAATTTCCATGACCTTCAAGATTACGGAACAGGTGACCTTGGGTCACCCCACGAGGCCACATGCCTCCTCTAAACCAAGCCCTGGCGACCTGCAGGAAAGAGACAGATGTGCCAGGCAGAGCTTCAAGGAGCTGACCCTCCAGGTGTCAGATCAGAGGGCCAGCCGACTGAGCCCCATCACCCACGGTTAACTGCACCCAGCCGGCATCAGCCCTGGCTGCCCCACGAGGGGTGGGGGAAGGCGAGGCTGCATCTCCCAGCACAGTGGGCTCCAAACCATGTCCACCGAGCCTTGGGCATCCTGAGAGGTGCTTCACAAGCTGTCCGGTGGCAGGGTGGGCAAGAGAGAACCAGGCGGACAGCTCTCCAGCCTGTCACCAACTGCAGGCAGAATAGGAAAACGGTTTGAAAGCAGACGAGCTGGTGGTGGGATGCTCGGAGCGTGAGAACCAGGCCAGGGTGTTCCTTTTCAATGACCGTCTCGCTGTGGGGACCGCGGGCTCTGGAGTTCGAAGCTGGGCTTCCAGTCTCAGCTCTGCCTCTCACCAGCTGTGAGGCCAAGGCAATTACCCAATTCTTTCTGTCACCAGCAGTTGTCATCGTCATTGTTGATGATGATGATGTCTCTGAGCGTGTCTTCGGGTCACGAAGGTC
>NW_011888852.1:1582778-1587011 GCF_000151845.1 Pteropus vampyrus | reverse complement strand
GAGCTAGCTATATAATTGAGGCTCGATAGTTAAAGACTCTTGGGTTTACCACGACGTCAGTTTTCGTGAGAACAGTTACATCACCTTCACTTGCCGGGTTCAAGGCCAGCCAGCCCATTACATTCTATTTGATTTTACCTTGGGACTTGATTAGGTTCAGCATGTGTCTGTATGAGTGTGTGTGTGTGTGTGCGTGCGTGTGTTTCTGTTGTGTGTGTGAGATATTGACCAATCCCTGTTAACTAAGAATCAGCGATAGCTTATGAATATAGCCACAGATACATTAGAGAAGTCAGTGAACTAGCCTTCTGGCATACTTTTTGTAGTAAAATTTGGCATTTGTAAATGGGACAAGTGTGCTAAAAAGGTAAAGCTAATTCTGAGTCACATGTGCTGATTCCCTTAAGTATATGTGCTTTAAGTTTCCTGAGCCCACGTTTTGCCAAAATGAATAAAAAATACATTAAAGGGAAAATGAAAGGAAAATGGAAAGACCGAGTGGGAAGTCATTGCAGTGCCCTGAGTAATAAATATCCCTCAGAAACATATTTGTCTTCCTGAGGAAGCCCCGCCCCCACACCAGCCTTGCCACTGACCTTAGAAAAATATCTCATGCCCCGTGCACTTGGCCTGTTGCCCACACGTGGCTTTTGACTCAGTGACTTTGCTTTCTCTAACTAGTAGTCTCAGCCTTTCTTCAGCTCATGCATTGCTCTTTGGTGCATGCATTGGTGCAGGTCCCGCTTGAGATGCTGGCCCAGTCTCGTAACTCGTACGCGGAGGCCGAGGTCCACGCGCCAACCCTGGAAGACCTGGGGACCCAGCTGGAGGAGAGCGGGGCCACTTTCCACACTTACCTGGAACATCTCATCCACGGCCTCCAGAAGGAGGCCAAAGAGAAGTTCAAGGGATGGGTCACATGTTCCAGCACAGACAATACGGACCTGGCCTTCAAAAAGGTAATCTCGGGGGTTGGGGAAACTCCGACAAGCAGGCATGTGTTTTGCTTTAAAAACAGCCGCCGTCCACAGGGTTTGGCCCACAGGTGACTGTGACCCTTTCTGGAGACTGCCAAGCAGCCCTGTTGCACATAATCAGAGTGCAGACTGTGAAGCCAGACTGCCGGATCCCCATCCGGTCTCTGTTCCTTAGCTGCGTGACGTTCGGCAAGTCACACGCCTCTCTGTGCCTCTGTTTTCTCAGTTGTATAAAAGACATAATCATAATAATACGACTGTCAGAGGAGGGCGATTTAAAAGTCAAATGAGATGTACTGTCTCACACCTGTTAGAAAGGCTGTCATCAACAACACGAGTAATAACCAATGTTGGAGAGGTTGTGGGTAAAAAACAACCCTCATACACGGCTGATGGGAATGTAAATTGGTACAGCCACTATGGAAAACAGTATGGAGGTTCCTCAAAAAACTAAGAACTGAATTACCATGTGACCCAGCAATCCCACTTCTGGGTATCTACCCCCAAAAACTTGAAAACATTTATTCGTAAAGTTATATGCACCCCGATGTTCATAGCAGCATTATTCACGGTGTCCAAGACAAGGAAATAACCAAAATGCCCTTCGATAAATGATTGGATAAAGAAGATGTGGTACATATATACAATGGGATATCACTCAGCCATGAGAAAACATAAAATATTGCCTTTTGCGACAACATGGATGGATCTTGAGATTATCGTGCCAAGTGAAATAAATCAGACAGAAAAAGTTGAGAACCTTATGATTTCACTCATAATGGGATATAAAACTGAAAGCAACAAATGAATGTGATAGATCAGTAGAGACTCATGGACAGAAACAACAGTTCCGTGGTTACCAGGGGGTAGGTAAGGGCAGAGGGGGTCAAATCTATGGTGATGGAGGGGGATTCATCTTTGGATGGTGAACACAATGCAATACACGTATGATGTATTATTGAATTGTACACTTGAAAACTTATATGGTTTTATTAACCAATGTCACCCCAATGAATTTCATAAAAATAAATAAACATGGTCACAATAAATAAATAAATAAGAAAAACAAAAGGGGTTAGGACGGCACCTGGCACCCAGTAAACGCTGTGCGTGTTGGTGGTTATTATTTTTACGATCATCATCATCATTATTTTAAGCTTCAGGGTTACCGGTTTCATACGGTAAACCTAAGGTACACTAATCACTCTCTCAAGGTACGTCACCGGGCTGTTTTCCGAGCTCCCGGTGAAACGAGGCAGGTTTCTCGGGACCGGCTGCCCTCTTGAGCCTTGCTGGTGTCTTTCCCAAGGTGGGGGACGGGAACCCGCTGAAGCTGTGGAAGGCGTCCGTGGAGGTGGAAGCGCCCCCCTCTGTGGTTTTGAACCGCGTGCTGAGGGAGCGCCACCTGTGGGACGAGGACTTCGTGCAGTGGAAGGTTGTGGAAACTCTAGACAAGCAGACGGAGATCTATCAGTACGTGCTGAACACCATGGCCCCCCACCCTTCCAGAGACTTCGTGGTTCTCAGGTAAGCCAGGCCCCTGGGGTTAAACACATGCTGTTCCGAAGGCAGATGACGAGCTGCGGATCTGAGGTCCCCTCTCCTAAGTTCGGCGTGCACGGGGACTGCTCAGCCGGCCCCTATTTCCCATTTCCCTCGGTGAAGACTGACTTTGCTGTCTGCATGCCTGACCTCCTGCTTCTTCACCCAGTTTACAGCTCCGTCGGCTCTCTCCTGGCCCCTTTCATTACGGAGCGTGTGGTTTATTGGGCCATAAATATTGTTCATTTCCTCAGGGTCCCAGGAATAGCTGCCGTTCATCCAGTCTGTACTTTCTGCCAGAGCACGTCGGTTGAATCTCCCTGACTTTTCTCCGGCTTCCGTTTTTCTCCCTCTGGGAAAGCAAGTCCACTTCGTGGAACTCTCGAGACACGTTTGTGTGACTTCGGGATTCCTTTGTGTAACTTCAGATGTGCAGAGCTCATTACCCCACACGGCAGCCTGGGCACACACAGCCCCGAAGGTCCCACGGTGCCGAGACACTCGGGTCTCCAGTAAGATTCCAGGGCCTGCCCGGGCTTACGAGTCTGATGTCTCCCTGTCAAAATACAGCTTCTGATAGATTTACGAGTTGAGTTCCAGATCCCTGCTATCAGGGTTTGTAATGGAATGCCCACCCAGTGACAGGAAGTTTGCACAGTATAGAGCCATCTACGTGGGCTGGTGAGTCAGGATTGAATCAGAAAGACGAGGGATTCAGGATGCTGGAAACCCAGATAAAATATAATTAAATCAATATATCCTTTCTTATTGATAACGAATGCCAAACACTCTCTCCTCTCATGGACTGGTGATAGAAATGAATCACTAGCGAAATTCCCAGATGTATATTTAAAATAGTTTCTTTATGAAACTAGTCTCGATGGCAGACTAAAGGTTACTTTTCACATAGGCTATTTATGCCTTTGGAGTTGGTCTCTGGGACCTTGAATTTTAAGGGTCATTTTCCCCTAAATACATGTGTTTATCTTAGCCACCTTGGGATCCTGATGGAGAATGTGAGCATTTATAAGGGTGGCCCATTACCACAGTTATTGGAACATGAGTCATCTCGTGCGAGCTAAGCTTCAACACCTCCACTCTTGCAAGCGGCAAATCGAATCGTTCCAGGAGGGAGCCAGGGGGGTGGCGCCCTGCCACGGCGTGCCTCTTTCCTCCCCTTAGAGGAAGGGGGACCAGAGTCCCAGCGCAGGACCCTCTGCCTTCCTTCCATCCGTCCACCAGCCTGCCGTTTCTTAGTGTGCTGTTCCATCACCGCTTTATGCCAGGCACCGCTGTTGGCTCCGGGGAGGCTGCAGTAAACACGGCAGACAGTCCTGCTCCCTCGGGGTTTACATTGTATTAGAGAGAGAGTCAATAAATAAGAGGGATGGGGTGCCTTAGCCTAGGAAGATACGTAAGGTAAGGGAGAGTAGGGGGTGGAATTTTAAATACGGTGGTCCGGGCAGAGTCTCACTACTTTGAAGGTTCACGCAAGACATGAAGGAGAAGGTGGGTGGACCAGGAGGCTCTGAGGGAAATGAACTTGGCCCCGAAAGGGATAAACGATGAACCAGATGTGGTTCCTGCAGCAGAAAGTCCTTGTGGTTATGATACGAGAAGGTGGAAAGGAACAATGTGAGGAGGAAGTGACAGGGCTGAGATACTTCCTGTCTTCAGAGCATCTCCTAACCAAGGTGCACACACCTGGCCGGGA
>NW_011888852.1:1541199-1582728 GCF_000151845.1 Pteropus vampyrus | reverse complement strand
GGGGGGTGGCGCCCTGCCACGGCGTGCCTCTTTCCTCCCCTTAGAGGAAGGGGGACCAGAGTCCCAGCGCAGGACCCTCTGCCTTCCTTCCATCCGTCCACCAGCCTGCCGTTTCTTAGTGTGCTGTTCCGTCACCGCTTTATGCCAGGCACCGCTGTTGGCTCCGGGGAGGCTGCAGTAAACACGGCAGACAGTCCTGCTCCCTCGGGGTTTACATTGTATTAGAGAGAGAGTCAATAAATAAGAGGGATGGGGTGCCTTAGCCTAGGAGGATACGTAAGGTAAGGGAGAGTAGGGAGTGGAATTTTAAATACGGTGGTCCGGGCAGAGTCTCACTACTTTGAAGGTTCACGCAAGACATGAAGGAGAAGGTGGGTGGACCAGGAGGCTCTGAGGGAAATGAACTTGGCCCCGAAAGGGATAAACGATGAACCAGATGTGGTTCCTGCAGCAGAAAGTCCTTGTGGTTATGATACGAGAAGGTGGAAAGGAACAATGTGAGGAGGAAGTGACAGGGCTGAGATACTTCCTGTCTTCAGAGCATCTCCTAACCAAGGTGCACACACCTGGCCGGGATCTCTTCCGGACTGCCATGTTTCTGACTCACTTTGTCCCCTTCTCTAGTTCCTTGGGAGCATCCAGGGATAGTGACCGAAGATCTTTCCATTTTATCCCCACGGATCTCTGCATCTGTCAGTCTTTATTATTAATCCCTTTATTGTGCACGAAAAAAAGAGAACAGGCACACCCACGGAGAAGCTGCTGAACATTTGCGTGGGGCTTGCTTACTCCCAGGTTCCTGCTGGGAGCGTGTAATGGCTTCCCTTCATGTGTGGTAGGACAAGACGAAGTCATAGATGAAATGGTTACGTAAGGGGATAGGATTTGTGATGCCAGTAACTGGGATGATAATAACAAAACCTATATTTTCTGGTAGAAATGGTTGTTACACAAATACTCTTGTGGTTCCTGACTTCTATCAACAACCTTTTCCCAAGGAGTAGCCCCCTCTATTGTTGAATAGCTCCAGTAACAGGGAACTCACTACCTCCTCACACAGCCCATTCCATTTTTGGGAAGTGCACATTGTGAGGCAGCTCTTTCCACTACCGAACTGAGATGTGCCTTCCTCCCTCTCTGCCTTCTGGACTCAAATCCACGGTATTTATTTCTCCCACTTATGAGCCACTTGGGTATTTGAAGATGAGTAGCTGTCTACATGTGTCTAGTTTTCTTCAAGCTGAGCATCACCAGTTCATTTACCCCATAAGACTCGAGGTTAGCATCACCTCCTCCAGGAAACCTCCCGCCTCCCCTTCCTTTCCACGTGGCCGCAGAATGCTCGATGCTTAGCCATGTCACCGCACTGACTATGGCGTGCTAGCGAGCTCTTTGCGTTTCTGTTTCTCCTCCTGGACTGTGCATCTTTGTGTCCTTGCTGGCTTCCCAGAGCCTGGCACGTCCCGGTGCTTCATGGATGTTTACACTGAAGAATTGAACAAGCGAGTCCTAATTCCAAAACTGTAAAACCAGCCATTTAATAATGTGCAGGGGCCTCTGCAGCCTCTGGTCAGTTCCAAAAGCAGGTCTGGATGCTGTAAGACCATTTCCAGCCCCCGGGTCTGAGGGCTGAGACCTTTGCTCTGAATTACACTGTATAAACTTCGCCACACTTAATCCAAGTAACTGGGACTGGAATTTGAGCAGGAAACTCTGAGTGTCAGCCTCAGCTCTGGGCTCAGGCCTTTCTGTCTCTGTCAGCCACACTCTGATGTGCGGGTTGTTTCGCTACAGGACCTGGAAGACCGATTTGCCCAAAGGAATGTGCGCCCTGCTGTCCCTCTCGGTGGACCACGAGGAAGCCCCGCTCATGGGCGGCGTGCGAGCCATCGTGATGGATTCTCAGTACTTAATAGAACCGTGTGGCTCCGGCAAGTCACGACTGACCCACATCTGCAGGATAGACCTGAAGTAAGTGTGAACTCCGCCGGGTGGCCGGCTCGGTCTCGGAGCCCCAGCGGGCGTGGCACGTTCCCCAGGGCCCTGTTTGTTGTCATCCTGATTTCTTATTCCGCTACACTTTTCTTTCCCTGCAGCCATTAACATGCTTTCATAGATGAATACTTATGCCTCCCTCTTCCCCCACCCTTCCTAAAATTCGGACGTTTTCCCGCGGTCCTTCGCTCTTCTCTCTTTTCGATTTGCCCACACTTAGATGTCTGCGCCTCTCGCCTGGAACAAACACAAACGCTAGAGTCTGGCACACAGGAGACGCTCGGTAGATGCGAGTCCCCTCTCTGGCATTTGTTTTAAGGCCTGTCCCTTTGCAAAGAAGAAGCCAGCTTAAATCCAGCCTCTTCGAGGCAGGCGTGATGCTCAACCAGGTTCTCGGCCTAGGTGGACATAAACTGAGTCGTCTCAGTAAAGTCTAGAATTCAGTCTGAATCGTCTCAGAAAGATAGCATCTTTTTTATTTATTTATTTTTTCTTCAGCACTTTATTTTCCTCACAATGACGCGTTGCCGGGGCCTTCCGTTCTCACGTGGCAGTAGGAAAGGGAAATTTGTTGTCATCCCTTAAAGAACTGAGAATCGCATACAAAAACTTTACATAGGTTAAAAGGATGAGTAAATTTACCGATGCAAAGGCAAACTATTTTCCGACTCAAGGCAAAAGGTAGTATCATTTGAAAGCACCCAGTAAGTGCTGAAAAGATAGGGCGCATACTGGGTCCTCGGGTCCTCGAGAGGCAGCCCGCGGGGTACACAAGTGTCCTGGCCATCGGGGCACGAAGACAGCCCCGTCCCCCATGACAAAGTGGCGTGACGTGGAGAAAGGCTTTCCCACTTTCTGATATTTTTGTCCCCACAGAGGTCACTCCCCGGAATGGTACAATAAAGGCTTTGGACATCTGTGTGCGGCGGAAGTTGCCAAGATTAGAAACTCTTTTCAGCCCCTCATTGCCGAGGGTCCAGAAACCAAAATCTGAGTTTTCCCCAGCGTGACATCCAACTCAGGGAAGAGGAAGCGAAAGCCAACACGTGGGAGAGAGCGTGCTTGCGAGAAAGCGAGAGTGAGGGGGAGACTGGTGGGCGTGATTAACGCGTACAGTGGAAACGCTGACGAGTCGGAATGTCGGACATGCGAGAACTTCTAGAAGTTTCCTAGCCTTCCTGGAGATGGCTATAGCCCTACTAATATAATATTTTTAAAAATCAGAACGGTTATCTATGTTACCTAAAATTAAATGGATTATTCCTTGTGCATTGCCTAATTTGCTATTTAAAGGCTTCTACGAAGCATATTCTTAACTGTAAATAAATGTCTGTACAGCATATGTACATATGTGTGTATATCTCTACCCTCGCTGTATATATGTAAAATCGATACCTTATATATAATTGAAAAGGAGCACGTCCGACTCGGTGAATCCCTGCCTTACGACTCGGCGAGTCCTTTCCTTAAGTGGTTTTTTTCCACGTTGCTCTGGGCTCCGCTTGCTGGACACGGAGAAGCAGCTGCTGCTGCCACCAAGGTGTGACAATGTGTGGCCTGTCAGTCTGCCCGATGTTTAACCAAAGATTAACTAACCAAAGGAAAACAGCATTGAAAGGTTCTGTGTTGTCCGTTTGTTTTCGTGGTTTGGAAACCCAGGGCGGGGCGTTGGATAAAGCGAGAAAAAGAACATTTACTCTTCTTTAAAGCAAAGCAGTGGGTGAGAAGTCGCTACCAAATTCAAGGCTGGATCACCAGTTGCCACTGGGCCTGGCCAGGTGCAGTTTCGATGAGATGTCAGAGGCCCAGGGGTCACTGGCCAGCGAGAGTGACTGACACAGAACCGTATTGCCCTGCTGATGAGAGCTGACTGTAACAGCCTGTGCGTATCCACAGCCTCTGTGTTTTATCAGTTTTTTGTAATGTTCTTAAATGTCATTCTATTTGACCAGTGGCCTATTTGGTCACAGTTCACTGGCATTTTCTTATCAATGTATTGCACTGATTTTAACTCTGGACACCAGACAAAGGGAGATGATGGTCACCTGAGATCCCCAGACCATTGTAGCTTCAGGGAATTATTTTGCTATAAACGATGCTCTTCAGATAGAATCCGTTCAAGTTTTGCAATTCGAAAGACAGGGTTTTAAATCCACATAAGGCCAAAACCATGTTCTTCAATTACTATTAGAAAATATAAACAGATTTGTTAAATTCATGTTTCTTCATCAGCCAATCGAGCTACCTATACGTTTGGCCTAACCCTATTTATTGTTGTATAGACTAAGCGAATTGACTCTCCTTAACCAATTGCTGATAGATTTAAATTGGTTTTTTTTATTATTATTATTGTAATTCAACAACTATAGAGAGAAAAATAATTTATTGTGTTTGGTTTCAGGGAGAGAGATTTTCCTCTGGCAATCCACGAGAGATTGGTATCATAACTCAGCAAATGGTGTTAAAGGGAAAGAGAATAAATCTTAAATGAGCGTTTTCCCTTTTGTTGTATATGCCTTTATGTCATGTTTTCTCTTATCAGCAATGTGCAATTCTTTCATCGAGAGGAATAAAAATGCTGCATGTGAGTTTCGTATGGTACATAGCGTGCGAACTGTGACCTAGGAATGTTGTGATTCCTGGCCTACCTGAGGAGGTGGCAACAAAGCCATAATTTTCCATTTGGGCAATGCTCTGTGAGCGAAATTCGCTTCTACCACACATCTCGGATATGTGCTGGATGACTTTAATGGGCGTGGACAAGATCATAGTGAAGTTTAATTTAGCTGAACAAGAACTCTACACCAGAGAGGGGACCGTACATTTTAGGAGCCTCTGACAGGCACACAGGATGAATGGTGTTGTGTCGCCCGCATTAGCGTGCACTCAGCTCACCTGAGGATCTAGTTCAAATGCAGACTCTGATCCAGGTAGTCTGCGGTGGGCCTGAGACTGTCTTTCTAACAGGCCTTAGGGATACCCAAGCTGCTGGCTCAGAAACCACACTCTAAGAAGCAAGGACCTAGAGAATACTTAAAACAATAAAAACAAATGTGATTGTATGTCTGGTTCCCTCGCTCTTCAAATTACCCGACTTTTTAAAATTTACTCCCGTATTAATCACATCACTGCTACATAACAACACGGTGCATTTAAAAAGGAAAGAAAAAGAAGGGGAAAGATGCTTTAAGCTTATTGGTCAAATACCACAGTATTTTATTCATTGTTATCTTGCCAATGGAAATAAAATATGATACTGCATTTAAATATTATATTTATACCTCATGTATATTTTTACCTCAATTGTTGGTATCAATCATCAATTGTAAATAAATAATTGCCAAGTCAAATAAATTTATATACATTAAATATTTCTTATTTTCTATAAAATACACGTTGATTTTCATGCTTCATCCTGTACCGCGAGGAAGACTTCCCTCTAAGATAGCTGGCTCTGAGCTCGGCTCCGCTGTACCGTGGTCACTATCGCTCCCAAACATCAGAATGTTCTTAGCCACAGACATTCGGCAACAGCCTGGGTGCCCCGACCTGTGCCTAAGGCCTAAAGTGATAGGTAGAGATTTGTTTTACATTTTATTGATCTTAAATCTGCAAGTTAGTCAAACGCATTCACAGTATTTTTATCAGAGAGTAATGCGAACTCATTTTCATCGAGCGGACGAGAAATCGAGACTTGCGAAGTGACGTGGCTGACTCCCGGACCGCGGAGAGTTCAGTGCTTTGCTACTGAAAGATAACCAGGGCAGCCCGTGACCACGTGAGCAGGAGCTCCTCCACGCTCCTCGCTGCAGGCTGCAAAGGCGACATCAGGCACAAACTCCACGTGCCTCCGTGGAACTCATCCGCTCTCTGCTCTCTGCTCACCTCCCCCACGCCTTCTCACACGACTCGCAAGTTTTGCTTTCATGGGCAAGAGAGGAATCACCGATGTTTGTACACAGTCCCAGCCTCTCTGCACAGATCCAAGAATGAATGGGGAAGCACCGTGTGCAGAGAGTTTGGGAAGCACCATGTGCAGAGAGTTTGGGAAGCACCTTGTGCAGGGAGCTGGCAAATTTGCAAATACAGGATCTGCGAATAATGAGACCGGATGTATAAACGATACTCAGTGATAATTACTGTAAAATCTGTGAAGCCCAGAGTCGACCGTGACTCCAGGGATGTCAGGGGAGTGGTAGAACAGCACATGGAAATCCCAGTGTCAGGGGGAAGGGACAGGCATCAGAGGGAGCTGGGTTTGGCCAAAGCAGAGGGTCAGAGAGCACACACGGTCAGCGTGAGTGGGGCAAGAGATAGATCCCAATGACCACAAGCCAGGAATTTTTAAGCTACTGGGACTTTGGACTTTATTTGTTGAGCAAATTAGAGCCCAAAAGGGAGACGTGAAATCAGATTTCTTTTGATGGCAGACACTTAAAATGGGCTAAAACAGAACGGGCATATTACGAAGCCCACGTATGCAGGAGAAGGGGTACAAAGATACCCTCTCTTCCTTTTGATTTCTACATAGACAGAAATAAATAAAATCATTGATACCACTGACTTTCCTGAGCTGATACTAATAATCCGTGATAATCTGCCTTTCTGGTTGTGGAAGGGTGGGGAGGTGGATTTATCTTAAGATGATTCCAAGTGTTCTAGCTTAAAAAAAATACGTGTGTGTTAAGTCCTTTAGCTAATATAGGTGAAAAGAAGAAGGAAGAGCAGGTTTCAGATGGGTGGCAGGTTTCAGATGGGTGGCAGGTTTCAGATGGGTGGCAGACGGGCAGGAAACTGTGCCGAAAGGCATGATCACTTGAGTTTTGATCATGTCGCACTTGTAATGGCTGGGAATCATCCAGGCGGAGATGCCCGGCAGCCCATTGGACATACAGATATGAAACTCACGAGCATGACCAGAGGTATGTCCATTAGTTCACTTTGATCGTGTCATCCCTGCCTCTCCTGACCACCCACTGAATGGTCCAGTGACACCAAACCACCACTTCCCATCTCTGTGACTTTGCCTTGACTTTCCCCGCATCTGATTGGTCATGTGATAGCCTATTTAGTCCTCCGACCCTAGTTGGCATTATTTCCTCCATGGACTTTCCTGGCCACATCTCTCAAATCCACCTGTTTCTTTATATATTTCTCTTATTGCATGAACCACAGCTCAACTTGCTATTTGGCAATGTATCTAACTCTCCCACCAGACTATAAGTGCTTACGGGCATGGGCTATGTCTTATTCAGCTTTGAAACTCCATCTCCTGGGACACTTTTTGCTGCAACATTCTATAAGTATTGGCTAAAATGAGTGGGCATTTGAAAACTGGGCATAGAGATGCCAGGAGCCATAGAAACGAAAGTCATAACCTGGGGACCCTGTTTAAAGTATTACAAAATGAATAAAATAACTTACATTTCGTGTTTTGACTACTTCAACTCTCCAATAGTACAAAAAAAAAAATGGAGAGTTAGCTGGTCTTCTAAGTTAAGTATGACTGTTTCCGAAATTGGCGAATGCTGAACATCTGCTTGCAGAAGCAAATAGGACAGTTTGATTAGTTCATTCATTCGACAAATATGTATGGAGCGCTCGTTATGTTTTAGACACTATTCTAGGCTTTTAGTAAATAAAACAATGAATAAAATCAGTGACTAAAACAGACAAAAATTCCTGAGCTCATGGAGCTTATATGGCCTAGTGCAGGGGTCCCCAACCCCCAGGACCGTGGACCTACAGCAGTCCGTGACCTGTTAGGAACCAGGCCTCGCAGTAGAAGGTGAGTGGCGGGCAAGCCAGCCAAGCTTCATCTGTATTTGCAGCCGCTCCCCGGCGCTGGCATCACCGCCTCAGCTCCGCCTCAGATCATCGGGTGTTAGATTCTCATAGGAGAACCCATCCCTGGTGCCAAAAAGGTTGGGGACCGCTGGCGTGGAGAAAACAGCCAAGAAACAAGTTAAATAACTGACCAGGTTAGCTCTACATAGAAAAACAAAACAGAGGAAAGAGATAGATTAGACGGTCAGGAAAATTTTGCTGAGGGCTTGGGGTGGAGAACTATTCGAAGCGACACTCTGAATGTTTTTCCCTCCAACTCTCCTAGAGTTGCCAAAATTACAGTGGTGGGGATGAGCGATGAATCCGTTTGCTGAGACCTGTTCCTTGTGAAAAAAAGAAGTACAGTAACAAGAGAAAAATGAATCCTCTGAGAAGGACACTCGCTGACGTATGCCAGCGTGAACGGGGGCTGGCGAGTGGAGCACGGACGTCAGAGACGCGAACGTCCCAGACTGCCACATTTCCTTGTGCCTAAATGACCGAGTCCCCTGCTGTTCTGATTTCCAGGTGTTAGCCCATCTCAAACACCCCCAGACATATGGGGGAGTTCTGCAGGCCAGCGTCTCTGACGTGCTCGGGGGAGGGCTTCTGCTCTTCCTCTTGACACTCCTTGTCACACCCCACTCCCTGTCAGCTCACCGGGATGCTCTGGTGTCAGGGGTCCTCCAGAGGAGGCCTGGTTCTCCCTGTCCAAGCTCTTCCCTAAACTCCCACAGCGCACCTGACACCAGGCTGTCACTTGTACTAGAATCAACCAATACACTGGGGAGAAAAGAAATACAACATGGGATATAACTTAAAGCTTTGAATAGAAGCCACCCGACTTCTCTCCAGCCTGTCCCTGTCACCTCGACCTCTGCTCTGGGCATGAGCGAACGCCTTCACCTGATGGACCCCCAAGCCCACCTCACTCCAAGGCTCAAGTCCCCAGTCTTCCTAATGTGAGGAACACCAGCTCCGCCACTGATAGGAATTTACCTAGGCAGGGGGTCCACTCTCATCTACACATGAATGGGTGTGGCTCAAGCCCGTGGCCCCAGAAGATAGTCACACAATGGGCGGGCCCTAAACCTGGCTTATCTCACAGGAAACACCTCCCCCTCGTTTCCCATGGGCACAGCTGAAAAGCCAGCCAGCAGCTGGCCCCGGAACGCCGCTCTCTCTCCTGCCTCTTCCTTCTGTGTCCCTGTCCTAGTGTCAAGGTGGAGGTCAAGGTGGAGGTCAAGCTGGAGGTCAAGCTGGAGCAGGTCTCCAGTTAGTCCCACCACACCATTCCCATCTCCTCAGGTATCAGTCCCCCACCTGCTGAAAAGCCGACTGATGGCATTTTAACAGGAACGAGTGTCAGACAGAGCTACTCCACTATAGATTTGCAGAGTTAAGACCTGTATCTCTTTATTGGGAAGCAGAGGCTTTGTCTCAGGTGACAAGGATTTCAGGCACGAGCAGTTAGGTGAGAGCTCCTTTGGGAATAAGGAGGAGCCTGAAATTACAGGAGCGCGTAGCAGAGCCTGAGGCGGCCTGACCTCATTCCAGGGTGAGTGGGGTGGGCCGTGGTCACTCCCCTGCATGGTCCCTGCTTTCCTGGCTCTTCTTGGCAGCCTCGTCCCGGACCCTCTCCTCACCTTGTCCTTCACCCCTTCCTCCACTTCGAAGCGTCTAAATCTCACCTGTTCTCTGAGAACCTCCGATGGATTTGTTTTCCATACTCACCAAGCATTTTCTGAAGACCATCCAGGATGGTGTTTTTGGGACCTTTTTGCCCGAGAAAGACCCCATGGAACACTCCCATCAAGGGAAAAGGACCCCCACCTTTCCCGGCTGGTGGGGCAACGGGAAGCAGGATTTCCACGCCCTCCAACTGGACGAGTCGAAGGCGTTGAGTGAGCAGGCATCCCCCAAATAAGGTGACTGGATTTGGGGGTATTTAGTAGTTTTCCTCGTGGTCTTTTAGTTTCTCTGTTGTATTTTCCCTCATCTCTGGGGGAAAATTAAAAAAAAAAAAAAAAAAAAAACGGACATAACTGTCAATCCTGTTTGAGCCGCAGGTCGAGCGTGCCATCTTCCATGGGTCATCTTCCACGAAGACGAACAGTTCACATTATTTCGGAGAAATAAAGCTACCCAGTCATCTGAACTTAAATACGTTCTCTAAGGAGCAGCCACCGGGGTGACACCGCCCATCCCTGGGACCTGCGGGAACCAACGCCTTCTGAGGCGCGAGGGAAAAGAAACAGGCCCTCCAGAACTGCTGCTTCTAGAACTGCAAGAAACAGAATGTCCGACTCGGAAGGGACTTGGAAGTGGTGGAGGAGAGCACCATTATTCTTAGGTTTCCCTCAGTGTGCGGTGGTTCCAGTATAAGCCCGATGGCGTATGTAGGAAGCCTGAAGAGCATCGGTTACCTTAATGGAAACAGCAGTGATGCAGCGTGTCAAGGGAAATGCAAGTTGCTTGGCGGCATTGCTCACTTTGCAGGGCTGTGAGGCTGTGCTAACCTTCCCCATAAACCCCAAAACTCATATTGAACAGAGCCCTAGAGTCTTGATGACGGGATTACGGTTCAGGGCTCAGATTGGTACAAAGCAGGATTCTTTGACAGGAAATGAAAGAATTTTAAACAACTGTACACACAGCAACAGCTGTCGCTTCATGGAACTGAATAAGAACGAGAGGGGAACAGCCTTTCTCCGAGAAGACAGAACGCTTTGTAACTTTTGTCCAAACATTTGCGAGCGTAAAACGAACAGCTCATCCTGTCCCCGCATTCCAGCGTCAGGATGTTAGGGGAGGTTGGAAATAGATTGCTCGAGGTGACATCGGGAGCCATGCAAATCAAAAGGAGAATCTCTCAGCAGCCGTCAGTCCCCGGAGAGGGCTAAGGCTCCTGAACCATGACACGGGAATCGAGATGAAAAGAGGGATCCAGGGCTGAGGAGGCCTTGAACCCTGCTGGACAAAAGGACAGCCCCACCAGGCAGCAGGCGGGCAAGGCCATTTGCCGGAACATTCTCCCCAGGGGAATTTTGAAACTTAATGAGGAACCACAACGAACCAGCACTTCAGACCTGGAAGGACAAACACCAGGTCAAGTTTCAGACGCCTCGTGTGCCATGTGCCCTTCACCTTCCTGCCTCAGATGGTCGCGGCCGCACGTGGAATCAGCTGCACCTTGAGGAAGAAGCAAGAGCTGGGCCACGGCTGCTGCGCACTGACGTCCTGCCGTGACCAAGGCCACTTCGTGCACGGATGCGTGTGCGGATGTGTCACTCATCTATCGATCCTCATGACAGTCCGATGAAGCAGATGCCCAGCCAGGCTGGAAGTCCGGACAATCCGACCTTCGCTTTGCTGCTTGCCCTACTCAGGACGATGACCTCGGTGACCAATGAAGACGTCGGGGAGGCACGCTGCTGCGAGAAGGCTTAGGGCGGGAGCCGGCTCAGCGGATCTTCTAAAGAGGGACATTTTGAATATAATTGCAAATAATGTGCATCGTGAAGAAGACACTGTGGGCTCCGAGGCTGCTCAAGCTCTCTGGCGAGGCCGGGTTTGTAAAAGGCAGGGGCGTGGAGGGGAGGGACAATGTCCCCGGCTTCTCCCGCCCCACGACTCTGCCCAGCCCTGCACGGCGCTCGCCAGGGGAGGGGAGATGCCACGGTGGTTTGCCGAGGTCCGCGACCCTGGACACGCGTGGTCACAGCACCGCCAGGTGGCACACGTCAGGTGTGCTCGCTCCTCTGAACACGCGCACGGCGCCTGGACGTTCGGCCCTGGGCGTGCGGGGCGCGCTCGTCCTCAGATGCAGATTCAGAGGCAGCGGGAACCGGCCTTATATTCCATTTCTTGCATATATGAGGAGCTGTTATTGCAAAGCTGTCTTTGGATTCCCTTCTGCTATTTTTCCTAGGGCACAGGGAGCCCTCAGAAACTGGTGGGAGGGAGCGATAAAAGATGATCAAGATTTCGATAATGAAATCTAATGGCGTTAAAAACCATGCCTTGTTTCCTGGAAACAAAGCAAAATACCAAGAACAGATTCGAAATATGGCCATGACCCCCAAGAGTAGTGTCAGGAAGTCTGAAGTCCCGAATGTATTGAGATCTTCAAAATATATGGAGGGCAGCAAGAAAAAAAACCCAATAACAATAATAATAATAATTAATAATAATAATAATGTGAAGACTTTTAAAAGACATATTTAGTGCAAGAAACGGGAGAAGGAAGCGATAGGTCTCTGCCTGACATGGAGAGTTTAATGTCAACAGAAGACGAAAAGAAAGCGAAATGATTCCTTCCTTTCCCATCCTCATCTTTCCAACCATAAACATCTTCCTCCTGAACAAAACCTGGTTTAGAAGTGGCTTTAAAATATGTCCACGCATTACGTGATGCCCTTCCCTGAAGGAGGTGAAGCTTAAGTCTCCCCTCCTTGAACGTGGGCTGTGTTTAGTGACTTGGTTCTAATGACTCAAAGGTGGCAGAAATGACAGAGTGATTCTGAGGGTAGATTTTCATTCTTCTTGGAGAGAGACCTAGAAGTGGAATTGCTACTCCATATGTATATTTTTGTTTAACTTTTTAAGGAACCACCAAACTAATTTCCAAAGCGGCCGCACCATCTTACCCTCCAACAGCATCGCACGAGGAGTCCAGCCTCTTCGCATCCCCGTTAACATTCGTTATGGTCCGTCTTTGGGGTTTTAGCCATCTTAGTGGGTGTGACGTCTTCATAGCTTTCAATGCTCGTTCGCTGTTTTAAACCTTAAGCGAAAAGAGAAGTTGCAAGTGGCCACGTGAAATGATAGCATTCAATTAACTCGACTTCTGCATCTGCCTCTTTATACTTGCTCTGCTATCTCTGTTCATTCCATCTACGGTTTAAACAATCACGGAAACTGAGTTACGCCCAAAGCGAGGTAGAACAGTTCCAAACTCATGCTTTCTCTTGCCCTTGCTCTTGCAGAGGGCGAGATGGAGAGATTTCGGCACTCGCTCCCCAGACCCTCGCCTGAAATCCCCTGAGTTGTTCCTAATGCTTACTTATATTCTCTCTTCCTTTACTCAGATTCTCTGAGTCAGAAATGTGCTAAATGAATGTACCTTCAATGGGACCTCCTAATCAATAGCAGAGCAGGAGAAAAGAAAGCCAAATGCTTTTCTTCCCAGCTGGAGACACTGGCAGTCCTGGGTGTGGACAGGATCTCAACTGGGGAACCCCTCAGACTTAGGCATGCAGGGAGGTACACTTTAAGAGGCACACCCAGAGGACCAAGCAGAAAAAGAGAGTCACCTTAAAAATGACAAAACAGGATGTGGTTCTATAGTGCAGCGGTTAGCACGTCTGCTTTACACGCAGAAGGTCATGGGTTCGCGCCCCAGTGGAGCCACTGTCCATGGTCTACGGCCATGTCACCCTGAACGAGCCAGATCCCGTCTGATCTTGGAAGCTAAGCAGGGTCAGGCCTGGTTAGTACTTGGATGGGAGACCACCTAGGAAGACCAGGGACTGTAGGCATAAACACAGCTCCCAGTTCAAAGAGACTGGAAGTCGATTGTATAAAACCAGAAAGAATGTTCTGCCCAGATGTGCAGTTGTCAGTCTTGGAACCAGAGGGAACAAAATCTCAGAGGCGAATACCGGGCAAGCCCATCCGAGGCCTGCCTAGGAGGGGAGACTGGACAGTGGGCTTCCAGAGTCTGGTCAGCGGCTTCTCTCTGAGGAGACAGTGGCCACCAGCATCCTGTTTCTGTTTCACTTAATTGTGCTTCGTGTTCACCGAGCAACCTTCTGAAGATGATTTTGCTCCCACGCAGAGAGGCTCGTGGAGAGATCCTGTGCCTACAGGGTTGGGAGCTGGTCGGAGTCCCCAGAGCAGAGCAGCAGATGTAGATCTGGGTGGAGGATGAGTGGAAAAAGCCTTTGATGGGGCTTCTAGGTCACAGACGGCATCATTCCACCTTCTACTCTTCTCCAGTCTGTGCCTCTCAAAGTTTACCCCCCTGCATACCTAAGTCTGAGGGGTTCCCCAGTCTGAGTTGTCGGGCAACGCCTTAGCAGGGCACAAGTTGATTTAAAGAACTGCTCTTTCCAACCATATTGGACTTTCTCAGAAACAAGAGCCCATAAATGAGGGTACAGCTCTCAAGTATTTAGTTCAAATACTGAATGTCCTTTGTAAACAACCACGACCTCTGAATGCAGCTCCTTTCAAAGAACTGACGCTCGAAGCATCATTATGCCAGTTAACATTGTGGAAGCCATTCTTCTCACTGGTATGTTAACATCTCTGAAATTTGGATTAAGGTGGGGGTCGTGCAAAGTGGCAAAATTCACCAGGAAGCCTTTCATCTTTATCGGGCCACGTGGCCATCCTCCCAGGAATTAGTTCCCATATTTGCCCGTCGTTACAGGAGCAGAGCAGTTCTTAGCAGCATGTCAAGTGTAGTTTTCGAGGAATCTGAAACTCCCCAAAGCCTGTTTCTTTATTCCTTTCGAGAATAAGCTATGAAAGCTTTGTTCTCAAATATTCCGTCTTGAATCTCTACCTTTCCGCATTAGCGCGGGTACCACAGTAATTCAATAAACTGTTTTCTGTCTCCAGTAACAACAACAACAACAAAAGGTCGCCTCAAGATACCCGGACTGCTACGCTAGACGGGCCAGGGCAGAGTGTGATATGAGATGCGTTTGGTACGAGAGAAGAGAAGGGTGCAGCGCCCCCGGTTCAGAGGGAGGCGTGAACCCCAGCTCAGTGCCGGCTGCCTCTGTCCCATCCATTCAGCTTCGAGAGGGCCGAATTTCTGTTCAAAGCTCCAGATCAAGGGTGATTGAAAAGATACATTTGCTCTCAAGGTTAGTTAATGTAACAATGGGTTTAAACTGACCACGTGATCTAGCACTAAGGAGAGATGAAAAGTCTTCAAAGAGCTCAGAAGACAAAAGGCAACCGAACCGGGCAGCCGATGGCTCTGGGGAAGGCTGAATAACTCAACAGGAAGGAGAAAGCCTGAGGAGGGAGGGGCAGCCATAGGGCAGGACTGCATTTGAGGTAGAGGTGGGAAGAGAGGGGGTCAGGTACACTCCCAAGTGAGCAGAAGGTGGCACGTGGTCTTCTTGGCATTCCCAAGGGTTATCACGTGAAGCCTTTGACAGGCACGGATGGCTCCTGCTTCTCTTCCTGGTATGCCGTACCTCCAGGAATTAAGAGAAACATAGTCATTCAGAAGTTCCCTTCTACAGATTTCTATGTTCAATTAAGATGTTTAAAAGATAGAGCCGATACAACAACTGGCAGGTACTTTAAATGGTCAAAAAATGGCAAAAGGGTTGTGCAATGTCCTCTCTTTGTCTGTGGCGTGAACACAACCTGACAAATGGAGCGACGAAGGAACAGGCAGTGCCTGTGTTTATTTAATATGCTGGCAAGACAAAAAGGAACTCTCCCCAGTGTGCTGAGTGGAACATAGTCGCCGACAGACTAGTAGCCACAGGAAAAATGAGGTAGAAAAGTCAGGTCTTAGGAAAAAGTGACTGAAAGCTTGCCGGCAGGCAAGTAGGCCAGAGTTCTTCTATTTTTTATTATGCCACAGAGAACATAATAGGGATCATGCTGGCTTTTTAAATAGTTCTCATCCCTCTCTCCCTCCCTTCTTCATTTATTTATCCATTTCCTCCCTCCCTTCTTTTTTTCGTTTCCTTTCTTCCCCACACTAAGGATCCGTGCTAGCAGCCTAATGCTGGAAACACATTGACAAACATCTATTATATACGAATGACATACTTTGTCATTGTTTGTTGGTATTATTTACGGAAATTATTTACCTTTCTGCAGCCACATTTTCTCACTCAATCATTATAGAAAGTCTAACCAAATCAACTGGCTTTGCTATAATTCATTCCTTTTAATGGCTGCATAATTTTACTTTAAAGATTGATTCAATTATTTATTTATGTTTTTTAATTTATGGGGATTCACTTTGTTTCAGAATTCTAATTATAGGAATAATGCTGTGATAAACATCATGGAACATATCTATTATTATAAAATTTTATTTTTATGTATGTTATTTGTTTGGAATAAGTTTCTCAGGAATAAGACCGGTGAATCACAGAGTGTGTGAATTTTTATTTTTGGAAGATATCGCCATATTGCCATTTAAAAATTGCTGTAACAATCCACATTTCATCTGTAAATCATGATAGTAAGTTTTCTTCTGCATACTTCAAATGCGAGTGGAAGTGTTATCATTCTATTGTGGGTTTGTTAATTACATGGTTATAAATGGATGTTGCTTTGTTACTTTAATTTGTATTTCCTCGACTACTGATAACTTTCAGTGTTCATGTGTTTTGGATAGTGATTCATTCATATCTATTTTCTATTACTTGTTACCCAATAGTAAGAACTCTTGGTATTTGAAAGATTTTAACTTTTTATCTGTCATCTGTGATGCAAATTTATTTTGAACTCTATAATTTCTCATTGATCTTGTTTGATCTTCTACAGCTTTTGATTTTTCTCTTGGTTAGTCTCCAGAGACCCTAAACTGTATGTATAGGCACCTATATATTTTTTTTGAAGTAATTTATTTATTTATTTATCCCAGATTTATTTTCATGTTTATTTCTTTACGTTGAATTCTTCACATATCTGAAATTTATTTATACAAATACTGAGAGAGAAGTGTATATTTTTATTTTCCTCCAAATGGATAGTCAATGGAGCCAGCATCTTTCTTCTCACATTGCCCTGAAATATCGAATTCATAATAAATTAAAATAATGTGTATTTTGGGTTCTGTATCTAGATTTTCCATTCGATTCCTTTACCATGTTTATTTATTTCAAAAATCAAAAAACAACCAGTGCCCTCTTTATTCGATTATAGAGGCTTAATAGTAAGTTTTATTTTTGTTTCGGATTTGATTTTTTAAAATTTATTTATTTAAATTAGTTTCAAATATAGTAAGTTTTAATATCTGCATTTAATATCATTACATTTTATACCTTTATACATTTTATTCTTGGGTTTTTTATTTTTCTAAATAAGCTTTAAGATTATTTTATATTATTTATTTATGGTTCTAATTGAAATCGCATGATATATCATAATTATTGTTATATATAAATATCAGATATACATGTATATAGTGAACTGGGGGATCTAATATTTTTGTTATTTCCAGTCTACACATCTAAGAACTTAGTATATATCTAAGAACTTAGTATGATTTTCCATTTGTTTGAGTCTCGTTTTCAGGACTTTATAGTTTTCTTCACATGGTATTTCTCTGCAACCATAAATGAATTTTTCCCGTTTCCAATAGGTGATTTCTGTTATTGATTGTTATCTATATTTTTATATCTACTCCTCTTACCAATTAGTACTTTTTCCTTAAGTCTTTTGGATTTTCAGGAATATAATAATATCAACCCCCCCCAAAAAAAGAGCATTTTATCCTTTCTTTTCTAATATGTATACAAATTACTTTAGCGTCTTTTCTTACCTCATTCACTAGAACCACCAAGATGACGTTGAGAAATAATGACACAAGCGAGCAACCTTACCTAGCTCCTGATCATAATTAAAGTGATTTTAGTGTTTTGCTATTTGGAATAATGCTTACCGATGTTTTGTAATCTTTATAATACTTAAAAAAGTTTCTTGTTTATACATTTTCTTAATTGTCTTTAAGAATAGCTGCCGGATGCTCATCAAAATGGCATTTCAGCATGTATCGATATGTTCATTTATTTTTCAGCTTTAATATCTGGTTGTAAGGAATCATGTTGCTTAATTTCCTGTCACCAATGCAGCCTTTCATTCTTGCAGTAAATTCAACTTGTCCATAGTCTGTTAATACATTGCTGGATTATTATAACTAATATTATATTCAGAATTCTTTGCATCTTGATCTTTATGCAGTATCTTTATTGGGATATAGTAATAAGAATGGCTTCATAAATACAATGAGAATTTGTCTGTTTTCTATAGTCTTAAATAGTTTAAATAACATCAGAATTTAAGGTTAGAATTCAGCTATGAAATTGTCAAATGCTATTAACTTTTTCAATAATACATTTTGAATGACTTTGCTAATCTCTTCTGTGGGGCTCGGTCTATTCAAATTTCCTACTTCTTCATTCAATTTTAATAATTTATATTTTTCTAAGAAATCATCAATGTTTTCTAGATTTCCAAATTACCTTTTGAAGATTGAGATTTTCTGTGTAGTCAAGTACACAATCAACTATTTTTGTAAATATTACATGGATATTAAAAAATACATGTTCTTTAGGAGTCAATAAATAAGTAAATTTGTGTTTTACAAATATAAATTCATTGAATCTACCTCATAGAAGACACTAGCTATAGATTTAGGATAAATAGCTCAACTTTTCACTTCCTTCCCTTTGCCCATCTCCAAACTTTCTGTAAAGGTGTTCACCACACCTGTCCCCAGTGGCTGGGTAACTCCTGTTTATGCTTAGGTCCCAGTTTCATGTTATTTCTCTACAGGAATTCCTCCTTCACACCCTAGACTAGGTGGGGGAACGGTTTCACAATATCCGGAATTTTTTCTTCTTAGCACTTGTCATTTGTAATTATATAGTTATTTGTGTAAGTAATAGACTAATGTCCTCCTCTCTACTATTTAGGAATCTCCATGAGGATGGGATAATATCTGCTTTATCTTATCATCAGAATAGAGTTGAGCATCGTAGAGTGTCTGGCACATAGTAAGCATGCAATAACTATTTCTGAAGGAAGGAAGGAAGGAAGGAAGGAAGGAAAGAAGGAGTGAATGATCTGTTAATCAGAGGAGATATAAATTCAGGAACTGTCACCAACAGTTTTCCACCGTGTGGCTGGAAACTCAGGCTGCCACACCAAAGAATGCGGAAGCAGACATACAAGAAAAAGCGGACTTGAGAAATGGAGGAAAAGAAAATTTCCTGGCTCCCAAGAACATATCAGTCCCTGTTTAAAGTCTGAATCGGGGACCCAACTGCATCCAGTCCTTGAGTTCTTGAGACCTGCTCGAGCCTTGTAATTCCAGGTTTTACTGCAGCTAAAAACGAAAGCGGATTTTCTTGGTTTTTACCTAAATTAACATCCATTTGCTGCTCCAGGACCCCATCCAGGATACCACTCTTAGGTGTCACTTCTCTTAGGATTCTCTTGGCTGTGAGAGTTTCTCAGGTTTCCCTCGTTCTTTTAGGACCTCGTTGCATTTTTTTCGTACTTTATTTTATTCCTTCTAATTTGACGTTCGCCTAATGTTCACATTGGTTCGCTTTGCGTCTCCTCCTTTTCTCTCTGTGCTATTTTTTGTTGTTTTTCGTGTTTCTTTTCATTATCTTTTTCCCTCTGTTAATATAGTTGTTCCACTGTAATTTTCTATTCCATACATGTTTGCCTTCCCTCTGCAGGGGCTCATAACAAAACACATATTTCTGTAATTTTTTTTGTAAAAAACAAAAAAACAAAAAATAAGATATGATTTACTTCCTTTACCAAGATAGTCAGTCATTTAGAATATCTTGTCTTATTCTCAATTCTCTGCCCTTACCCAGACCAAGATAGAATCTTTGACATGCATTGTTCATTACTTTTCTCCTTCTTCATCCCTAACGTCTAGATTTCACTGAGATAGCTCAGTATTTTTCATTCCAGATTATTATTAGAATTACCCTTACATAGTTCCTTTCTATTTTAAGAGCTCTTATTTGGGGTAGCTAGCATTACGTCCCTGGTCTACTGCTGTCCGTTTGAATCTAACTGTATGTGCGTTGCTGACCATGGCTTCTTTCCTTCTTCATGGTTCCCTGGCTTTGCTGGTGGTGCTGGCGGAGGGCGGAGATGCATTTTTATGGGGGTGCATCATTTCCTTATATAGTCCTGTCTCCAGTAGTTTCTTCGGGTACCTCCGATGCAGGAGCGATATACTCTCTGGATCACAGCGCCCTTTACCCATCCTGAAAGGAGAGTGACATCCGGAGGGGGTCAGGGATCCCGGGCAGGAGTCCTTTCCTCTCGACGGTCAGATGCCATCCCACCGTCTTCTCTCTCGGGACTTGCATAGAAAACACTGAATGGCAGTCTGATTCTTGAAGCGATTCCTGTCTGGAAGGGTCTAATGCTTTCTCCTCACTCTTGGAGTTTAAGAATTTTCCAGACTGGCTTCCGTGACTTTTTTTTTTTTTTTTTTCCTCATTCCTTTTGCTTGGAACTTTGTGAATAGTTCCAATGTGCACATCCAGGTCTGTCTTAATCTCGGGAACATTTTCTTCTTTTACGGGTATCATTGCCTCTTCTCCATCTGTGCATTCTCTCCTCGCCGGATCTTCTTTTATTCACATGTTAGTGCTTCCAGATATATTCTTGAAAAATCTTTTTTTTTTTTCCCTCTCATGCCTGTCTTCTCCTTGTATTTTTGCTCTGCGTTTTAAGTATGATTTCCAGTTAAACTTCCAGAGCACGAATGCCAGTCTCAGCAGCGACCACTACTCTCCTTCAATTTATTTGCTAGCGTATTTAGTTCAAATATCATGCACAAAAGCTTTGAAAAATAATTGACCGCTCTTGCACGTTTCTATATTTAGGATCAAATTTTAATCCCTCCCTTTAAGGATCTGTCCTGTGTGTTCTGCTTGTTTTTTTTTTCTCTCTTGGGCTCTTGGACTCTCTCTGAACCCTGGAGCTTAGGTCCAGCTGTGGGGTTTTTCAAAAGATGCTGTGGAATAGAGATTCTCAAAGTGTGGGCTGCAGAGCCCCGGAGCTCTGCCAGGTCAAGATGCTGCCATAATGATCCTAACATGTCGTTTGCCTTTTTTCCTGTGTTGGCATTTGTTCTGAGGACACAAAAGCAATTGTAGGTGAAAGAGCTGCTCTCTTAGCAGGAATCGAAGCAGAGTTACCAAAACATATCAGCTGTCACTGTATCCTTCACCACCACATACGAGAAAATGAAGAATTAAAGACGCGAGTAGTTTCTAAAGGTCTCATTGCAATCAGTGGCAAAGCTGGGCTCACATCCAGATCTTCATCCCAGCATCACAGACGCCAGGCTCCTGTGCAATCTCTGTCTCTCTAATAAACCAGCTCTGATTCTGTAGTGAAGAACAAGAAGATGAAAATAAAAAAAAAAATACACGTAAAACATACAGCCCTTTTTATAGCAGTAGTGACTAAGGGAAAAGCAATCCACTCTCCCTAGATTTTCTCCACCTTTTACCGTCTTCCAATACCTAATGTGCTGCTTTGGCAATGAGGATAAAAGCACAACTTCTCCTACATGGAGGCCTGCCCTAGCCAGACTCCAGAGGTGGCACTTGATCCCCAGGACCAAGACTCGCTCTAACCCGCCCCCGAGCTGGTCATTCCCCCTACTCTGGGGACGTGTTATTGATCAGGATGAAAAGGACACTTGGACTCTTGGTAGAGAACCCATGTCTTCTATAATATCATTTCCTTCTTCTGGACACCTACTTTGAAGGACCTAGTGCTGAATGACGATGAAAAAGCCCCTCGTTTAAGAGGCAGGAAAAAGTACTATTAAAGGTATTAAAATACAAACATTTGTTTCTTTCAAAATATTTTGTTACTTACAAAAGAGTAATAGAAGTAATAGTGATACAGGAGTAACAGCGTAAACTTGCACATTTTAGAATAATATTTTGAAATTTTATATAATTTTATATAATGTGATAATTGATAACATTTTAATCATGTGCTATCTCGATTGATCATAGGATTTTGGGGCTTATTTTTCTGCAAATTTATTAATTCATCAAAATGTATTTTTAGCAACTTTATTTTTAATCATTTTTAGCAATATTGGTTGGTTTTATAAATGCAAAATTAGAAATAATTTTTGACATTTTTAATTTTGAGAAGGATCTTTCTGCATATCAACTGTTACTGGAGCTGTTATGAGTATTTTACAGGCTGGGACAACATTGTTGGGATTATTTGGAGATGTTATATTCTGATAAATTACATCAAAATATAAATTTTATTACGTCTAGAACTGATGATTGTCACAAAATAATTTTTCTAAAGAATTTGGCTCTCTGTACAAACGGGTTTCATGTAAGTCTAAAATTGACTTTAAATGTGAATTTATACAATGCTATTTCAATGTTTCTCCTCTGACATTTGCTCAGACTGGTGGGGCTGTGGTTGCCACTTCTGCTACTGCTGCCTCTGTCGTCACCACCACTTAGGTTCTGTCCTGGCCACCCCCTAGGAGCCCTGACGTGCCCTGATGCACACCCATGGGATCCGGGCCGACTTCCGTGTGCCTGTGGCTGCTTCTGGACCACGGCCATCCATGTGCGGGCTGCTCACCCACGTGAGCACAACGCTGGCCCATCAGCACCATCACAAAACACAAGTTCAAAGATAAAATTATATAAAGAATTTCAAGACAGTCATAGAAGAACATTAAAGCACGTGCAGGGCCCAGGCACACGGCAATGGCAATTTCTGGTTTTCTGCCCAATAGTGGTTTGGACTGGTGTGTTGAAGGCTCTTTTTATTGCCAATCTAGTGAGTAATCTGTCTTATGAATCTGCCATTTACAATCGCTCCTTTAAGAGGTTTTACGTGGCTCTATAAACCAGCAATTGTCTCCCTTCTTATAAATCAGTTGGCCACCTCCCTAGGAAACCAGTGTGAACCTAACTCTAAATACTTAATGACTAATGACTTAAATTAGTGGCTGGGTTTTTCTGGGCCCCTAATTTTTCCGGGATTGATTAGCACAGGCCTAGAGAAGCTCTGGATTCATTCAATCATTTAAAACGGGGAAGACATAAATTCAATCCGTCGCATAATTCCGATTGCATGCCTGGAGCAATCCTGACTGCTCAAATCCCGCTTTTACCTCTTGTCCTTCTGAGAGCCTTTGCAAGCCCCAGTTTTCTCATGTGTAAAACAGAGATAGCAGCATGTCTTTGAAGACAGGGCTTGACAAATGTTTATTATTCTTATTCCATTCTAGATAAATGAGGTTCATTCTCTCAGCTCATAGCAGTGATGCTCCTAACGAGATAAAAATGCTAGCTTTGACTAACAACTTTTTGTGTGTGATATGTAGAGGTTGCTCACTAACGCTTTCTGAAGGCATCTGTAAAGGAGCAGAAACAGAATCCAGCTCAGTACAGCCATTCAGAAAGTACAGTTGGGCAGAGGCTACTGATGGTATGCGTGAGTGTGTGTGCGGGTGTGTGTGTGTGAGAGAGAGTGTGTGTTTCTGTGTGTGTGTCAATAAAAGTCTCTAAGTCTACGTAGGATCAGCCCTGTACTTACCTGAAAGCAGGCATGAGTGTCCGTGTGTACACGCAACACTTCCCTGAGGCTTTGCTTGGATGTCTGGGTTGCTTCCTCTCGTTCACCTGGCTGCTGTCGGCAGAGCTCCACGGGATAAGGCCGTAAAGCTATGCAGAACAGAGCATCTCCTCTTACCCGCATGAGACAAAGAGCAGGCATTTTTTGAAGCTGATTTTTTTTTAACAGAGCGAGGCTTTTCAAATCTACCTTAAGTTTGCTCATGAATTTGAAGCATAAACCAACAGCAGATAAAAGAAATTCCAAATTTAAAAAGAAATTCACATTTAGGTTTCTTCAGCTTTACTGGTATGGACTAAAAGGTTAATCAGGGTTAATTAATCAAACCTATATACCAATAGATTGGCATCGTGTAAAAACATTGATGTCTTCCCTGATGAACTTTATAAAATGTAAATGTGACTTATCACAAGGAAATTAAATTATCAAAAATGATGAAATTAGAACATTTCATTAAGTTCTCCCATGAGATCTGCTTTATAGAATAACATTCAGGTGCCTCTGCTGCTAAATGAATGGCCTCTGGACATGGTCACCAACCTGTGTCCTTCCCATTCCCCATCTCCACTGACCCGAGCCTTGTCTGCCCTCCCAGCCAGAACGGGAGGGCCCCACACTATCCCTGATTCACTTCTCACTGTCTTCACCACCAGATATCTGAGTCAAGATCCGATAAGAACCTGAGTGAGGAGAAGAGGAACCACTTTGAGATTTTGCGACAGAGGGCACGTTACACAGAGTTGCTCACGGGGCAATGGAAGAGCAGAGAAGCCAATAAGGGATGATGAGGAAACTCAGAGAGCAGCGACGGCAGGAAACCACTGCCTCCTCTGAGCTGCAGGGTAAAGAAGGAGGTGTTCCTGGGCCCCAGGGACCAAGGGTCACCAGGGAGAGGCTGGCAGGCCCATCCAGGGGGCACTGGAACAATGAAAGAGACACAGGGCAACATCTCAGACTAATGAAGCCAGAATCTCTGCAAACGGGAGCAGGCATCAGTCATTCTCAAAACTCTACAAGTGACTCCACTGTGTGACCAGGCTCGAGAACCACAGCTTAAAGCGTCTAGTCGGAATTAACATTCCCAGTATTGTATCTCTCCCGGACCGAGCAGATGTGGGGAAAAGAGCTGTTGGCACACCAGCACTCCAGGTCGAGAAGCAGAAACCAAAGATACCAGCAGATCAGGCAACCAACCTGCTCAATGACCTTTGAATGGAATATCCAAAAACTGGATTCGATTCATAAAACTTTGCTTCACAGGCAGGTTTTTAGTAATTGCTCTATAAAATATTCTCTTTTAAAGAGCCATATATTGCTCAATGTTTATTGAAAAAAATGCATGAAATATTATACATATGTCAATTATAGTAAACCACTATTTAGCACAATTAATGCAAAAGGCATTTCAAATATACATAAATTGACTAGAGTAGAATATTCTGCTTAATTAACTCTATTAAGTTGCACATATTAACTGTGTGCTAATTATTTGTTGAGCAAACTAAATATCAAAGGAAGATTCGTTCGGTGTGATATTATTGTGATTTATTGTATTTTAATACTTTAAAAATAAATAATCCATGGTGATACATATAATTAATTCATTAACCAGAAGCAAACATATGAATACACTCTTCCTTTAAATGACTGAGAAAGCAGTTCAAGATTTTGTACAGCCCTAGGATAACCTCTATAAACACTAATTTTCATCATAAATATCGTTAAACAGAAATCTGGCTGGCAAAACTCCAGGTAATAGAGTTCAACTGAGTCCCAGTAACTGGAAAAAATGGTTAACTCTTTTTAAAGAACCACCTGTACTAAGTTTCTACCTCTTTTCATTAAGCATCTATTTATACGAGAAATGTTGACAAAGCAAATATTATATGTTCTCGGCAATTACAAAACGAGATAAGACAAGGTCCCTGCATTTGAGCACTTTATAATCTAATGGAAGACGTTAGATAATCACACAGGTCACGAGAGGAGGTAGGAGGTGCAATTATGATGTCCGGGCCCGAGGAAATGAGTCGAAAGATTTGACAGCAAACGCCCGCTAATCATGGGAAGCAAGAACACGCATTAAGAGAATCTGAAGAGAGAAATGAACTGAATCAAAATGGCAGTTGATGTGCAGAACAAACACAAGCCGGAATACCGTGTAGAGATTATTGGGAAAGTCAGAGCCAAAGCTTCAAAGAGGATGATGGCAGCAAGTATCCAAATGAAGGGCAGATTCTAGAAATACTAGAATAAAAACAATCTACAGACTCGTGCCAGAATGTCTCCAAGGGATGGCTGGAGAAATTAAGGAAACAGAAAGATCTAATTTGAAAGGAAAGATAATTGATATTCCCCTTCATACATACCTGGTTGAAGGCTAGAGAGAAATCCCACAGGAGACTTTCACCATGAATGCACTACAAACACTCATTGTTTGCGAAGTTGTTTTATTATGATATTGTATAATGACATCAAGAAATAAAGCACTCACTGTCCCCTGTATTCCAAAATATCGTGAATAAGAATATAAATTCCTCTGATACAACCTTCTTAAAAGCTTCCAGAAACGCAAGTCATCTTTACGTGTATCCCATACGTCCTGTTTCTACCTCACTTTAACAGAGTCATGATGGTGATGACGATATCGTTCAGGCTTTTAGGTTGGTGAAGAACACAGATCCAGCCGACCACACATTCACCATATGAGCAGCAATGGTCTTTGGTGCACATTGTAGATCTGAGCTCTACCGGCCAGGCCTGGAGGGACCACTGTGATGACCGAGACTGTGTCTTGTAGTTGTACTGAAACTGAGTCGACAGCAGCCCCACGGTTTGCTTTGTGAGCATGACCATTTCCTCCGCTCGCACCTTTTTTTCTCTGTCTCTTTAGAGGTGATGGGAGGGAAGTCGCCGCTCCATAAAAAGCCAAAGGGACTGAAAAATCAACTCTTATTGGATCCATAAGAAGAGACAAACTGTTGCCCCCCAGACTGGAGAGACAAACAGAAAAATCTAAGGAGTCATGTCTGACCAAGCAGAGACCCGTGAGTGGAAACCACCTCAGGGCCAAGTACAAAACCTAAACTATAACTCGCGAACTGCCAGCGCCCAGTGTGGACAACCCTTAGCATTAAAACCTTCAAGGAGAACGAGTCATGGGTGGGGGGGTGGGAGGGGGCACAATTTTGTGAAATTTACTCTAGGAGTTTGACCAGGTTCTCACAGTCAATCGGGAAAAATCCCCTTGTGCTTCTGGCAGGGGGAGGGGGCAAGGAATCATTCTGAAACACACCAGAGGACTCTCCTGCTTAACAAGCCCTGCCCTCGGGAGAAGCTAGTTAACGAAGCCTAACCTGCTGGGTATTTACAGAGCCTAACTGCCCTGCAGAAGGAAAATACCCATCTCCAGTCAGTCAGCAGCCTCCATATGGGGGAAAGGAAATACCCGACTCCATCTCACTCTAGCCATTCTGTTCCGCCTAAGGGGAGAGAGAAAAAAGAGAAACATCGGAGAAGCCTACAGCCCAGAGGCACAGGCTCATTAAAAGACGGAGCCCTAATCACAGGCCTGCAGAACCCTTCCCCTCCCCCCACGCCTCACCACCGCTTTACTAAAGGCCTGTTTACAGCAGCTACTGTTGCCTAGTACTTTCTGCTGGACTCTTAAAAACAATTACAAGGTAGGCCAAAAGGCAAAAACACAGTTTGAAGAGACAGAGCAAGCATCAGAACCAGACATGACAGGAATTTTGGAATTATCAGTCTGGAAATTTAAGGCAACTATGATTAATATGCTAAGGATTCTAGTGGATAAAGTAGACAAGTGACAAGAAAGATGGGCAATGTAAGCATAGAAATGAAAATCCTAAGAACAACAACAACAAAATGCTAGAGATCAACGCACTGCAATGGAAATGAAGAATATCTCTGATGGGCTTGGAAGCAGACTGGACATAGCTAAGGAAAGAATCTCTGAGTCTGAAGAGATCTCAAGAGAAACCTCCAAAAATGAAAAACAAAAATAACAAAGAGATAAAAAAAAAAAAAAAACCAGAATACTCGACAACGATGTGACAACTACAATGGGTATAACGTATGCACAATGAGAAGAGCAGGAGAAGAAAGAAAAAAAAGGAAAAGAAAAAATATTTAAAACAATAATGACTAAGAATTTTTCTAAATTAGTGTCAGACACAAAACAAAAGATCCAGGGAGCTCAGAGAACACCAATAAAGATAAGTACAAAAGAAAAGAAAAAAGAAAAAACCCTCAAACAAAACCACACCTAGGCATATCATTTTCAAAGATAAAGAAAAAAAAAAAAACCCTGAAAGAAGCCAATGGGGGAAAAAACAACATACCTATAAGAAAACAAAGATAAGAATTACATCCAACTTCTTGGGAACTCTGCAAATGAGAAGAGAAGGGAGTGAAATAGTTAAAGTGCTGAGAGGAAAAAAATCACAAACCTAGAATTATGTAATCCATGAAACTGTCCTTCAAAAGTGAAAAATAATAAAGACTAAGACAAATAAAACTTGGGAGAATTGGTTGCCAATAGACCTGTCTTGCAAGAAATATTAGAACGAGTTGGTTAAAGTGAAAGAAAAAAATGTAGGTCAGAAATTCAGATAAAGGAAAAGCATCAAAGAAGGAATAACTGAAGGTAAAATAAAAAAACTTTCATTTTCCTTATTTTTAATTGTTCTAACCGATAACCATTTGTTCAAAATAATAATATCAAGAATGTATTTAATTACGTATGCTTATGTTTATATCTTTGTGTTTATACATATCTAAGTCTGTCTGTCTGTCTATCTATCTATCTATCTATCTATCATTTATCTATCATTTATCCATCTATCATCTACCTATCTATCTTCTATCTATCTATCATTGACCTATCTATCTATCTATCATCTATCATCTATCGTCTATCATCTATCAGCATAGCTCAGAGATCTTGTAGTTTCAGGTCCAGACCACTGCAATAAAAGTACGTATTGCAACAAAATGAGTTGTCATCTTTTTGCTGGTGGAATGTCTTGCCTTCGATTTGTAAAAAACGCAACATCTGTGAAGTACAGTAAAGCAAAGCTCAATAAAATGAGTTATGCATATTTATATGCTTATGTATGCTAATATATAAGTGAAGTGAATGACAGCAATCATACGAGGGATGGGAGGGAGGAATTAGGATTATTTTGTTATTATAAGGTATTCACACTACCTGTGTAGTGGTATAGTGTTACCTGAAAATGAACTTGTCTTAGCTGTAAATGTATATTGCAAACTTTAGGGCAACCACTAAAAAAGCAATAAAAAGAAATATAGCTAGTATGCTAAGAAAGAGAAGAAGTCGAATCAAATAAAATGCTCAAGTAAAAAGACAAAAGGCAGTAGAGAACAGAAAATAAAAAATAGGAATAAAGAATAAGGATGACAAATAGAAAACAATAATGAATGTGGGAGATATTAATCAAACTACATCGGTAAGCACTTTGAAAATCAATGGTCTAAATGCACCAGTTAAAGAAAAGAGATTGTCAGAATGGATCAAAAAACAACTGTAAATTGTCTACAAGAAATTTATTTTAAACATAAATGTACATATAAATAAATGATGGAAAAAATACCATGCTAACACTAACCAAAAGAAAGTAGAATCATCTATATGAATTTCAGACAGAGAAGACTTCATGGCAAGGAAAGGTATTAGACATAAAGAAGGACATTGCATAATAATAAAGGGGTCAATTCCTCATGAAGACATAACAATACTTAACATGTACGCTTCTCACAAAAGGGTATCAAACTATGTGAGGTAAAAATTGATAGAACTTCAAGGAGAAACAGATAGATCCACTATTATAGTTGGAGACTTCGACACCTCTTTATCAGAAATGGACAGATCCGGCAGGAAGAAAATCAGTAAGGTCATAATTAAATTCCTCAATACCATCAATCAACTGGATATAATCAACATCTATAGACAGCATCATCCGACAACAACAGAATATATATTCTTTTCAAGTTCACATGAAACACTCACTGAGATAGATCACATCTGGACCATAAGACATACCCTAATAAATTTTTAAAAATAGTAGTCATTTAATGATTGCTGTCAGACCACAATGGAATTAAACCAGAAATCGATAACTTAAAAATACTCATGTATGTGGACAATAAACAATACATTTCTAAATAACATATGCATCAAAGAAGAAATCTCAAGAGAAATTTAAAAATATTTTGAATGAAATGAAAATGAAAACACAACTTATCACAATCTGTGGGAAACAGTAAAAGCAGTGTTTAGAGAGAAATTTATAGTATTGAATAGATATATTAGAAAAGAAGAAATCTGAATTCAATAATCTATGTTTCCACTTCAGGTAAAAATTAGAAACATAAGAGCAAATCAAATCTAAAGTAATCAGAAGAAAAGAAATAAGAATTAGAGCATATATCAATGAAATTGAAAACAGGAAATTGACAGAGAAAAAAAAAAACCCTGTTCTTTGAGAGATAAGTAAAATCAATAGGCCTGTAGCTAGGCTAAGAAAAAAAGAGGACACAAATTATTAATATTGAAAAATGATAAGAGAGACATCACTACATGTCTCAAGGACATTAAAAGAATAATAAAGAAATACTACGAACTCTATACCCATAAATTTGATAATTTAGATAAAATGGACCAATTCTTCAAAAGACACAATTTGCCAAAACTCACTTAAGAAGAAATATACAATCAATAAGCCTGTATTCCTTTTAAAAATTGAATCAATAACCTTCCAAAACAGAAAGCACCAGGCCCAGATGGGTTCACTGGTGAATTCTAACATTTAAGGAAGAAATTATACCTCATCTTTAAAGGTGATAGGAGTGGATTCAGTGGGAGAGAGCGAGATAATAATAACAACTTAATCTGGATTAATGCTTTGACATTTGCTAATTACTTTCTCATTAGACATTAACACAGTTAAGCTTCATAATAGATGCACCAAGCTCTGGAAAGAAGTGGCAAATAATTAAACCCAGGCCCTGTGACTCCTCCAGGTAGAAAAGGGTCAGTCTATCGCAGGCTCCAAAAAGTTCTTTCCAGAACTCTCTTTTTTCAGACTTAAAGCTCCCTTCGAGATGTAGATTCATTTGCTCTTCATTCGATGTGTATTTTTAGATATATTCTTAATAATGAAAAATTCCAATAAGCTTAAAACTTTTATACCTCAGGATTCACATTTTATCTGTATCATCAGTAAATATATACATGATAATTTTATGCAGTTATAACTAATATGAAACTGTTTTTTATCATCTTATATTGAACATACATCATCACAGATGTTTGAGCTTATATGATGTTTATATCCTGAGGCCGTTGACTCAGAGTTACTCTCCTAAAATGTTAAAAATGCAGAGGAGAAAATCTGCTCCATTTTTTTTCATATTAAATTAGTTTTTATTTTTAAAAAGTATAGTTATTTATCTAGAAGTTCTGTTTCAAAAATGATTGTGCATTTAAGGCTAGAACTTGTTATTAGACATTAACTGGATCTTAAAGTTCTGATTATGACAGCCTTAAATTGGTACCTGTTTACCAGCCACTCTGTTTTGTTCTGGCTCTTTCTCCCATTCTGGTAGAAACAGACTAGTAATTCTTGTCTCTCTATTTCTTGGTAGCCCCATTAGAACAAACTATATCCATCCTTCAAACAATCATCCATGACCCTTAACCCCTTGCTCCTCAAAGTGTAGTCCACAAAACAGCAGCATCCTGGGCACCCCTGGTGGCAGGGGCGAGGTGTTGAAATGCAAGATCTCAGGCCACCGCAGACTTCCAGGCTCGGACTTGGAACTGGGACTTCACCAGGATCCCCAGGTGACTCGTGTGCACAGGAAATGTGGACAGCTGATTTAGATTACCGGTCCTCAGTTTTAGCTTCTTATTGTGATTAGCTAGGAGCTTTAAAAAGTATCAATGCCTGGATCCCGGCCCGAGAGAATCTTATTTAACTTGCTTGGAGACTTTTTAAAAGGTCCCACGTGATTCTAACCTTTACCCAAGGTTGAAACCTACTGGTCTGGATTTACTCCCTCTGTCTACAGACAAAAACGACTTGGCTCAATGGGTTTTGCTTCAGGTTATAAAGCAAGTTTGAGATTAGAATTAGGCATCGGAAGGTCCCAATCTGGCTCTTTCCTTCCCAAACTCTGTCCCGTGCTTGGCAGAGCTGGCGGGGTCCTTCCTCCCCAGAGCCATCTCCATTCACCTGCTCTTGTTTTTCATTTTAGGACTGTTCTGACTCTTTTCTGGTCAAACGTTGATGCCTCTCTTGCAGTTCTCATCTGTCGTACTTTGCTTCTCTCCCCGCTCCACTGGGCTCACCGTCAAAAGCCCTGAAACCATTCTCAGCCATCCCAGCCTCTGCAAACGCTCTTCCCAGGACCCTGGACTAACACTCTCTACGCATCACGACCTCCAACAGCGTTACCCCCTCAGCACGGCCCTCCTGACATGAAGCAAAAGTGCTGCACCTCTCAGCTCTTAGCTCTGACATTCCGGCTCAGTCCCTTTTGTCCTTGGGTCTTTCTCATTTTCTTGCATCTACTCAATCTGTCCTTGGCCACACTCTTCCATGCCACCCGAGATTCTGAGCGCTCCGTCAGAATCACTCGGGAGAGCCTCTCACCAAACCCTGGGTCCGGCAGCCATCTCTCTAAGAGCACTTCAGAAAGTGGGGACTGTGAGGAAAAGGCCTGGTCATCTGCATTTGGAAAGTGTACCCCGAACCCACAGATCCAGAGGCCCTACTCCCTGCATAGGCTCCCCCTTATCCTGCAAGCCCTCGCAAGCTTTCCCGCTCCCCTCCCCCTCCTTCCTCTCTAGGGAGCCATTGCTGCCGGCAACGTCCCCAACAGTGCTGGAACCTTGCAGCTCTGGTGTCGTCAGTCCGATGCGACCCCACGTGTTGGTTTGGGCGGGTCATTAGGTTCATGACAGGCACAGATAAAATAAGGACATTTCAGAATGCTACCAATTTGGAATAAAATCTTGTTCATTTTTTCGTCTTTGTCTTTTACTAATGTATATTTTCACCTGATCTGTCAATCATTCTCTAATTATATCTCATTCAGCTGCTCATCACTACTGCCCCTGTCAATTAAAATTTTATATTTTGAAGCCTTTAGGTTACCTACCAGAGACTCATAATATCCACAATTTAAAGAGAAAGTAAAAATAGATATAAAAATCTCATGTCTTAAATGCAACAGCATAGCCTGGAAGCACTATATAGAGCTTGCATTCTAATAAATCGGAACTAAATTAGCCAAAGCTGTGATTCACATGCAGTTGGAGATCAAAACAGGTTGAAATGCCTGAGGCAACATTTAGACAACAACCACTGTGATATTGAAAAGAAAATTTCCAAGCTAATCAATTGAGATTCAAAAAAAGAAAGATTGTCAGCCTATTCTAGCAATTTATTTAGGGCAACATTCAGCTGAAAATAATTTACATAAAATAAATAAGATCATTTAAAATTAATTAGTTTTTCCATAAAATAAGCATATTGAAAGATTATAACCAAAATCAGATACTCCACCAGAAATTTCGAATCACATACAAATTTAGTTAATGAGCCTTCAAATATCTACCGACTAAATAACAAATATACAAATTTCAGTGTTTTGTCTGTGTCATTAGATTATTTCAAAAGAGCAGCTGATATGACATACTGATACAGACACAACTTCTGCCAAATTAACTTCAGGCTTCAATCGATCCAACATTCATAAAATTCGGATCCAAGAAAATAATCTGGTATTATTAAGTGACTGTGCAGATTGACTTTGTTAGTTTAGTTTTATCAAGGGCATTCTATGAAGTTGTAGATTCTATCTAAGTCTCAAATAAAATAACTAAAGAGATTTGGAGTGCATCACACTGACTGTAACAGTCCTTGGTTTTTTGTTACTGAGTTCTAAATATCTGATTAAGAAAAAAATCACATGCACATTAAGGATAAATGGAATATGAGTAAACAAGACTATTCCAGGAAATACATTGCAAGAAACAAAACTCCAACAATATTTAATGGTTATAAAAATGGGAAAACGTAATGGGTCTGAGCATAAAGTTACACGTTCTAAGAAATTATAAGTATTTGCAGATGACGTAACAGGATTCCTTTTCGAAGATGAGTTCCCTGTTTATATTTTCAGATAAAGAACTTAACCCTATGACAAGTCTTGCAAGCAAAACGATTGACTAGTTGAGGGACTGTGGATAACAGAAGAAAAAAAGTTACAATCCTCTCAGTGGTTAGTCTAGAGGCGATGACTTAGGAAAGCAGTGTTATTGGCTTGCCACCTAAAAAGACAGGGTATCAACGATTATCACGTATAAGCGTATCGTTCCTCTGAATACACAGAATTGAGGTGTGTGGCATCTAACACAGAGCAGTTTCTGATTCCTGACAGCTGGTCTTTATTAAATCAGTCTCTGAACAAAGGTGATGCCAGCAAGCTATTCTGTTCATTCATTTATCCCATCATCCATCCCTATACATAGTCAACTGAAAAGCATTTATTGAACAATATTTTGTATAAAACACTGATAAATACTAAAAAAACAAAAACCAAAAAAACAAAAAAAACAAAACCAAACAAACAAAAAAGACCTCTGTTTTCCCCTCTAGAATCAAGGCCCTTCTGTCAAGGTTGGTCTACATCATCCAGATTACCTTTCTCTTCCCAGGCTGATATTTTCAGCAGCATTTTTCATATTATTAAATGGAGATGCTATAGAATGATTTAATTGCTCTATTAATTTGCAAAAGGGCAATTTGAACTAGAGAAAAGACCGAATTACAGACTATAGGGAAAGGAAAGCAATCTAATCCACTGCCGGAATTATGATATTCAGAATGGCAAAATCTTGTGTCCACATAGATCTCTTTAAAATATTTGTTATAATCAATAGTTTAGCTTAATTGTGAATTTACATGCCAATTTACATTTCCTTGGATTCCAGAACTTAGAAGATTCTCGAAAAAAGTTTAGACTTCTAAGTTGTTAAATATTTTAGATATATTAATTATGCTGTAGAGTGACTTAGTAGAGCAAGGCTTTCTTTGAGATCTACACTGTCCAATACAGTCGCCATTAGGCATAAGTGGCTGTTGAGAGCTTGCAGTGTAGCTAGCCCAAACTTAGCACAAGACACACTGTGTGTGTAAAACACACACCGGATTCCTAAGACTCAGTACAAGAAAAGTATGTAAAAATTTTAATCATTTTTATATTGATTGCATGTTGAAATTATAATATAGTAGATAGGTTGGGAAAAATACAATATAGTATTAAGCTTTATTTTTTGTGTGTGATTTTTAGTTTTTTTTAATGTGACTACTAGAAAATTTAAACTACGTGGCGTGCATTATATCTCTCTTGGCAAGCACTGTTATAAATAATATAAAGGAAAGTTTCCAAAACATTAGTAGATTCTAATAATGTCTGTGGAAGACAAAAAAAAAAAAGGAAAGAAAGAAAGAAAGAAAGAAAAAAGAAAAGAAAAATGTCCTTAAGGAATCTGAAAACCAGTCCTTCTAAACCAATGCAAAAGGACCTGGGCATTAGTGTGAGCGACCCTCCTGGGTCGGAGGCAGGGTCTGTGTGTGTCGGGCAAAGGCAAATGTGTCAGAAAGTAGCCAAGAGCCTCGGGTGGCCACAGCTGACCGCTCAACTCTACTGTAGAGGTGGCCTCACAAGGTACTAAGAGCTGCAGGAGTTCCACGGGAATGATCTCTACATCTTAAAAAGTAGGTATGTGAACTGGTGAAAAGCCGAGGATTCCGGGGAGTAGAGCATCAGCGGGAGGGTTAAGAAATGAGCGCGCTTCGCCCCGCTGGACCAGAAAGTTTCACCTTTGCAGCCCGGGCCCCGCCTCCGCATCCGGGGACTGATGTGAGTGACGCCCTCTGATGACTGATGAGCCACCGCCCTCCCCTAAGGCCTGTGGGGACTCAGAGTTAGCATGATGCTCTCACTGTGATTTTGAATGGTTTCGAGATGTCATTTCTCTTCCGTACTTCTCTGTTTTGTCTGTTTCAGCTCTTTCTCTATTTTGCTCTCTCGGTGTCTGAAATTCTCTCCCAGGGACTAGCCTGGGGCACCAACCTACCTTGCAGTTCGCTTTTCTTGTTGTCAGACCCATTTCTTCACCAATCGGATCATTTTCTATGTGGTTTAGACAATTCAAAAAATATATATCTTTAAGAAATTTATCTGGCGATCAGTCAAATGGCTATGAAAGGGGGCAAAGTTGTAGGTAGATTTATTATACTACTTTATCAAGGGACAGAATGACTTCTCTCTACACCCAAGAAAATTATCGTAGCAAGAAAATCATTTTTAAACAACGTTCATTATTTAACAGTAATTAACAATAAGAAGAAACTAGTCCAACAAATAGGAATGGTTAAATAAGTTATGATAAATTCATGTAGTGAAATTACAACTATTAAAAATCATGCTTTTGAAGATTGACAAAGAAAATACACACAATAAAAATTAATAAAGATAAATAACTATTTACAATATGATCTGATTCTTATGTAAAATGAAATACATAGAATATGGTAATAGTGGCTAACTCAGGGTGGTGAAAGAACAGGTAATTTCTTTTTACATATAGTATCTGATTTAATTTTTTTTTACAATGAATATATATTACTGTTATAATCAGAAAGAATATATACATAAAATAAACTATGATTCTCCAGTTTCCGATTTTGATAAGTTCAATTTTTAAGAGTATCACTAAAAGCTAATCTTTCATGGAAAAAAAAATCATACCACCTCTAAAGATGATACATAATACAGTACAGTGTTTCTTATACACTGTAGCCCCCTATCAGCAAAATTAGTTGTGCCCGATATGATGTGATGTCGGTTTATCTTGCCCGATACAGTGTTAGCTCATCTATAAAACAAACACTAGGATCTTTTGCAACTCTAGTGTGATAGGTTTGCCTGTCTGAAAATTAGCAAAACTTATTTAAGGGGCATTAAAGGACAAGACTTAACCCTTTCTGGCAATCCATAGCATGTTTCCGTGTAAAAGTTCAAATCTAAACTAGCTCAAAGCTAGTTCCACGGAAGTAGCAACAAAGATATAAACTGGCCCTCGGCAATCTCAAAACCAAATTTTCCAGTGTTATCAGACAGAATGCATTTGGACCTATCAAGAATTTTTAAAACTCAAAGAAATTATGGTACATTCTAAAGAACAGAAAGAGGAACTGCTGTTCACAAGATGAGTTATTATTTCCTCCTTATTCTCTCTGGAAAGGTCATCTCATTCATTCCAAGGTCTGCTGCAAAATGAAAGGGTTTATAATCAAATTAATCATAAGGTGGCTCATAATACATACTTTTCTCTCCTTCCCTCCTCCCAGAGCCAATGCATTTCACGATCGGTTGGCACTTCCTGAAGAGCCCAGCATCTCATGAGTCATGTTTATTTTTCTGCCAACATTTAGTGAAAGTCTACGATAAGCAGGCCCTGCACAAGGCCCCAGCGACACAGAGCCCTCAAGGACCTGGGCTTTACAGAGCGTCTTGAAAGTCACATAAAAATATAAAGTTCTGTAATCTGCTCTGCTAAGTATATCATCAACCAGATATCTAAATTAATATTAGCAGCATTTGACAGAAGCGCTGCTTTTAAAAGGAACGTTTCGGCCTAGGGCCCTTTGTCAACTCTCCTACATGCTGACATCTTCCTTTTCAAAGGGAACGTGGTTCAGCAGAGACCAGTGGGCATATCAGGCAGTGGAGAGATAGTTACTTGAGACTCACTTTGTATGCCAACATTTGCAGCTATTACTTTAAGTAAACATTACATTTAAGAATGGGCACATAAAAAAGTATCCTAATCTTGTCACTCAGTTTCTGTAAAAATGTTACAGAGCTGTTTCAATTTGTCATGCTTTTGTTACAGAATGTGTTGCAGTAATGACAGCCCTTGTCGGGTTTTTTGATCCCGCCCTACCCCCGCTAAAGGAACAAATGCAGGCACTATGGACATCATTCAAGATTTTACAATCACTCGTGCTCGTTTCAAAACCCCTGTCATATGCCACAAAGAGGTTTTCTAGCAATCGGATATATGAAATCCATGGTGTCACAACACTGAGAAATGCAATGGTCAACAGCTCATGTGTGCATAATTATTTCAAAATAAATGAACTGGAAAATGTTCAGGACCGTTTGTAACTTCTCCTGCCTTTCTTAGAGTAGTAAAAAATAAGAGAAAGAGAAATAATAAAAGCTAAACAGAGAAAAGCTATGAAGGCCAGCAAAGACTTTCGCGTATGAAGAAAACTGCAGTCGGCACACAGGGTGAATTCTTCTGGACAAAACCCTCCCAGTGTCTCGGGACCCGGGAAGCCGTTGTCGTCAATAATTTTCCTGTAATGTTTCATGGATGGTTTGGGCTCAAACTGATTGGCGGCGTAACGATAGAGGCCAAATTTCGGAGCTGTGCGATCATTAAACGAATAGGCAAAGTATCCACAAAGTTTGATCCCATCCAATACATAGGCTAGAAAAAAACAAAAGGACAGGAGAATAGTCATGAAAATATTTCGCATACAACACTTTACTTTTACATGGCTTTGGTGTATCGGGGAAAATTTCAATACCATTTAATAGAACTTCGGACTAAATTAGACTTAATCAGAAAAGGCTTCTTTTACGGGAAGACAAATAGGCAAATATCAAGATAGATACTGCGCTACATTGAACATAGTAGGTTTTATATAATTAAACCTCTGATGAAGTACTTGAGTTAAATCTTCACGTATGTGAAGGGGGTCAGACTGCCGCGAGGCCATCTGAGGATGAAGGACAGGGGGAGACCAGGCTATCACAGGTCCGGAGTAGGTGACAAGGACTTTCGGTCTTCCGCTTTTAGCTAAACTCCTTTATCCCTGGGGAAAATACTAACTCTCTGTAGGACACGTTAGGTGTGGCTAGAAATGAACAGCACTTCTCTCTGGGAAGGTGACAGTGCTTACAGCTGAGAATTTCTAACAGGTATCACGGCCTTGGGTGACACAACCTCCAGGAAGCTGCTTTTCGGAGGGGCCTTACCTTTCAGAGCTTCATTTACATAATTGTGCATATAATACACCCTCAAGGCGTCTTGGGCTGCGTGCAGGTCGTCATCTACGCCATTGGAGATGATGTACGTGGGGAGGTCTCCGTACTTGAGCTTCAGCCAGTTCAGGACTTTGCGCAAGCCCCAGGGCACTACTGCCACCTGACCCGGGGAGCTAAGCCAGGTGCTGTCGGTCATTTCTTGCACTTCCAGGTAATCATTGTATTTTCCTGGATCTTCTTTCTCCCAGCCTACAAGGATGGTGGTGTAATGGCTTAAAGCCAGAAAGTCAAAGGAACCGCGGATTAGCCTTTTCTCATCTTCAGTGAAATAAGGTAGCAGGTAATCGTTTCTTTGTGTCAGCCAGTCCCTCATCACACGTGGATAATCCCCAGAGCCGAAAATGGGTTCGGCCAGCCAGCCGATGTCAAATTCCAAAACTCTCTCGGCCACCTCTTTGTCCCTCGGGGAGAGAGGGCAGGCGGGTTCCACCCAGTCGGCCTGCAAGGCGATGGAGATTCGCCCTCTCTGCGAGCGCCGGAACTGCTGGTCGTACAGGTGCCAGGCCAGCGCGTGCGCTTTCAGGAGGTTGTGGCCGGCCCTGTAGGTGAGGTTCCGAGTGTAAGGCTCGCTCGCCGTCACCCAGAGCTTGACGTGGGGGCCGAGCGCTTTAAAGCACAGCCCGGCGTACTCTGCGAAAGCCGGGGCGATGTGGGGGTTCTCCCAGGCGCCGTGCGCAGCCAGGGGCGCGGGCAGCCCTGGGCGCAGGGCCGCGGGTCGCCACAAGGCCACCACCGGGGTGATGTTGGCCCGCACCAGTTCGCTGGCCACGCAGCGGTAGTAGTGCAGGGCCGTGTGGTTCACCTGGGACCGGTTGCCCAGTGGGAGGATCAGGGCCCAGTCCAGGGCGAAGTGGAAATGCGTCGCGTGCGTTTCCTGGAGCAGGGAGACCAGAGGCCTGATGGCAGCGAAGTCGGCGCAGTAGGATTTCCTCTTCTGGGTCACGAGGCCCTGCACCTTAATGAGCCCCTTGCTGCGGTGGACGTCCCACAGGTAGACGCTCGGGTCGGTAAACTGAGACAGAGTGGTGTCGACCTAGGAGGAGCAGAGTGACCATAATTCTGTGACTTCGCCGGAACAGGCCTGGAAAAGTAATTCAGTGCAATTCGACAGCTAGTGAGCAAGCTGAGCAAAACCAGTAACCGTTCTAGCTGAAAATGGAAACAGTTTTTTTGTGAATAGGGAGCTCCCGAAGAAGAAAACATTCCACTTCTATGTGTATTTGTTTTACCTGTACTTCTGTCAACCCCTTGAAGTGTTACTTTATTTAATGCTGAAAAAAAAAAAAAAAATCTGGATCTTTTTTTATTCCTCACTTCAGATGGCAAACATTAGCGATTCTCACACATCTCCTGTCTGTTAAGTAAGCACAGTATTTTTGGACCTTTTTCTTTTATTATAAGAAATCACTAATGAAATGAAACTTTCAAATTAAAAAAAAAAAAAGACTAGACAAAGATAACACTTAAAGCCTGAGTGAGAGTCAGAAAATTAAATGGTGTTTAAAATTAAATTGTGCTTCTCAAAATCCTAAAATTAAACTGTGCTTCTTAAAATCACGTTCGGCACCGGGGTTCGCTCTAGGTCGAGAAGGTACTAAATATGCATAACTGGCCTTTTATTGGCCTGTATTGAACTTAACAAATTCAGTCTGACTGATGGTGGAAAGCAACGGAGAATGTAGAACTAGGCAACAATATTGTCATCCACCGATAACGGGATTTAAAAAAATTTCCCCTGATAAGTTTTCTGTGACGATCATGACGATATAGTTTTCTCAACATCTGACACAGAAGCTTCTAAAACGAACAGAGGTCTTTAGGTAAAGTGGACAAAATCCTCCCTCCGCTTGCAAGCCAGGGACGGAAAGCAAACTGAAAGGCCACCCCAGGAGCCACTGCCTACGCCTGTGGTCTGCCCGGAAAGAATTCCCTCAGAGCAGGTGATGCCAGTTGACCCTCTGTAGAAGCAGGGGTCAGACGAGCCCCAGTTTTACCCGCCTGTTGCCAGCGAGCTCTTGACCCTCCGGGGAAGTCAGTGCTGTGTTCACAAAGGAAAGTTATAAACCACAGCGTGTCAGAGGGAAATGGCCTTTTCTGGAGGACCGTCCTTTGTAGGTCACCCTCCCATGCATTTCTTCTAATACTGAGGGACTGCCGAAAAGCATTTTTCCACCGTGATGCACCCACAAATCGCATGTCTGCCGCTTTGCGAGAGAAAATTTGCATGCTCTTTTGAAATGTAAGTGTTCATAACTTGAAAGAACTTTTTAGATTATTTTTATAGAACTCTGAGTTCACTAAATTCGTAACTTTTGTAACATAATTTAGTCCATGTGAAAACAAATGTGAGAGACTAGGTATAATTTTGGGAGAAGGGGGAATCTATTTCTTAAAAAGTACTAGACATTTAGAAATGAGTGTTGAGGCAAAATTCTATCTAGCCTCCATCAATTGGTCGACTTGTTAATAAAAAAGTAAAATAATAAAGCTGAATCAGAAAGAATGGGTATGAAGTATGTATTTAGTGTGTATTGAAGAAACTTTCTCCTAATATGACCAATATTAAAGAAACCCATGTCCCAGTATGTAGCAGGTTCTGGACCCAATTCACTGTGAGCATTAGTGGTTATGGAGAAACACTGTCTGCTGGGAAATTAGGTCCAAGTTCAGTGACAATCCATGTGAAGAAGCCCAAGGTCAGATTTCAGACTCATTGTGTGTTTAGTGGAATATTATTTTTGAAGATTTTCAAGCAAGATGCATGCCTCATTAATATTTTCCAGGAGGGAAAAGATAAATTGCAATGGTCTAAAAGTCTCTTCTCAAAACTTAAATGTAATAAAAGTATAGAGTACTGCTTGTAAATGAAAACGTATGCGCACACTTCTCAGAACTGCTCTAAAAAAAAAAAACAAACAAACTTGTTTTGACTTTGTCAATTAGGAAGTCAGCTTGGAAAGTACACTACCAAAATAATACATAGCTCACGGTGAAAGCAGAAAGAATAAAACAGCAATTGCAGCCTTTTCCCACTAGAGAGCTTCTGGAGAAGTTCAAGTCCAGCGTCTATTGGAGCTGCCTTCCTTT
>NW_011888852.1:1537651-1539871 GCF_000151845.1 Pteropus vampyrus | reverse complement strand
GCAGCGTTCCAAATTACACCCTTAAGGGACAGTGTTTGGCCAGCCACAGTGACCATGTGTCATGGCAGCCTAAGAAGGAAGCGCTACTTACTAGTGACAGGGCTTGGTGAGACTGCTGATTGGTTTTGTCAGCTGACTTACTTGAATGTAGTTGTCAACAATTCCCCAAGCAAAGGCACAGGGAAATGTCCCTTCTAGGGGTTGATTTTCAGGTAAAGGAGGGAAGCCATTTTTCTCTATCAGCTGTTGGTAGAACAAGGCTGAAGACTTCGGCAACAACTTCTTATCCTGGCTTAGAAAGTCCACGTAGAATAGTCCGCGCCTGATGCTATAGCCTCGGTGCCACTCAAAGCCGTCCATGAGGGACCACACTGTGTACCCGATGACGTCCACCCCATCCAGCCTGATGGCTGCAAAGGGAAGAGAGGACAAGAGCAAAGTGACCTGTCACTGGACACTCGCCTCAAGATTCGCGAGCATTTGAGGGTCTTACTACTTAAGGAAATAAATTAAGTAGTATGTTTATTGTTTGGCAAACCAATGGCCGTTCTTATGGACAAATGACTCTAATCGACCTTAGATAACTCTACAAATAAAGATCTTCCCAAATATGCTTATCTCTAATATGTTTTTATTTAGATTATCCTTATTTCCAGTGGGTATTCTTCAGGCCTGGGATGATGTTCCACTTTCTACCCTAGGCTCCTGACATTGTGCCTGCTGCAATAAATGAATAAAGTCTTCAAAAGCATAAACTACTTACTGTTTTCTGTGGGAAATGTTGATATTCATTTTTCTTTAAAATTGTTTCATTCAGTACAAGCAATAAGAATCCAAAAACAAGTACAGAAAACGAGCTATCCTGGGATTTACTTAGTCCTTAATGTAATCTAAAAATCTTGAGTAATAACTCTGAAACTCAAGTAATTTCATACATTATAACCCAGTTTTTCATTTACAAAATGAGTTTAAAAATTAATTTAAGTTACTGAAGTCCCCAAATGAGAAAGGTGTTCATAAATGCATTCCTACCGTTGCAGAAATGAAATTCTACATTACAATTAAAAACTATAAATTTACATAGTTTATTACAGATCATCTGAAAGATTGTTTTGCCAGTGGATTTGGGCAGGAAATTAGAATTTTATCCCCAATCCTACCTTTTAAGGTTTCCATTATGAATCTTTTGAGGTAATACATATATTTGGCGTCATCTGTCTTAGTGGTCTCTGAGACAAACCAGCCGTTTTCCACAATAAATATTTGAGGGTGGTTATATTCCAGGTCAATCCAGGAAAGCAGTTGCCTCAGGCTAGAAGATTCTAATTGGCGGAACTTCATGCGAGGGTCCAATAGTTGAAAACTCAAGATTGGGCCAAAAGAAAGAGCAAAAAAGTCAGCTGTTCCCTTGATGAACTTTTTCTCAGATTCACTAAAAGTAGGTAAAAGAGATGAAAGATTATTCTTCATGCTCTCTGGGTAGTCGCCATCAATGAATATGGGTTTGGCAAACCAGCCTAGTACAAAGTCAAGAGATTTCTGACATTCTTTGATGCTGTGGTTCGTCATTCTTCGAGGACTGACCCAGTGGGAACTTAGGGAGATGGACACCTGGCCCCCCTGAGTTGGACGGAAAGAAGTATTGTAGAGATGCCAGGTTTTGGCATGAGCCTATAAAGAGAAAAAACCATGGTGAATGTATTTCTGATCGTGAGAGAAATATAATACATATTTGAATTCCCAACCCTAGCTGTATCTGTTTCTCATCAAACCTACCCTAATGACTAACCCCACAATGTAAAAGTCACCTGGAACCAATAAATTATTTCAGAGGTCGATCAGCCTCGAGCGAGCTGCTACCATGACTGGAATTATTTCCATCGTTTTTCAGCAGCCAGTGAAAAACTCGGAATTTCTGGCATTGAACGTGTAGTTATTATTCATGATTTGAAAAATTCATTAAATAAGAATTTGTTATACTATCTTACTAGTTAATTGACTTTGGATTGTGTACTTTTTAATTAATGAAAAGAACCAATCCCGAATACGTGATCACACCAGGAACTTCAAAATAGGATTATATGTTTTTTAACCTAAGAGACTGGGAGTTTTCAAGATGACTCAAGTTGTTGAGAGTCAATTTAATATTTTGTATTCATCTCTCATAGTTAAAATTCTAACTCATGTTCTCACAATCTTTGTTCTTCCCTAAGAAGAATC
>NW_011888852.1:1532259-1537601 GCF_000151845.1 Pteropus vampyrus | reverse complement strand
CCATCAATGAATATGGGTTTGGCAAACCAGCCTAGTACAAAGTCAAGAGATTTCTGACATTCTTTGATGCTGTGGTTCGTCATTCTTCGAGGACTGACCCAGTGGGAACTTAGGGAGATGGACACCTGGCCCCCCTGAGTTGGACGGAAAGAAGTATTGTAGAGATGCCAGGTTTTGGCATGAGCCTATAAAGAGAAAAAACCATGGTGAATGTATTTCTGATCGTGAGAGAAATATAATACATATTTGAATTCCCAACCCTAGTTGTATCTGTTTCTCATCAAACCTACCCTAATGACTAACCCCACAATGTAAAAGTCACCTGGAACCAATAAATTATTTCAGAGGTCGATCAGCCTCGAGCAAGCTGCTACCATGACTGGAATTATTTCCATCGTTTTTCAGCAGCCAGTGAAAAACTTGGAATTTCTGGCATTGAACGTGTAGTTATTATTCATGATTTGAAAAATTCATTAAATAAGAATTTGTTATACTATCTTACTAGTTAATTGACTTTGGATTGTGTACTTTTTAATTAATGAAAAGAACCAATCCCGAATACGTGATCACACCAGGAACTTCAAAATAGGATTATATGTTTTTTAACCTAAGAGACTGGGAGTTTTCAAGATGACTCAAGTTGTTGAGAGTCAATTTAATATTTTGTATTCATCTCTCATAGTTAAAATTCTAACTCATGTTCTCACAATCTTTGTTCTTCCCTAAGAAGAATCAGTGCAATAAATTAAAGGACTAACTCCAATATCTAATGTTGGCCCGCCCTCCAGAACTTTGGGACAGAACTGACTTCTCACAGGACCCACGATTCAAGGTGCAAGCCAAGAGCAAAAAAAAAAAGAAAAGAAAAGAAAAGAAAAAGCACCCAAATACAGCTTTGAAGAGATCTGATATCCACACTTAGTCAGCACTCAGCCCAGAGTTTTCGACAGCAATGAAAATGAAATGGGCTTTGCTTCCATAAAACCAACGTTATGGTCCTGTAAAATCTTACTGGATTCTGATGTTTTATTTTCATTTGTTTTCCTTTTGTTTACAAAGAATAGTGAGGATGGCAGGGTTTTTCCTCCCTTACTTAATGAATTAGGTTTCTCTTTACTTTTGAATTCCTTGATTTTCTCTCTCCATTTTTCTAAGAATACAAGTGCTGTTTTTATTAGCCTTTTACTCCTTTCATATATTCTCTTTAAAAACTCAGTTCTAATTCTTCTCCAAAATGATCATGCCAATTTCCACTCCACTCCCTGGGCCAGAAGAAGCTCTTTCACTCCATATGCCTAATATACTCTTCATTTTTCCTAAATATTATTCTTGTGGTTCATTTTAGTGTATTTGTCCAAGAATGGCCTCATCCCTATTCTTAACTGTTCAGCAGAATAAAATAGTTTATGTTTAAATTTTAGTTCCTTAGTAAATATCTATGTTTAACTTCACCGAATGCATTTTTTTCATGACCTAGAATAGTTATCTATATGCTAACAAGAAAATGGAGTACAAAATGATGATCTAAAGAATAGTGACATCCGCCCATGTGAATAAGAAATTGGGGCTGAATCGTGTGACTCCACAGGCTTTGTGATGTCTCCCATCCTTCTCTGTCTTCCTTTCCTTTGCCACCTCTTATCTTCCCAATCTCAACTGACAAGAAATATCATCCTGACATTTCACAGAAAAGAAAGGGAGCAGTTCATGCTGGTACTCAGGACACCAGACCAGGGGACTTTCCTAATTTGACCCAGTGGAAGCCTAGGACAGTCACGTCCTACATCTAACAGACACACCCCCTACGGACAAGTGCTGTGATGGGTGAGCAGAGGGGGCAGGCAGGAGTGGTAGCGACCGAGAACTTCATAATCTGGGTTAGTTTTGCAGGTAAGTGAAGTCCGAGTCATACGATAAAATTGTCTACTATCACAGACCACTCTTTTAACCTTGAGTTTGAGAGCGTCAACATAGCTGAGAGAGGGTTGGGCAAGGAAATGAATGGCCTGGTCCATAGGGAGATCCACACGTGGTCTTTGATATCAGATAAAATTCCTGCTCCATCACTTTTAGTCGTGTGCCTTTGACCACATTACTTAACCTGGGCAGGTAAGACTAACCTTCTTGTGTCTCTCACAGGGCTGTCATGAGGATTAAATGAGATAATTTCTGTAAAACACCTAACACAGAGTTTGTATATGGTAGGGTCTCCATGAATGTTTATTCCTTCTGACCCTAAGGGATGAGCAGACAGCAAAGGAAGACATTGCAGGTAAGGAAAGACCCCCATAAGGAATTCAGCCCATAGCAATAATGTGATATAGTGATATGACCTGGGGTTTAGATTACAAGAGATGAGTTTGGATCCTAAATCTTCCAACCATTATTAGGATAAGCCTCAATTATTTCTCTGTACAAGTGAGAATAGCATCTATTCTCCTGTAGGGATGTTGCAGGGATCAAATGACATAATGCAAGCCAAAGTGTCTATCAAGTTGTTGATTATTTTAGAGAACAATAAATTTGCAGCATTGGAAAGTATGGTTAATTTTATGTGTCAACTTGAGTGGGCTGAAGGAATCACAGATAGCTGGTAAAACATTTGTCCAGCGTTTAGCTAAGCTACTTCATGGTGCTGCTGCCTCAGAATCCATTTCGTCTGGCCAAGTAGCCAGTAGGGACCTTAAACTGCCACTAGTCCCCATGTGAGTGTGTGCCCTAGATAGCAGCCTGCAGAGTCATAAGAAAATGTAAGTTCCTGATGCAACTTTCCTAACGGCCCTGTCATCAACGGTCACCCCTGCCTCCCAGCACCTGTATCCCTTATGCACCCTTTAGATAAGACCCTTGTGGGGTTTACCCAAACCCCTATTTTTGTTTGAATTGACCAATTCAGCCCTAGCCCAGGAACCTCAAAGCACTCTATCCACAGATCCTAATAAAGGCCCATGTCCCAGGTCCTGTCCCTCTCTCTGTCTCTGCTTTGACATCCCAGTGTGGCCCCATGAGGCATGCCATGTACTTCCTCTAGAACCTGTGAGTGACTAACTTCTCCATTTCAATTTCTCTTGTGGTCTATTAAACCGAGGCTCAGTGCAGCACCCTGTGCTTCATGCAACAAATGTTAATTTAACAAAACCACGGCCGAGTGATTTCTGGGTGTGTCTGTAAGGGTGTTCCTGGAAAAGATGTGCATTTGAATTGGTAGACTGAGTAAAGATCACCCTCCGGGAGGTGGGTGGGCATCGTCAAAGCAAGGACCTGAATAGAACAGAAAGATGAAGGAAGGATGAACCTGCTCTCTGACTGGGCTGGGGGCGCCCATCTTCTGTCATCTCTGGTCACTGGCACTCCTGGTTCTCTGGTCTTTCAACTCAGACCCAGACTTATACCATTGGCTTCTCTGGTCTTTGGGTCTTCAGGTGTAGACGAGAACTACACCATCAGCTTTCCGGGACCTCCAGCTTGCAGACAGCAGGTCATGGGACTTCTCCGTCTCCATAACCACATGAGCCAATACCTCATAATAAGTCTCTTTCTATATATCTATATTTATCCTATTGGTTCTGTTTCTCTGGAGAACACTGACTAATATAGAAAGCATCTTAGTTATCATTTGGCTTAACCACTCGCCCTACTCCAGACCCCGCACTGAATCTGTCTACAGCGGCCCCAGATGGAGGTCATTCCATTCTCCGGAGGTCTCTTCACCCCCATTGCTAAAAGAGGTTTTGTAGGATTGTAAGTGGCATAATTCTCTTCATTTTACTTATCTCTCTCTATGTATTTTTTTCATTTTCTACCATACACATGTATTGCTTTAGAACAAAAACACTTAAAATTCAAAACAGAAAAATAGCTCATATGAGTTGGATGCCAGGCCCTGCTTGACCTGTCCGTGATGGTTATTTGAAAGCCGTGAGCTAATTAATCCCGGCCAGACTGCCCTCTAACCTGCCCCACAGTCTCCTCTCAAATCCTGACTCCCAGGCATGTTGAATGCTACGTGAAGTTCTGAGATCTTCGAAGCTGCCATACTTTCACAGGTGCAGCTCTTTCAAAACTCAGCTCAGACATCACCACCTCCAGGAAGTCTTCCCTGACATCTTCCCTCTCTCCATGCTTAAATGTCTGTTTCATGTGTCTCTACTGCTGGCCTCTCAAAGACCTTAACTACAATATATTGCATTTATTTGTCTAGATTGCGGGTGTTTTGAAGGCATTGACTAGGACTTTTCTTTCTCTATTCTCAGATTCCAGCAAAGTGTCTGAGGGCAGAGTAAGTATTCGATAAGCAGATATGGAGGAATGCAGGCTGCCATTAAGAACCATATCAACAAGTCAGATACAGAAGCAGTTTTCTGAGACAGAGCAGCAAAACTCTCTGGTCGTATTTCATTTATGAGACCTTAAAAAGAGGACTTTCAGGCACACATCATTAAAAAAAATTAATTAGAAGGAATTAAGCATGATAGGCCTCTGAGAATAATACTGTGTTGCCTCAGAATACACTAATGATCCAGTTTGGGGCATAAGACACTCTGGTACATGATATGCTCCTCACTTCCTTTGCAGCCTCAATGCAGATTTTGAAATCTCAGATCTGAAAAGTCTAAAAAATATATATAGATCTTATATTTCTTTCTTCCAATCAGCTAGTATCACCAAATTTTGGAAGTCAGGTAAAATAGTCTGAATTTCATAGCACATTTTCATTCTGTCCAAATCGTAAGCTCCATCTCATTTACCTATTTGTATCTTTCCCAGAGCCAGACACAAAGTTTCTCACAAATGAGGCATTTAAAAACAGTGAAGTGAGCTCCATGTCCGTTTTGGCTTTCTGCGTGGCCCACATTTAAGACCTGGGTAAGGGAAACGAAGCCCAAATAGCACACAGCAGTATGGCTGAGCTACGGCAGAGATCAGAGGTAAGAGCTGAAGCACGTCAATAACTTGAAGAGAAGAAAGTTGTGCCAAGGAAGGGCCCAGAACTCTGCATGGGGATTTCGTGAGAGTCTTTGGCTAAATAGGCACAAGGTGAGACTCTTTGAGGTTTAACAAAGAGCACCTGCCAGAGGTCTGAGAGATGAAAATCAAAGGTTTTGCAGGGCTGGGAAACATTGCAATTTAAGATAGCCACAGTAGAGAAACATGCATGGTCGAGCACTTCAGATATTCAGCTGAAACCCAAGAAGGTCACATCTGAACAGGAAGGACAAAACTGAAATAGACCAGATCTAACAAAGACTAGATTCAACCCTGACGTGTTTAAAAGAATCCTCTGGTAATTAAACTGCCTGGCCGAACAAAATAGCATACCCTTTAAAGGAAAACAATATAAA
>NW_011888852.1:1531806-1532151 GCF_000151845.1 Pteropus vampyrus | reverse complement strand
CTACACTAAACAATACTTTCAAGTTGTACATGAAATGTTTATGAATATAAACCACATCCTGGAGCATAAAATGAATTTCAAGAGATTGAATCAGTAATGAAAAAACCTCCCCAAATAAGAAAAACCCAAGGTAAGTGGCCTTAATAATAAATTATCCCAAACAAGCAAAGAAGAGCTAACGCCAATCTCTCTCACACAAAGCTGCAGACCAATATCTCTTATAAATATAGACACACAAAAAAAACTCCAAAAATATTGACAAAACGAATCTAGCAGTATATTAAAAGGACTATAAACCACAATCAGGTGGGATTTACCCCAGGGATGAAAGGGTGGTTCGACATA
>NW_011888852.1:1531379-1531756 GCF_000151845.1 Pteropus vampyrus | reverse complement strand
TGTTGTTATTGGTTAGGGAATTGCAAGGGTTTTAGGAACTCTGTGCCAGGAACTGGGGGCAGAGACCAATATATGTAGTTTCTTTATCTCACCGTTACATTGGTAGAATGTAGGGGGTGACACCATATATGATCATCACAATGAGTGCAGAAAAAGCATTTGGCAGGGGCTAAAAGTCTTTCATGACAAAAATCCTAAAAAAAAAAAAAAAAAGAAGAAAGAAAGAAAAAAGAAAAGGAAAACTAGGAGTAGAAGGAAACTGTCTTAACACAATAAGAGACATTTTTTTAAAAAAACCCATAGCTAACTTCATACTCAATGGTGAAAGCCTGAATGCTTCTCCCCCTAAGATAAGGATCAAGATAGGGATGCCTGTT
>NW_011888852.1:1530913-1531329 GCF_000151845.1 Pteropus vampyrus | reverse complement strand
CAACAGAGAAATGGAAACAAAAGAATACATGAAAATTATAGAACTGAAAAGTAAAGTATATAAAATGAAAATGTTATTCAATGGGATTAACTATATTAATTCTATGCAAAATATATGATAAGAATAATATAACCTCTAAAGAAACCATAAAAATATAGTAAAAGTTATATTTAAAAAGCCAGCAGAATCATAAAAATAAAATACTAAGAAATATTTGATTCACTAAAAAGTATCCGTAAAGAAACAAAAAACCGATAGGACAAATAGAAAACAAATAGCAAGATGGTAAACATAAACCCAGTCATATCAATAATTACTCAAATAAAAATGCACTAAATGCTCTAGGTAAAAGACAGATACTCTCAAACTAGATTTTGAAAAAGTAAGCTTCAATTACATTCTGTGTATATGAAATA
>NW_011888852.1:1530027-1530863 GCF_000151845.1 Pteropus vampyrus | reverse complement strand
AATGTAATACATCACTGTAAAAGAAAAATTCCAAGTTTTTTTCTTACTGTGTAAAGAAAAACCCAGTTCTTCCCTACTATGTATTTCTTCTCCGTAAGTCTCTTACTACTCCCACAAAACACTTCACATCTGACCTTTCAGGTCACCAAATGTGTGGAGGTTTTTCCCACATCGAGCAATTCTATGTGACACCGGCCGGGTGTCCTACAACTTAACTCAATTCTGACACTGTCTACTAAGAGATAGCGTCATATCCCACAGATTAAGGTCTCAGTCCCATAAGATTCCTTCCCCTGACACACACACACACACACACACACACACCCCAGACGCCAGTCTCAAGCTCAGCCTGTGCTTCTGACCAACGAGCTATAGAACAGAGGTTCCCATGACCCCCTCCTCAGATTCACCTAATTTGCTAGAGCAGCTCACAGAACTAAAGGAAATGCTTATTTACACTTACCAGTTTATTAAAGATGTATGTGATAAAGGACACAGATGAACAGTCAGATGAAGAGATACACAGGATGAGGACTTAAGCACAAGAGCTTCTGTCCCCATGGAGTTGGGGTGTGTCACCCTCCCAGCGTTCACCAGCCTAGAAACTCCCCAAAGTCCCTACTTTCGGGTTTTATGGAGGCTTCCTCATGTAGTCGTGATTAGTTTTTAACTCCGTTTCTAGACCCTCTCCTCTCTCTGGATGATGGGAATGCGAGACTGCAAGTTCCAAACTTCTTTTTTTTTTTTTTTTTTTTAATTTTTGTTGTTGTTGTTGTCTATCACCACACACCAAAATTAATTCAAAATGGATTAAGGACCTGAATATCAGACCTGAA
>NW_011888852.1:1527950-1529977 GCF_000151845.1 Pteropus vampyrus | reverse complement strand
GACACCTGAGTTGGAAAAGAAGTCAAACTACCTCTATTTACAGATGATATGATTTTACATAAGAAAAATGCTAAAGAATCTCTCTACCAAACAACTATTAGAGCTAATAAGCACGGAAAAATTGCCAGGTACAACATCAAAACTCAAAAATCCATTGTATTTCCATACAACAGCAATGAACAATCCGAAAAGAAAATTAAGAAAATATTTCCACTTATAGTAGGTTCGACAGAAAATGAAATACTTAAGAATAAATTTAACCACTCTCACAGCTTTTATTTACATTATGCTGGAGATCCTACCAGTGTAGTAAGGCACATCAAAGAAATGAAAGGCATGTTGATTGGAAAGGAAAATAAATAACTCTATTATTCACAGAAAATATGATTGTCTATATAGAAATCCTAAAGAATCTAAAAATAAATTATTAGAACTAATAAGTGAATTTAGCAAGTTAATAGAATACAATGTCAATGTGCAAAAATCACTGTATTTTTATATGTGAGCGATAAACATTTGGAAAACAAAATTTAAATATAATACCACTTACAGTAACACCAAAATCATAAAATACCTAGGAATGATTTAATAAAAGTAACAAAATTTATACGAGACTGCTAATGACATCTACATATCATTATGAAGAAAAATGAAAGAAAACCTAAATAAATGGATAGAGAGACCATTTTTATGGATTGGAAGACTCCATAGCATTATATTATCCATTCTCCCCAAACTAATCTATAGATTCAACAACATCCCATCCAAAATCTCGACAATTTTTTTTTTGTAGAAATTGGCAGGTTGATTCTAAAATGGATATGACCGTTCAAAGGAATAGAACAGTTGAAATAACTTGAAAAGGGAAGAACAAAGTCAAAGAATTCATACTACTTGACTTCAAGATTTACTATAAAGCTATAATAATATAATGTGATATTGGCATAATGATAGACAAATAGATCGAAAGGAAAGAATAAAGAATTCAAAAATAAACTCATGGCCAATTGATTTTCAAAAAATGCATCAGGGTATCTATATGGCAAAAGGAAAGCTTTCTTAAAAAATAGTCTTGCATTTGGAAAACGTATGAGAAAAAAATGAACCCAGCCTTACACCTTGCATAAAAATTCATTTGAGACAGACTGCATATCCAAATGTAAAATCAAAAACTACAAAACTTATAGAACAAAACATAGCCTCTTGATTTTAGAGTAGGAAGATTTCTTAAGTCACAGAAAACACTAATCGTAAAAGAAAAGAATGATCGCTTGGACTTCATCAAAATTAAAATCTGCTCTTCAGAAGGTAACAATATGAAAAGACAAATCACCGAGAGGAAATATTAAAAATATGTATACTGACAAAAGGATTATATTAAAAATAAATATAGTAATCCTACCAATCAATAATAAAAGAGAAACGACACCCCTCCCCACCTCAAACAAAAGATTCAAATAGATTTTTCACAAAAGCATCTACACCAACGCTAAATATCAACATTGTCAGGGAAATGTCAATGAAAACCATAAGGAGCCATCAAACCCACTCGAATGCCTACGATTAAAAAGACCGATGAGAAAATTTGACGTGGAAGAAAAGCAACTGGAACTCCATACGTTGCTGGTGGGAGTATAAATAGGACCATCACTTTGGAAAACTCGCTGGTAGTTTCTACAAACTGAACAGCCTTCTCTACTTCTCAGCAATTCTACACACAAGAGAAATGGCAAGGTGAGTCCACAAAAAGACTTATATGACATCAAGATGAAAACTTAAAAAAATGATTTGTTCAAGGAGGCTTATAGCAGCTTTATTCACAATAGCAAAACACTGAAAACAACACAAATGTCCATCAGGAGGAGTATGTATAAACACCGCGGTCTGTGTGTACGACGTAACAGTACCCCGCAATAAAAAGAATGAACCAGGGTTTCACGTAACGAAATGAATTAACCTCTAAAATATCATGGAGAGCAAAAGAACTAAGACTCAAAGAATGCACGCATATGGTTGCATGATTACAT
>NW_011888852.1:1526716-1527900 GCF_000151845.1 Pteropus vampyrus | reverse complement strand
AATGTAATACATCACTGTAAAAGAAAAATTCCAAGTTTTTTTCTTACTGTGTAAAGAAAAACCCAGTTCTTCCCTACTATGTATTTCTTCTCCGTGAGTCTCTTACTACTCCCACAAAACACTTCACATCTGACCTTTCAGGTCACCAAATGTGTGGAGGTTTTTCCCACATCAAGCAATTCTATGCGACACCACCTGGGTGTCCTACAACTTAACTCAATTCTGACACTGTCTACTAAGAGATAGCGTCATATCCCACAGATGAAGGTCTCAGTCCCGTAAGATTCCTTCCCCTGACACACACTCACACACACACTCACACACTCACACACACACACACACACACACACCCCAGACGCCAGTCTCAAGCTCAGGTTATCGCCTGTGCTTCTGACCAACGAGCTATAGAACAGAGGTTCCCATGACCACCTCCTCAGGTTCACCTAATTTGCTAGAGCAGCTCACAGAACTAAAGGAAATGCTTACTTACACTTACCAGTTTATTAAAGATGTATGTGATAAAGGACACAGATGAACAGTCAGATGAAAAGATACACAGGATGAAGACTTAAGCACAAGAGCTTCTATCCCCATGGAGTTGGGGTGTGTCACCCTCCCAGCGTTCACCAGCCTAGAAACTCCCCAAAGCCCCTACTTTTGGGTTTTGTGGAGGCTTCCTCATGTAGTCATGATTAGTTTTTAACTCCGTTTCCAGACCCTCTCCTCTCTCTGGATGATGGAAATGCGAGACTGAACGTTCCAAGCTTCTTCTTTTTTTTTTTTTTTTTTGTTGTTGTTGTTTTCTATCACCACACACCAAAATTAATTCAAAATGGATTAAGGACCTGAATATCAGACCTGAAACAATAAAATGCATAGAAGAAAATTTAGGAACTAAACTCAGGGACCTTGGACTTAAAGAAGATTCTATGATTTGACCTCAACGGCAAGGGAAGTAAAAGCTAAAATAAATAAATGGAACCACATCAAACTAAAAAGCTTCTGCTCAGCAAAAGAAACCATCAACAGACAAAGAGATAACCATCCGAATGGGAAAATATATTTGCAAGCAATGCCTTCGATAAGGGTCTAATATCCAAAATATACAAAGAACTCATACAACTCAATAATAACAACAAAAAACAAATGATCCAATCAAAAAATGGGCAGAGGACCTGAACGAA
>NW_011888852.1:1521998-1526666 GCF_000151845.1 Pteropus vampyrus | reverse complement strand
AAATTTGACGTGGAAGAAAAGCAACTGGAACTCCATACGTTGCTGGTGGGAGTATAAATAGGACCATCACTTTGGAAAACTCGCTGGTAGTTTCTTACAAACTGAACAGCCTTCTCTACTTCTCAGCAATTCTATACACAAGAGAAATGGCAAGGTGAGTCCACAAAAAGACTTATATGACATCAAGATGAAAACTTAAAAAAATGATTTGTTCAAGGAGGATTATAGCAGCTTTATTCACAATAGCAAAACACTGAAAACAACACAAATGTCCATCAGGAGGAGTATGTATAAACACCGCGGTCTGTGTGTACGACATAACAGTACCCCGCAATAAAAAGAACGAACCAGTGTTTCACGTAACGAAATGAATTAACCTCTAAAATATCATGGAGAGCAAAAGAACTAAGACTCAAAGAATGCACGCATATGGTTGCATGATTACATTTACGTAAAGTTCAAAAATCATTCCATGGTGATAGATTTGTGAGGAGGAGGGTGGAAACAATCAAGGACAACAGAGAAAGTACAAAGTAAGGGATTAGGGAAGACACGGGATCAAATTATGTTTAGGTCCTCATGAGTTCGACATCTCAATGAAGATGCCTAGTCTGCAGCTGGGCATAGGATTCTAAAGTTGGAGAACACGTGAATGGTGTCAATCATTAAAATAAATTTCAGAGGTAATACTGAATGGGTTGCTTTTTGCTATCATTTCTTGGATTTTTTTAAAAATTGAAATGGAATAATTCTTAAAGGATTAACTTAATCCTAGAAATAATCTTAATTAAATTGACTGAGACCAATGATTAAACAACTGAAATACAGCCCATAAACAGAAAATAATTCTACAACTCATTTGCATATACTCCCTAGCAAAGGAGTGTCCCCGAGATGTTGTTTTAGTTCTAAATTAAAGGTGCTTTATTTCAATGTCACGGGACTAGACAAATTCCAGAGAGCACTGGAGAATCGCTTTTTCATTCTCTTCTTGGCATCCCCTTACAAGTTCAAGAACAGCACCACAATTACATGTCTAAGGGCTTTCTTAAAAGTCGCTGCTACCCTGTGTGGTCAGCCAACTGTTCCAACTAGTCTAATACCTGTGTTCGAAGACCAAATTATTCCCATTATTTCTATCAGCACAGCTTCGTGGATTTATAAACTGTAATTCCTTCAGACGGAATTTCAGGCAGCCTCACACAAAATAATCATCTAATAGAGCACATGATGATTTCCCCCAAAATAGCCATCTATAACTTCTATCCACAAAAATGACGAGTACTCTCTGTGCACAGTTCCTTAAAGCTTGCTTGGGACCTGCTGTTGTCACCCAGGTGCTACCCTGTGCCCGGCCTCGTGTCTACAGTCCCCGACGCCTTGTCAACTAAATAGATGGAAATAGGCAGTACCTGAGCCTGCCTACCTTTGCTCTTCTTAGCAAATGAAATAAGTAGAATTATTTTTAGCTCTTGTGCCAAGTCACACCGCCTCCCACAAATTAACAGGAAGGACCAGTACAGTTTCCACATCGATGTGGATCTCATCACTGCCCAGCCCAGCCCTGTTGTTACAAGCAGGACAATTTCTTATTATCCCTCACAAGACGGTACTGACCTTGGATGACGACCTATCAACCCTGAAATAGCATTCCGCTCTGCCTCTGTTATCGACAACGCTCTCTGCCATTTTGGACTTGTCTCCTCCAAGAAGCGGTCCCTAAGTAACCTCGCTTACTCTTAGTGCTATTTCCCCCAGTTATTCACTGAAAAATGCTCACTCCTTCCAAATGCAGCTCAATTCTCATCTCCCCTGTGAAACCTTGTTTGGCTCCCCAGACACATTTAGACATTCCGTGCACATATGCAGGAGGGGTGGATGTCATACTTCTTCATAGTTCTTCGTAAATTGGTGTTTTTTCATCAAAACTGTACACTCTCCATCAGTGACAGAGATGAATATAAAGAACCTGAACATCTAACATGAGCTTATTCATTTATTTATTCTTTTAGATAAAAATTTTTTGAGTAGCTACTATGTGTCAGTCCTAGTTCTTAGATTAGTTGAAATAATCTAAAAGGCCAACTACAGGTATTTCTTCTTGAGTTGAAATAACTCAAGAAGAAGGGATTAAATGGAAAAAATCACTAGCTACAAATAATCATGGGCAGTATTACCAAATATATGGAGTCATATGTGTGTATGTATATATTCATATATATATTATATCTACATATGTATAAAATAAATATGCATAGGACAGGCTTTTGAAGAATTTGTACCAAAAGGATAATAGTAGTTGTCTCTATTGAGTGGGACTATGGACATTTTTTATGTTGTTCCACTCCTCTGATTCTCTGACTTTTATGTAATAAGCATGTGTTGCTTTTATAATAAGAAAAAATAACTAACAATAAAAGTAACTGGAATTTTCAAGTTTGGGGAATTTTCTACTTCAAATTATTGACTACATTATTTTTCTAAGCTGATGACGTTTGCCATGCTTGTTTAGCTATTTTTCACCTTTTGCACAAGGATGGATGACACAAATTGTTCCAACTAATTCAGTCCCTTGCTATTCAAAAATTATTTATTGATTTACTAATCTCCTATTGTTACACATTTCAGTTGCTTCAAAATTTCTCAAATAAGAAAGAATAGTTTCTTATATTTTAACCTGATAATTTCTGAAAATAATGTTAGAACTGCTTAAAAGACTCCTGGAAAACCAAAATTATTAATACCAAAAGTCTAGTAAGTCTAGATTTTCAACCAAATGGTCTAGCTGACAAAATTATTCTCCACCAAAATATTTTTAAATAAGTTGCATTTCATCAAGTCATCTGGACCTCTCAAAATAAAAACAAAAACAAAAACAAACAAACATTATAAATCCATGTGTTAAGCCAAACAGTTGAGACCTCTTTTCTAGCTTGTGCCTCATCTCAGGTAGATGGGGCAGGGAGCAAAGAGCCTTTACGACACCCTTCATAGTGGAATTTGGTTGGTACTAGGGGAGACCAATGGAGTATCTAAGCATGGAAATTATGTTTAAAGACACAGATTTAACAATTTACTCAATATTGTGAAAACAACGCTACCAGCTAATCAGAGAAAAGTCTTAATAGTTTGTGGCTTTGGGAAAATAAGTTTACAATAATTCGGGACCAGAATACGACAAATTTTGAATGTAAAATTATTTGCATTTAATAGATGATAACAGGTTAGCATAAATTTCTGAGGCTTTGATCAAAATCATTAATTGCAGAATGGATTAAACTGTAAACAGCTGGCTGCTGAAAATTGGAATGATTCTGACAAAATGTAAATGTGATTTAGGTCCTGGACAAAGGTGATGACTACGGGAAAGCAAAGAAAAAGGAAGCTCCGAGAGATATTTATGAGGGCAGAATGGAAAGAGCGTGGTATATGAATTACACATCGCTCACGCTGGGTTGAGCTGTACTGAACATTTCTCCCGGTCTCATCTGGCTGACCTAGGATGGTGTTGGCTGGGACAACTGGGAGGATGTCCCATCCTCCCGTGGACCAGCCTGTGCATTTTCTCATGGCAATTGTGGAGGAGCCAGAGACCAAGCAGAAAATCACAAGCACTTTCTCAGTGTCTACCAGCATTATGACGGCTAACATCCCGTGGTCTACAGTAAGCCACAAAGCTAAGCCCAGTGTCAAGGATGGAACTGAATGCAAACACAGAGTAGAAATCACTGCAACGTTACACGGCAAAGGACATGGGTACAATGAAGAGATGATGAAATTGGGGCCTTTAACTCAATCAGTCTACATCATGTTGTAATTGACTAGATCTAGAGTAAAAAAGAAAGTGTTGAAGATCACGGCTCGTGTGTAGCACAAAGTTAGACGAAAAGAAGTGAGTCGGCCTGAAGAGGTGAAGACATTTGCTGGATCTATAGATCCGAAAACCTTTATTGATTTCTAAAAGTGATCAGTTTGATAGATGGCTTGGTTCCCATGCCAAGAAATTTAAACTCATTTACTCAACAAATATTATCGAACACCTACTATATGTTAGACACATAAGTGCTGTGAATACAGGAATGAACAAAGTCCCAGGCTTAAATGTATGCCATTACTTACTGCATACATAACACAGAAAAACTGACCTCCAGGGTACCCTAAAAGACACTCAGAAAGAAAATATAGGATCCCGATATTCAGACCTTTCCACCCAGATCCAATATATTGGGATGTTCCATATCATAACATTTTGATTTCAAACTTTTATTAAGATCTTCCCGGTAAAACCAATTGTTGCACACAATCGTTAAAACTCTTCATTATTCTGTCCTATAGAACTAAGTTTGAGTCAGAGCCCGTCTAGAAATCACAAGGAACTATAGCATATTCTGGTTTTGAGAAATAGATAATAAGTTAGGTAATAATTTTTTTTTTACTGGTAAAATATATATGATATAAAATTTACTCTTTTAACCATTTTTAAGTGTACAATTTGATAACTGGCGTATTAAGCATCTGTTTGTTTTGTACTATCCTACTAAGTTCTGGAAACACAGAACTCCCGAGAAATTTTTAGCTACCCATTGGGTTTATAGGAAAGCCGTCAAAATGAAAGTACATTGGTTTCTCTTCTTCTACTTCAAGTTGAATGTCCCATGCCAGGCCGAT
>NW_011888852.1:1516417-1521948 GCF_000151845.1 Pteropus vampyrus | reverse complement strand
CAGTTTGATAGATGGCTTGGTTCCCATGCCAAGAAATTTAAACTCATTTACTCAACAAATATTATCGAACACCTACTATATGTTAGACACATAAGTGCCATGAATACAGGAATGAACAAAGTCCCAGGCCTAGATGTATGCCATTACTTACTGCATACATAACACAGAAAAACTGACCTCCAGGGTACCCTAAAAGACACTCAGAAAGAAAATATAGGATCCCAATATTCAGTCCTTTCCACCCAGATCCAATATATTGGGATGTTCCATATCATAACATTTTGATTTCAAACTTTTATTAAGATCTTCCCAGTAAAGCCAATTGTTGCACACAATCGTTAAAACTCTTCATTATTCTGTCCTATAGAACTAAGTTTGAGTCAGAGCCCCTCTAGAAATCACAAGGAACTATAGCATATTCTGGTTTTGAGAAATAGATAATAAGTTAGGTAATAATTTTTTTTTACTGGTAAAATATATATGACATAAAATTTACTCTTTTAACCATTTTTAAGTGTATAATTTGATAACTGGCGTATTAAGCATCTGTTTGTTTTGTACTATCCTACTAAGTTCTGGAAACACAGAACTCCCGAGAAATTTTTAGCTACCCATTGGGTTTATAGGAAAGCCGTCAAAATGAAAGTACATTGGTTTCTCTTCTTCTACTTCAAGTTGAATGTCCCATGCCAGGCCGATGAGGCATCTTCCCTGAGACTGTTCTGCTGGAGTGAAGGCAAGGGTCTCTTCTAAGTGCATGTAGAGTTGTTTACGCGGGAAGAGACCCTCTGCCTCTGACCCGACAACTTGCACGCGTGCACGCGCGCGTGTGCTCGTGCACCCAGTGAGGGGGAAAGATTGCCTTCCTTGATGGTAATGATGACTTGTAAGTCCAATTCCTAAAGTCCGTAGGGCTCTTTCCCAATTCAGTAAATTACCTCAGTGTCCTTCTTTTTATTGATAGATTGATTGATTGATTGTTTTTTTAGGCAAGGCAACCCTTGGTCGACCTCACAGATTGCAAGGACCTTATCAGTTTACAATCTCTTATTTATTTTTTATTTTTTATGCCTACAGCACTTGGTCTTCCTAGGTGGTCTCCCATCCAAGTACTAACCAGGCCCGATCCTGCTTAGCTTCCGAGAACAGTCAGGATCGGGCTCGTTCAGGGTAGCATGGCCATTGACTCCTGTGTCCTTCTAATAAAGGTCTTTTTACTCCTTAATTATTTGGGGTTGGCCATTTGCAAATATAGAATTTCTTAATACACATATAACCACAATTGAGATTCCATAAGAACGCACTCGGGTTAAAAGGCATGCTTTTACAACTAGGCAAAATAAAGGCCAAGGTAGATTTTTTAAATTATGGCATAATTTTAGAGATTTTTTTACTTAGGATCATTTTGTCTCGATTTTTTTCAAAGTAGGTTACATAAAAAGCCTTATTCATTTGTTTTTAAAGAGAAATTTCCTTCGAATGAAGTAAAAATCATTTATAACTCATTTTGGATAATACGTCAATAAATCAGAGATTAAGTTTCTTGCCTTGTTAATTTATCTGTACAGAACTAATCGACATCAGTTAAATCATTCCATTTAATACTAAATCATGCTGCTACCAAAATCCTTCCAAATCATTGATATTAGGTTGTCCACAAAACATCCAGCCTGTGACCAGAATCTGTCTAGTCCAGTGATCACAACGTTCTCAGTGACACAGAGAAGTTTCAATTCCTGGTTTTTGCATCTGCTTTTCTAATAGCCGCAAAATGAGAACCATGAAGGGACAGGGAGACATCAGGCTAGACGAGAAAAAGAGACAAGAAGATAAAGGATTCAGCTCACAGAGACATTCACCAGGTCAGCAAAAGCATCCAGTGGTTCATTAGTCAACTGGGGTCTTTTCAGTAAACATCCAGTATTCTAATCGCCAGAGTAATTCTGTAATAATACCCTCATGAAACGGCTCCTTTCTGATTTCCACAAAATTCAGAAAAATGTTTTTCTTCCATATTAGTCACCTTTACTTTCTAAATGTTTTACCTCTGCCTGCTCACTTAATTCTCCTGCTTTGTATTATCGACAGCAGATGCTGAAACTTTGAGATCACTTATCAGTTCACGAGTCCCTTTATAGCTCTTTGCTTTTGAAATCACTCAATTCCCCTTGCAGTGGAGAACACTTTTCACCTAAAGAAAAAGGGACATGTGAACATGCGAGGGTTTCTACATTATCAGGCAGGATAAGATTACGGGAATGCGAAATATGTTTTACGGAGTAGCTGATAGCAGAAACTAATCTGCCCGCCCCTTTCCCCTTCTCTTTCCTTTTTCCCTTTTTTGTGGTAATAGCTTCTGCACAATCTTAAGTCAGAGTTTTTCATACTACAGGTTCCAGTTGTGAAATCGAGTTACGCGGAGCCACGGCCATTTAGAAATCAAAATAAAATAGAACCGATTAGAAAACAGCAGATTGTCCTGTGTGTAGTGTGGGTGAGGGTTGCTTCATGAGACGTTGGTTTCAGTTGTGCCTGTGTCGACGTGTAAAATGTCTTTCTTACTGAGAGTCAAGGTCAAAAATGTTTGAAAGTCGCTGATCCACGTGAAGAGATATTTTCATTCCACGAGGATTTATTAGACACCTACCACGTGCCTGGTGCAGTGCTAGAGCTTTGGGACACGGCGGCGAATGCATCAGACAATAATCTCTGCCCTCTTGGAGATTCCGTTTTAGCAGCAAGAGAGAAAGAAACAGCAAACGTAATACATGTTAACTCTAAAGAATGTTAGGTAGTAAGTCGTGTGGAAAATATAGAACAAAATAAGGGAGGCCTGGGTATCAAGGAGAGGAGAGGCATTTTTTCTTTTCTTTTTTGGTGGCGCTCACAATCATCTTTATTTCTTTTATGAAATATGTTGTGGTTTCGATCTTTTTATCTCACATTTCTGTAGAGATGTTTGGACAAAATAAATATGTGTTTTTATTAGGCAAGAATCATGTCTGTTAACATTTACCTTTACGGAATATAAAATACCCTAATCCACGGCAAATAGCAAATCGAACAAAGACACATCCCTTCCCCCGCCAGAATCAGAATCAGAGAATGGCGTAACGAGGGCAAGCCAGCTCTAGCCTCAGCTCGGAAGGACACTAGTAATCCTTCTGCCCTATTTCCGAGTCCAGGAAAATGTCCCATACAGCCTCCCTTTGTGATAGTAAGATATCTCCAAAGATTATTCTTTATCACACACACACACTCACACACACACACACAAAAGCTTTGGTCGGATTCATTTACAAAAGTTCATCCAGGAGTGTTAACACACATAAGCCCTTGGCCCTCGGGTAACGAGCACCCCCAAATCCAAAGTTCTGGCTTCTGTCTGGGGATTGCATGAGGCATGGCAGATTGCATTTTCAACAGCCGCTACTATGCCAGAAGGTTTTATTTGTTTGTTATTATTTTGTTTTGTTTTTCAATTGCTCTCACAGTGTCTTCTATTGTGAAGCTACAAACCAAACTCAAGAAATTCATCTCTACACATTTCCTCTGCAGTACCTACACAGTTGGAGAAGTCCTCTGTCTTCCGGGCCCCCAGGAAGTGCTTCTCGAACAGGAAGTAGTCCTCTGTGCGCCCCGTAAGGCCTGCTGGCTGGGAGCAGCAGTGCGAAGTGGGGTGGTGGCGGGGGTGGGGGTGCCTCGTTTGAGAAAGCAGCTTCTGAGCTTGGGCTTAAATGCGGTGAGGGAGCTGGTTGTGTGGGTTTGGTGGAAGGGTGGGGTGGGGAGAACATTCCAGGCTGAGGGAAGAGTCAGAAGACCTCAAGGGCCAACAGCAGGACGGCAGGGCTGGAGGGCAGTGAGTGAGTGAAGAAGTAGGAGGCAGACGAGGCTGGGGCCTGCTTGCTCTGTCTGCCCCATGACCGAAGGCGAAAGTTAAAACCGCAGGGCTTAAACTAGAAAAGAAAAAAGCTGTTTAATCAAATCATAAATGACTTGGTTTTCAGTCACTCCCCCATGTCCTTTCTTTCTCACAAAGTGGCAAAAAAAAAACACATTAAACAGCCACACGCAGTTTCTGCCGGAACTCCTCGCAAGAGATTGTCTGGTTTCTTTCATTTTTTTTTTCAGAAATGAGAATTGCGAGGGGAGAAATAAAAATCAAAGATCTGAATTGGAAGACACGTTTTCATGACTGTCGTTCGAGTTATCGTGTAATCAGCTCGCTAAGCAAATATTCACTCAGTAGGCAAATTATTATGCAGGGTATCGTGAGGGATGAAATCACGGATAACGACGACACAAGGTTGCAAGCGCGAGGGCCATAGGAAGGGGTTTTTTTAAAAATGCAACGGAGATTCAGAGAAAGGGAAGATTCCCTCTTGCTGAGGGAAATCTTCACGCAGGAAGTAGCTTCTAAACTGATATTGAAAGATGGAGAGGTTCCGGGGAGATGGAAAAAGGCGTCCCAGGCCGGAAAGCCTGAGACGCCATGGCACAACGTATTTTCCAAAGATAGCACATCCCCCCGCGGTCCTCGATAATGTGACCCTGCCGCGCCTCCTCCGCTTGAGTCCGGGGGCCGTGACAGCTCTGGCACAAGTGAAGCCGCGTGACACGGAGGCTAAGTCAAAAGTCTCTATCACTCTTTCCTAGTTCTCTTGGGAGGCTTGCTGGGGAGGAGATGGCTTCCACGTAAGGAGTGTGACTAGCCTGAGACCACTGCATCCAGCATCATCTGCCAATCATGCATATGGCGCCATCTCGGACACCCAGCCCCGCAGAAGCTGAATCGACTGCAGCCCGAGGGAAAACTGCCCCGGGGCCAGCCAGTCCCAACTCGGACCCACAATGTGTAAGCAAAATAAAACAGTTATTTAAATCACTGAGTCTGGGGATATTGCTTAGCAATAGTAAGTGGAACAGAGGTACGTATGTGGGTTAGTGGTTTTTAAAAAGTTAATCATGGTGAGTCTCTAGATGTGGACAAAGGTTAAAGACGTTGGTGACAAGTCGGGACCCAGTCTCCTCTGTTTCAGAGGGCTAAGATGCGGACAAGGGCGGAACTTCCTCTTGGCCTAGACATTCACCAACACACCCCCAGATGCGAGCTGTGCTGTGCTGCAGGCAGCGCCGAGTGACGGGGTGAGCGTTGGGGACCGGCATAGGACAGCCTGGCTCTGGTCCCCGTTCCAGCCCTTGGCAGCTGTAGGAATGTCACCTGAACTCTGAGCCTCTCAAATAATTGCCCGCCCTCCACCCCAATACACAAAAGCACTTCGAAAAACTATGAAGCATTATTTGGTGGCGTGGAATTTTAAAAAATGATTTTTAATTAAACAAGTCCATTCCTATAGCTTAAAATCAAATAGCACCAAAGGCTCATCACAAAAAACAGTCAGCATCTGCCCACCCCTTGCAAACTCCCGCTCTGCTCCCTGCAGACAACCACAATCAGCTCTTACCTGTTTCTTCTAGTACTTCCCATCATGTTCTTAAATAAGGTTTATTCTAAAATTTAATAACGTATC
>NW_011888852.1:1510978-1516367 GCF_000151845.1 Pteropus vampyrus | reverse complement strand
AGAGGTACGTATGTGGGCTAGTGGTTTTTAAAAAGTTAATCATGGTGAGTCTCTAGATGTGGACAAAGGTTAAAGACGTTGGTGACAAGTCGGGACCCAGTCTCCTCTGTTTCAGAAGGCTAAGATGCGGACAAGGGCGGAACTTCCTCTTGGCCTAGACATTCACCAACACACCCCCAGACGCGAGCTGTGCTGTGCTGCAGGCAGTGCCGAGTGACGGGGTGAGCGTTGGGGACCGGCATAGGACAGCCTGGCTCTGGTCCCCGTTCCAGCCCTTGGCAGCTGTAGGAATGTCACCTGAACTCTGAGCCTCTCAAATAATTGCCCGCCCTCCACCCCAATACACAAAAGCACTTCGAAAAACTATGAAGCATTATTTGGTGGCGTGACATTTTAAAAAATGATTTTTAATTAAACAAGTCCATTCCTATAGCTTAAAATCAAATAGCACCAAAGGCTCATCACAAAAAACAGTCAGCGTCTGCCCCCCCCTCGCAAACTCCCGCTCTGCTCCCTGCAGACAACCACAATCAGCTCTTACCTGTTTCTTCTAGTACTTCCCATCATGTTCTTAAATAAGGTTTATTCTAAAATTTAATAACGTATCATGAAATAAAGTTACCTCTTTCGCATCCCCCAAATTTTCTTCCTTTATCCTCTCACCCGTCTGTTCTTATTTACATCATTAATCAGTATTGACATCAAGGTTCTGATATAAATATTATTCGTTACAGAGCCAAATAGGGCACTATAATGTTTCCCCTCTTTTTTTTTAGAGAGAGAGAGCTTTTTATTTTCCCTGGAATAAATAATCGCCTCGTTGTTCAACTCGCGTCATAGTCCGCTTGTGTTTTCATGCTTTCATGAATCTCCAGCATATTCCACCTATTCTGCCACGTCTGCTTTTTCACTCTAGAGCTCTCTCTTTTCTTCTAGAACCTTCCATCCTCTGGTTCCATCCGGACCAGATGCTGTCCGGAGCTGCTCTCATCCTAGACTTCGCCTTATTTCTTATAATTGGGAGCCACGCTTTTCCAGGTCCCACCTCTTCCTCTTTATTTGGGGGCATGTACCTTCCATTAGCGTCTTCGGCAAGATGACATTGAAGGAAAAGTTTCTCAGTCCCTACGTAACTGCTTTTGTTGTGCTAGGAACTTGGGAGGTTACTAAAGCTGAAGGCTTGTTTTCTTCGGGGCTGGAACGTTCTCTCGTGTTATTGCTTTAATAATCGCCTGCCCTCCACTTCCTTATTCTCTTTCCAGAACTCCTGTTAGTCTGATGTTGGACTTTCGTGCTTGATTTTTTGAATCTTTTTACCTTTTCTTTAATATTTCCATTTCTTTGTTATTTTGTACGACTCTGGGATCATTTCTTTACTTTTCAACCTTTTTGCTAAACATTTTATTTCGACAATCATATTGTTGATATTCAAGCACAGTTCAATATTTTCTGATTGTTCCCTTTTCGGTTTGCGTGTGCTTAATTTTCTGCACAATCTGTTTTTCTGGTTTGCTTTTCTGTTTACTTTATTTTCTCTGGTTTATGTTGAGCATTTTCCTTAAATAGCTTGAGGAGTTTACCCAACCACTCATACTTAAAAGAACATAAAAACTGGTCAAAAATTATAGGCATGGGGACGCCTTATAGAGAGCAAGCTTGCCCTGTGTCGATTAGCCAGGAAGCCTGTCATTTTGTTGAGAGACCCATCCCCAGACGTCTGTGGGTGACATCTTTACTTTGGAGCCATTCAAGGTCTTCAGATAGAAAAGAAAATCTTCCCTTTTCTTACCAGAGAGATAGATGCTATCTGCTTACAGAGCGACAAGGCTCTGTAGGGGTAATGGGAAGTTTGTAAGTACAATTCCACCTGAACCCCTGTGTCTCATCCCTTGCCCTTCGGTCTCTGCGGCACCCCAAAATTCCACTTCCCTCTCTTTCAATTCCTCCAAAAAAAAAAAAAAAAAAAACTCCAGTCTCAGGCCTGGGAGTGGGGGCAGGGTGTGACATTCCCTATAATTAAGTAGACCATCTAATGATTTGACATAGGCCTGTTTATCTCATCAAATAGAATAAGTTTAAATCAATATCCATGATGTATTTAACAGTGCAGGGTCAAACATCACTTGATCCATATGTTAAGGAGATATATGCTCAAAAATCCACATTCTCCAACATATATCACCATTCGATTTGGGGAAAATCCTTTGTCTGTATGCACCGCTCACGCGGGAGGTGACGCCAGGAGGAGGCCACAGCCCTGGCCTTGAACCTCAGACAGATCATGACAGACAAGGCACACTGGACGGTTTGGAGTCATGCTGCTGTCAGATTAGCCAGAGGGTGTAGGTCAGGGGTTGTAAACTCAAAATCCATAGAGAAGATGTGTTTGGCCTTTATCGTGCTTAAAAATATTTTACAGATAATCATTAAAAATCAGAAAATGTCACACAAAACTCTGAGTTTCAAGCTTCTTTTGAAATCAGAGAATCACACCTCATCTCTTCTGACAGGGAGTTATTTGGGGGTGAAAGCTCATCAAAGGCCACACTCCCTTCCTCCCCACCCCCACTTCGCTCAATTCAAACAAAGTGTTTGCCTCTGTTAAGCATTACACCTCGCAGCAGGTTACCCAGCAGATCCCGAATTTATCAAGCAGATATCAACCCTCGTGTTACTCTCGGCTTTGTCAGCAGACCTGTGTCGATTTAAATAAAATCCAGGATTACCTACTGTATACAATATGGTAGTTGTGTCATAGGTCCAGGCACTCAAGAATATTTGATTGATTGAACTTATTTACATAAAAGAGAAGTATTTCTAAAATCAGTTTGTTACCCAACATCAGCGACTTGAATGTCCACGTTGCATTCTGAGGTCAGAAATGCTGGTTTTTTCAATTCTGTGACTCTCTTGATCCACTACACCTGTTGGGTCTCCTGAAAAACATCCAGCTCATGTTGCGAGTCTTTCTCAGATTCTCTATCTTGAGGCGTCATTTCAACTACTGTCACCAGCATTTTTGATTCCATCTCCTCTTGCCCTCCCTTAGGATCTGTCCTCACGCTACACCCTTAACCTTGGAGGAGGAAAGTACATCGGGAGTCTGCATACCATTCAAATTCATCTCCAAGGCAGGCCCGGCCAAAGAAGGTGCAGTTAATGATCATTTGCAGATATGATCATGCGGTTATGATCAGGGATCGTAGAAAATAAAGTGCAATAATGGACCCATGAACTAATCATATAATGGCTTAATAAATACACCAGGATTGAGGAAGAGGAGATAATGAGGAGGCAATGGATTAATAAAATAAGTCTGCCAAATAAGCCCCCAATAATTTTTTATAATATTGCATAGCTTACTTGGGAACACAGTAGCCATATCTCTGTATGGAATAATTTTGATAATTGACAGACTTTCTCGTGTTGCTCTTTAGGTCAAGAAGAAGAAAAGTAGGATATATAGGAAATTGTTTTATTGGGACTTAAATAATTGGTGCTAAAGGACTGTATTTTTAGATTATTCATTGATTAAACAAAAGTTTATGTTTGCTTATTAAGTGTCAAACACTTAATGATAAATGTTTGAAACATCGATTAATGAAAAGTGTCTACTCGAGAACAAGTGATTTACAATATCCCACCGGTTTACTCATAACCCCATTTCTTTTCTACAGCTTTATCATCAAAAGGAAGAAAACTCACAAGGCATTAACGTGAAAATTTGGAAATCCTCCCCAGCTTGGCTCAAAAAGAGTTCTACAGGCTGAAATGCTATAAATATGTGATACAAGTAGTAAAATTAAGTTTTAAATTGATGGTAAAACTATATTTTTTATTTTTATGCAGTGTCTAACAAAAATTACAGTTCCATGCTCTCCTCTCCCCGGATCCTCTCCCCAGAGGCAACGACCTTTGATCCTTATGACTTTTTCTTTTGAAATTTCACACTTCCGTACTACCATACTTTGAACAGTATCATTGGCCACCTGTTATGATAGATGAGGCTTTAGCTCTCTTACAATTAATTTACTTACACAACGGGATTTGGTTCGAATAACTAACATTCAGTACTGACACTATTCTGCCAATATGACTATTACTCACAGCTGGGCGTTATAATGTGGTGATTCAGAGGATGTTTTTATTCTTATTTTTGCTTTGCTTGAAGTTAATCATTGCACTGCTTTTTCATTTCCAGTTTTCTTTATGCCTGCGGCTAATTCCTCCCACATTTTCCGACAACCTCTCAGCGCAAGCTTCTACAAGGTCACATCAGCGTCCAGTGTTTTTCCTGGAGACACACTTCTGGAATCTTCCTTCCCCACTTGTGGATCGGTCGCTTTTAGGCCTGCTGCACAGCTGGCTTCCTGGGTCTATGGTTTGTCGTCTCGTTCCTGAGCTAGAGCCACTGACATGGCTATCTCGCGTCTTCCTCCTGCTTATCCCCATCACGTTCAATGGAGTTTATCTTCCAATAACTTCCTGATAAAGCGCTCTTAAGAGATTTCTTTTTTGAGACTATCTTCAAATCTCATTATTCTATCCTCATAAATGATAAATATCAAATTCCCGTTGGAAATCCTTTTCACTCCCTTCTTCTGAATGGCATTTCTCATCAGTCTCTGTGGAAAAGGCACCACTCATTCCTCCTACTACAAGGAGCATAATTGACGGTTGTTACTCCTTTAGACGCCCTGAGGCCAAGCTTCTCCTGGGCTACTCTCCTATGACTGAATAGGGCAGGGGTACCAGTGCAGACCCCTTCCCGCGAGCCGTGGAACCTTCCCATGGGCAACGTGGGCTCAGGGAGTCCTCACTGGCCCAGATCTTTCCTGGACATATACTGCCAGTGACCCTTTCCTCACCCAGCCCTCCTTCCTGTGCCCTGTCCTCTGCAGGTGTCCCGCATGCTTTGTGGTCTAAAGGCTCCTCTGCCTTCTCTGGCTCCTTCACCTTTACCCCTCACAGTCGTTTCCCTCAATGAATGTCCTGCATGCCTAATAATGCCTTGACATTTACTTCTCAGGAGGCCCAAAGAAACGCAAGTGAGTTTCCGCTTCCCGGAAGGCAAAGAGAATGCCAATCTGAGTGATATTTAGGGCACAGAGTTTCCTGACACAGATGGCGCCCCGACTGCTAAAATTTTTCACCAGCGGTGAAATGATTCGGGCATCCTAATGCCCACAAGAGGGGCATGACCCGCTTCCCGCTGTATTATAGTGAGACCCTAGGGAGAGATCGCGAGAAGCCGAGGGCCTTGAACGAGCAGTCAGATGAGAGCCAGAGGGTGTCACTGGTAGCTCCCAGAGAGGCCCTCATCTCCCGCAGTGGCAGCCTGGACACGGCTTAGCGTCGGACCTAGGACCCGATAGAGCCACAGAGCTCC
>NW_011888852.1:1509083-1509847 GCF_000151845.1 Pteropus vampyrus | reverse complement strand
CATTTTCTAACTTCGTTTTCTTATTCTTTCCATCTCTTTCCACTATTAGGTTTTATCGTCTTATTTTCCCAAACTTCCATTATTTTATTTCTGCTGTAACGTATTTAAACTCCAAGTGTTCTCCTCCCTGTTTTGTTATATTACCCTATTCTTATTTTCTAGATGCAGTATCTTTTCTTATCTCTTTAAACATTTACTAGGTTTTTAAAATTATTTTTACCGATATATGGACATATAACATTATATTAGTTTGGGGTATACGGCATAATGATTCATATTTGTATATATTGTGAAATGATCACCACCATAAGTCTAATTAACATACACCACCATAGCTATGAATTTTTTTTCTCATGATGAGAACTTTTACGATTTACTCTCAGCAATTTCTGAATACACATTACGAAATGATTAACTATGTCACCAAGCTGTACATTACATTGCATGGCTTATTTATTTTATAACTAGAAATTTGTACCTTTTGAGTGGGTTAGCTTTTTTTTTTTTTAGCTTATTTTTCTTCCTGCATAATCTGTTTCCCGTAAGTTGTATTTTGTGGTTTTTTGTCTGGGTCTCAATCTTCCATGTCAGAGGCATTCATCAGATGTCTGGTGATCCTTGATTATCTCCTCATATTTAAGAATGAGAAACGACTTCGAGCTTCACTGCAGAGTGATCTGTTTGGGCTATTTGTTGTACAACCTCCAGCATCAGCAGCTTAGGTCTTTCCTCTGGAGCCCAGCAATATTCCCTGGGGAAGGCTC
>NW_011888852.1:1507814-1508363 GCF_000151845.1 Pteropus vampyrus | reverse complement strand
TTCCCTGGGGAAGGCTCTTCCGGTCACTGCCTGGAGAGTGAATGTCACACTGCCACCATTCCGAAACCCTGGCAGGAAGAGAGGGCTGGTGCGGGGTTCAGGAAGTGGGGAGGGCTCCTCAGCTTTCAGTTACGTCTTTTTACTTAATCTTTATTTTCAATATGTGCTCATGCTCACAGATCAGCCCGGTGTCCCTCAGTCTAAACACCTTCCAAAAAATTAACTTCTCGTTTTCTCTCTGAGTGGAGAGGGGGCAGAGGCCCAGCAGTGAGGACTGGGGAAAGGATCTAGAAATCTAGTTGTTTCTTAAACAGCTTTCGACAGATTCTCCTCATTTTACACTCTCTCCCTTTCCCCTAGTTCCTGGTCTTGCTACTCTCTGAGCCTCTTGAAGATCCTGCAGTCGTGGGATTGGTTCGTGGCTTCTCCTCCCGCCATCTTAACAGTCGGCTTTCCTGGGTCTGCTAAGCCAATAACTCTCCATCTGCGTTTCAGCTTCCGAAATGTTGCAGCTGCTCTGCTCTCCCCATCTTTACTCTGTCCCCTTCC
>NW_011888852.1:1498381-1507079 GCF_000151845.1 Pteropus vampyrus | reverse complement strand
AGAGTGATCTGTTTGGGCTATTTGTTGTACAACCTCCAGCATCAGCAGCTTAGGTCTTTCCTCTGGAGCCCAGCAATATTCCCTGGGGAAGGCTCTTCCGGTCACTGCCTGGAGAGTGAATGTCACACTGCCACCATTCCGAAACCCTGGCAGGAAGAGAGGGCTGGTGCGGGATTCAGGAAGTGGGGAGGGCTCCTCAGCTTTCAGTTACGTCTTTTTACTTAATCTTTATTTTCAATATGTGCTCTCCTCGGTCTAAACACCTTCCAAAAAATTAACTTCTCGTTTTCTCTCTGAGTGGAGAGGGGGCAGAGGCCCAGCAGTGAGGACTGGGGGAAGGGATCTAGAAATCTAGTTGTTTCTTAAACAGCTTTCGACAGATTCTCCTCATTTTACACTCTCTCCCTTTCCCCTAGTTCCAGATCTTGCTACTCTCTGAGCCTCTTGAAGATCCTGCAGTCGTGGGATTGGTTCGTGGCTTCTCCTCCCGCCATCTTAACAGTCGGCTTCCCTGGGTCTGCTAAGCCAATAACTCTCCATCTGCGTTTCAGCTTCCGAAATGTTGCAGCTGCTCTGCTCTCCCCATCTTTACTCTGTCCCCTTCCTTTCTTTTCTCTTTCTCTCCCTTCCTCCTCCCTCTTTCCCTCTTCATTTGAACAGTTTCTTTACCGCAGTTTAATGGGGGTTCGAGAGAGAAAAACAATTAGATGCATATCAATCTGCCATCTTTTCTCAGAAACATTAATTACCATATCCCATTGCAAAAAGAGTACATTCTGCTTATTTTTTTAAAAAAAAAATTAGAAAACCCAGGTAAACAGGAAGAAAAAAAATCACCTTTAATCCCACCATCCAGAAATAATTCACTGTTAACATTTTCTGTTTCTCTTTTTACCTCAGGGCGTGTGGGGGGAGTCGGGGAGGGGAGGATGGTGCACATATTATTTCATTCATGCAAAAAATACCTGCGTGCTCCCTCTCTCCAGGCCCTAGAAGGCTCTGGATATAGAATGGAAAGCAAGACAAACGTGGCTCCTAGCATCCCAAAGCTGAGGGCTGCTGGCGGAAGATAAACTAATCATTTCAGGAAATGCGCTAAGAAAGGTACGATGGGATTCTTCGGGAGCAGAAAGCAGAAATATCAAACCTAGACTTGGTGTGTCAGAGAATGGGCCTTGGGGGCGGGGGCGGGGGAGACAGGGGGTAGAGAGAACCCAGCACAGCAGGAAGACAGTGAAGTGATGACCGCTTATTCACACTGATTCCCATGGCAGAGCTACAGAAGAAGCATAATGTAAACGGTGTCTTTCTCTTAACAGCACAGCATGTGTGACTTGGTCATCACCATACGTCAACATTTTTAAAGCCAAATACTATTCCGCTGTAACTGTGTACCCACTGCTCCTTAACTGACCCCCTTAATATATTTAGATTATTTCCTATTTTTAAGCATCACCCACCATCTGTGTGAACTCTTGGCACATTGAAGATGAAATTTATAAGATTAAAAATTCAAAAATAAATGACAGAAGAAGGTGAGTGGGGAAGTCTGGCTTAACAGCCGTTCACATGGAGAGAAGGTAAAAAGCTCGAGAAGTTTTAGCTGACTACGACCAACTCGAGTCCACGGGGAGGTGACAGTTGAGGTGGCTACCGCAGTCTTGGACGACATTCATGTAAGTCAGCGTCCAGACCAGAAATGCGCGCCGAACATCTGGGACAGCGAAAATGTTCTCTGCACATCAGCTTTTAAGAGACGCCTTGCAAAATTCCAAGCTTACGTCTGCGGCCTCTTGTCCTTTCCCTATGTGCGCCTCCTGGTGCTTCAGTGGGTCCGTGTACTGACCTGGCAGTGGGAACTGCCACGTGGTTCCCCTGCCTCAACTTGGCACCACTGTCTCCTGGAACTGCGTGACACCCTTCCCACAGTGGGTGCCTGCGCACCAGCCCAACAGCGCGGCCCAGCGCCTGTTTCTGTGAACGAAGTTTTACTGGCACACAGTCCTGGCCACGCATTCACGAGGCTCCTCTGGCTGCTTTCTCGCTGCACCCACAAAACGGGGCAGTTACAACTAACACCGTATGACCCAGGGAGCCTAAAACCTAGCTGTCCGCAGAAAAAGTTTGTCAACCCTGTAATCAGCATGGTCTCCCCTGACTGCTCCCCCACCCCCACTATCCCAAACTCTAACCCACCCCTCTTTTCCCGGGGCCCCACTGGACTTGAAACTTATTTCTCTTACACTTACACATTTTAATGTTAATTGTCTGAGTCTCTCTCTCTCTCCTACTGATCTCTAAGTGACCTGAGGACAGGGGTCTAAACTTATCCCTCCTTTTGTGGCAACGTGAGATCCATCACCCTAAACTGCCCTCCCTATCCCAGCCCCTTCCAGAGCTATGCAACCCTGCAGGCCCAGAGACAATCCTTTTGTCTTCCTGTGTCTGTGCCGTAGCTTTGCAGTGTAACCTGGTTGGAGAGGGGAGAGAAGGGCCAGGGGACTGTGTATGCGGGGGAAACAGGACGATGCTGAATCTCTCGTGAAGCCCGAATAGTGTGCTTTTTAGTAAGGAAATAACCGTGCCATGAGTTATGTTTGACCTCAGACAATATCAGGGAGAACATACCTGGGCCCAGAGTGACTGGCCCCTCCCGCCACCACCCCCACCTTTGCAGAGCCCAATGACAATGACACTGCAGAGGAACTGGGGTCACCAAGCCGGGAAATGCAGGCAGGAAAGGCCCACGCGATGAGGAATACAGAGAGCATGGGGAGTCGTGGAAGGGGAGGGCTCCCCCAAAGGGCACGTGCACTCCCCACCCCCGTCCTCCTCTGTGGCTATGGAACCACCCCCTGGACCCTTCCAGAAAGAACCTCTAAATGCTCTTTAGCAGCCTGGAGCCCCAATTCTCTGCAGGGTCCAGAGCTCAGAAACTGGGGGCCCCTCATCCCCAGTCATTTACACCAACCTGCAGCCCTCGTTAAGAATGATGGGACAAAAGCAGGTCCCACAGCCCACCTGAGGCTGCTCGGTGGCTGGGTAAAGTACGACCTGCCCTACTGGGAAGGGAGAGAGGTCAAGGTCTCTGTCTCTTTCCCCACCTCAAGCGTCGGAAGACAAAGAGGCTTTTCAAGGGTCACAGCTGCTTTCTCACCATTCAACGGCACACCTGAAGACTGCGGCGGCCTCTTCAGATATTTGAAAAGCTGTCTCATAAAAAAGCAATTTATTTTATTCTTTGAGATTTAGAAGACAAAGAGACAGCCAGGGGTCAGGCAGGTTTCCCTTTAACATAGAAGATCAAATTGAGTGGGCCACTTGAGTTCTCCTTGCTCCAAGGAGCAGAGCAGAAGCCCGAAGACCCCATGAAGGCCACTCACTGCTAGGGATTTGTCCTCAGGAGAAATTTGACCTGGAATTTCCCTGCTCCCATTCTAATCATCAAAAATGCATCTGTAGACGTGGAAATGTTTGCCCAGCCATAATATTTAAACTTGATGTAAAATCACTGCTTTCAGTTTGAGTATTTTATCAAACTATGCTACTTATTCATGGGTGATGTTCTGACATTCACATTCCACACAATAATGTTATTGATAAAAAATATATTCAGACAGGGGCCACGAAAGTTCGCTAAGTATTTATCTTCAGGTTAGTCGATATATCAAATTATATCAGTCATAAATGTCAGTACTCTTTTAAACATCAAGCTGTGTCCAGAAAAGTTATTTGGTAACACTATGTTTTATGTAAAATAGGTTATTTCAAAATAATTTTAAAACGTTGGTCAAATGCTGCTAAAATGATTGCAAAGTCTTCATTCCATTCAATGCTACAGGTTGCAGATGAAGAAGTTAAATGAGCCAACAATTTCTAAAGCATGTGTCTAATTCCTTTCTTCTAAACAGCTCAAGAGGACCATTTCTCAAATACTTTTGCTTTTATTATTATTATTAACAATAAATTCACATCTCACCTTTGTAGAGCTCTCCACATTTTTCAAAACCTGTTGCCGTAGGTGATTTTGTTTTAATTCTCACAATATATCTGTGACAAAGGCAGTGTGGCAGAGACCACTGGTTGTCCTGAATGATCTCTTCCTACCTGATTTTAACATAACAGAACAAGTCCCAGGCTTCTTATACCACGTGACCGAGCTCTGCCAATAGGTTGTGAGTAGAAAGGATGGGGCGGCCTCCGGGTCAGGCACGTACCAGGCCACATTCTTCTCCTTCCCCTTTCTCTGTGCACTGGATGAGATGGGGATGTTATTTGCCCTGGAAATGTACAAAGGTCATATCCCTATCTAGGCAGGAATTTTGTCCCCATTCTTCCTCACTCTTTAAAACTCCTTCCCAAATATGGCATGAGAAAGGAGACCATAAGTATCCAATTTACAAGAAAGGAGAAGGGCATTATTGAAACAAGTAGAGGTTATTCTATGTCTATATTCTTTCATTAAAAATCGTATTGAATATTTCCTCTGCTCCGAGGGCTGAAATAAGCACAAAAAAAAATTTAAATAACTATGATATATAGTCTCTGACTTCAAGGAGTCACAAATGAGTAAGTGATCCACTCTGCCTGTTGTTATCACAAAATAGGATATTTGAGTTAAGTCTTTGGAGGATAAATAAGAGTTTACCCCAAGACAGAGGGGAGAAGAGGTCTAGTAATCCTTCCGATTAACTCTCGACCCACAACATATCAAGACGGAGTATATAAAAGGTAGGTTATGCTTATCCATTTCAGTATAGACTGCAAGTGTAACTCTGGAGTGTCCTGAGATTTGATCTTGGAGAATTCAGTGAGAGTGTGTATTTTTATTCACTCGCTCTTTATTTCTTGTCCTCCCAATAGATATGCATTCTATTGTCCTCCTACAGCTAAAATCTCCTTTGTGTCTTAAAAAATAACATTTACTGAAAGAAAGGCACCTTTTGTACAAATTGATCATAATAAAATTCTGGCTTAGAGCAATCACATTGTTTGAAAATTTAAGATGACTCAGAAGACATCTATGTGCAAAAGCCATGACTGACTACATAGCCAGGTGACACCGTTGTGCCTTCACTCATTTTGTACTTAAAAAGTGCACACTGACATTATTTGAATGCTTAGTGGTCCGTCTGTCCCCTCTTTTCTTCAACTCAAAATAAACGGCATTGTTAAACATTGTTATGATTTTAAAATAATTTTATTAGTTCTTTTTCTATTCTTTTTCTTGGACTTGACTGTAACCTTCAAAAAATAAAAATAAAACATTGTGTTCAAACAGATATTCAAAGAGGAGTGAGTCAGGCTCTTTGGGAGATATTTTGACTATTTCTGATTAAACACACAATTGAATTCAGTAGTATTCTATAAAATACATTAACTTGCAGCCCAGTTTATTATTCCGTCCATGTACCAAATACATTTTAGTGAAAGCTGGTACACATAGCATATATAATTTGAGCATGCATCTAGTAAATAAATTGCCTGCACTATCACTTTGGGCATGAAAATTCAACCCATGAACAAAGTCATTTCTAACACCTGCTCCTAAAGCCAGCAGGATCATCCCCTGCCTTCATCTGAAAACTACTTCAGTATTGCATAGGAAACATATAGTTTTTAATAATTTGGAAATTTTTACAGTGGAGTCATAAATTTGATGATGAACCTTACATTTTTTACCCAAAATGTCAGATTCTGTCCCATCATGTTTACTGATCTTCCTATCTAGTTAGGATTTGGTTATTTTTTGTCCCATCAGAAAGTGGCTAGAAAGATTGGCACAGAGAGCAAATCCTAGGAGCATCCATTTATAAAGGCAGAGTCAGGCTATTAAATAGCCAGAAGCCATTTAATGAGCACCTACCAAGGACAAGATGGCATGTGGGATAGATGAAGTAAACATGGCTTCCTCATTTAAGCAATCGCCTGGCAAGCAGAGTGGTTGCAAGATGGCGAGTAGTTATGTAAAGGAAGAGTGTGGTAAAGGTCATCAGAATGAAGCATTGCGGGGTTCCATAGAAGGAAGAGATGGCTCGCAGGTGTGGGGCTAAAGGGAGCAAATTAGCTGGTTGTTGAAGAAAAGGTGGGATTTTAATGGACAATGGACTTTATCGTGTTCACACATCGCCAGACTATTCATCATGGCACATTGCAGGGAGCGAGGGGAGAGGCAAGGATGTCAGCTAGGAAGCTCTTCCAATCATCCAGGCAGAATCTGTTGGGGGCTTGGACCTGTAGCTGTAGATAGGGGGAGAAGTGGTTGGATTCCAGATACATTTTGAAGGTAGGTGGAGCTGTAGGATTTGTTGATGCAGTGAAACTAAGATGTGAAGGAAAGGGGAGCATTAAGGTTTGGGCTCAACCAACTGCAAGAGCAAAGTCGCCATAAGAGAGATGGGTAAAACAGGAGTTTGCTTTTGGGTGTGTTAAATGTGACATGCCCACCGGACATCTACATGGACAGGGCAGTCGTCTCTCTGGTTGGAGACTCAAAATTTGGAGTCATCGGGATATAGAGACTATTCAAAGAGGTCGTCACTTGGAGTGAATCTACAGAAGAGGTCCCAGGATGAAGCCCCGGGCACCAATATTTAGAGGCAAGATGAGGAGGAATAAGCAAAGGGGCTGAGAAGGACTCGCCAGTGAGCTGAGCGGAGGAGCGAGAAAGAGCGGGGTCCTGGAAGCTAAGTCGAGGAGGTGCGTTAAGACAGAGGAGAGCAGCGGGACGTGAGCGAGGATGTTACCATGTGGCCCGCCCAGCACCAGTCACGTCTGTGCTATAGGCCAGCGCCCAGAGGGTGTCTCCTGGCCCCGCCTCCCTCAGTGGAAGAAGTTCTCTTTTCCCACAGGTTCCCCACAGAACCACTGCTGAGACTCCTTGGGAGGTCCGCGGCATCTTCAACTCAGTCCTGGTCCTCTTGGAAACCCGTGGGCAGAACAAACACTCAGAGGCACCACTGGGGCTGGACTCCCAACGACCGGCCCCAAATGCCGGTTTTTCAAGGGACATCAAGAATCATCTTTCAAGAGCTGTGAAGGCACAGCAGTCCCTCTTTTAGTCAGAGAGAGAAGGTACGTTCTCCTTCTAGGTTATACTCGGGTGAGCAAAGCAGCCCGTCCTCCCAGGGCTCTCTGCAGGAAAAGCCTCTTTATCCCTCTCTCTCTGGAGTGTGCGCATGTGTGCGTGCGCGCGCACACACACACACACACACACACAATCACACACACGCTACTTTTGTCAAGGATTATCCCAGTATTGGCAATCCACAGAAGAACACGGAGACCCCCATTCTGAGCCCCCATTATTCATCCTGCAGTTTGCCTGGCAAACTCCAGGCCATCAGAAAATGCTTCTTAAACCTCTGGGGTGGTTCAAACTTCCAGTGTCCCCAGGCGGTCTCCTTCCTGGCAGGGGAGGGGTGCTGGCCAGCTTTATCCTTCACCAGCATCAGATCCCCACATGCAAATGAATATGCAAGAGGGTCTCAGGGGTCCCTAACAGCAATATCTAAGCCCTGGCTGAAATGTTTTATTAACAAAACCTGCAGAATGTCTTGTCTTTTCTAATAAGATCAAAGCTTCCCTATCCCCCTCGCCCCAACGCATACACCAAGAATATTGAAAACAGAATGAAAATATCTCATGAAAAAATTAAGACACTGTCTTTGATAATGACAACTTACTTCATAAGATACAAAAATGACTCAATTCCAAACCGAAGACATCTGAAAGCAAAATTAATATTTTACAGCAACTAGCACTTTGCAGCCTCAGCAAAACCAAGGGTCCGCCTGTCAATAATTGCTTATGAATACAAAGTCCACTGCATTTCGGGGCAGAATGGTTAGTGTTTGGCAAATTTTGTGTGTGTGTGTGTAAGGATACAAAAATGTAACCAAAAAGTTAATCAGAGGGCTGAGTGGGCCCAAGAATCAAAGCATGTTGACTCTTTAAAGTAGTGGAGCACTAGAACATTCCTGCTGTCCCAATTTCTTATCTTAGAAATGAAACGACCATGTAAGTTGCTAAAGTAGCAACTGATGACTTTTGTATGCATAGTGTATTACATGCAAAATCTGAAGTAGCGATTTTTCGGGAGTGGTCTATTAGGTCTTTCAGCTGGTCTGTGAATTTTTATTTTTTATTTTTCTGGTCTGGACTGAAATTTGCTCATGTTTTCTTCCGAAGAGGGCCCAGTTCTTCATACAGTTTTTTTTTTTTTCTACCAACCATAAATAGGTAGTGCTTAGGGTCTTTTGATTCCTTAAAACGACTGTCAGACTGAAAAAGTTTATTACCGTTGCTCTAAAGTAGCTTAATGATAAGATATATATCAATATGAAGCCACTAAATTTTTTTTTTTCAAACCAACCCAACATTCTTTTATGATCTGTGGTAGCAAACAGGTTTTGTGGAGCTGACATACAATCTACCTAGCCATTATCAGATCACTAGCAGCTCAGAGCACTAAGTCAACTCAATAATCCAATACTGTTCTGCCTTGATTATCTATGGCTTCGATTAAAAAGTATGCAGAAGTGGTCTCTGTCTTAAATTTGTTCAAAATACGTGGCAGCTTAATTCTAAATTTAAAAACAGGTCTTCCAGTGGGCCCACAAGTCACCAGAATACAGTATCAAAAGTTATACATTTAAACACTTTTATTAAAATGTTTACACATGTACATAAAATATTC
>NW_011888852.1:1496137-1498331 GCF_000151845.1 Pteropus vampyrus | reverse complement strand
CTCATGTTTTCTTCCAAAGAGGGCCCAGTTCTTCATACAGTTTTTTTTTTTCTACCAACCATAAATAGGTAGTGCTTAGGGTCTTTTGATTCCTTAAAACGACTGTCAGACTGAAAAAGTTTATTACCGTTGCTCTAAAGTAGCTTAATGATAAGATATATATCAATATGAAGCCACTAAATTTTTTTTTTTCAAACCAACCCAACATTCTTTTATGATCTGTGGTAGCAAACAGGTTTTGTGGAGCTGACATACAATCTACCTAGCCATTATCAGATCACTAGCAGCTCAGAGCGCTAAGTCAACTCAATAATCCAATACTGTTCTGCCTTGATTATCTATGGCTTCGATTAAAAAGTATGCAGAAGTGGTCTCTGTCTTAAATTTGTTCAAAATATGTGGCTTAATTCTAAATTTAAAAACAGGTCTTCCAGTGGGCCCACAAGTCACCAGAATACAGTATCAAAAGTTATACATTTAAACACTTTTATTAAAATGTTTACACATGTACATAAAATATTCAGTGATACAACACTGTATAAAGTGTACCATCAACTGCCATCACTATAAATGAGCTCTCCAGTCAATGGGACCTAATCTCGAACACTAAGTCAAGAGAAAAAGGAAGAATTATTTGGGAGACACCTTCATCATGGCCTAGCAACACTTCCTGCTGTCAAAATGTGTTCAGCTTTTTTTTTTTTTTTTTACAAGGGTCAGGCTAAGAATGTCTTCCCTGAGGAATCCTTCCAAGTGGAGAGAGTATCGTAGAAATATACTTATTAACACAATCTATCTCACGCTGTAGCTGTTCATGGATTTTTAAGGTTAGCTTTGTTCGAGATTATTTTAGGGGTCTTCAGACCTCTGACAATTAAGTAGGTTGCACAGAAAGAACTACCAAAGACAGTTTCAACCTGCTCTCCAGTAGATGCGATTTCGACACCTTTGCATTTGCTGCAGTGTGAACTTGAGCCACAGCAAGACAGATCTTATTGGATTAACATCGAACTCCTGCCATCTCCACTAACTCTGGCAGACAGTAGCGCTGTCTGCGCGGTTTCCCCACAAACTTGTTTCTTTCATCCACCCTTTTCATTCTCCCGTAGCTACTCGTGACTCCCTCAGCCTTACCTCCGGGGTTCCCTCTGCACCCCGAGAAAGGAGCCCCCTTTCTCACCGGAGAACCGATTCCAATCTCCTTCTGACAAACGGGCTCCAAGGGGCACTCACTCGCCCGCCCACTGCGGGAGTTCGGTTCGCTCCCGTTCCCAACTCCACGCCCTCCGAGTGAAGCCGATGCTGCTCCGTACCCGCCACGACCCCCTGTGCGAATCCTGGGGACCTCACAAATGGCTTCAAATGGAGCCTCGTCTGAGCTGGAGGCTCAGGCAGCCCTCTTGCCCGTGGCGTCTCCAGAGGCCCTGTCCCCGGCGTGGCCCTCCGCCTGGCCCCGCGAACTCACCAGGAGGAGATTGTGCGCCACCAGGTACCCGAGCCGCGCGCTGCCCCGGACGCCGGGGGCCAGGCGCCCGGTGGCGTAGCCGTGCCAGGCCACCACGTAGGGGTTGTCGATGGTGATCCAGTACTTGACCTGGCCGCCGAAGTGGCGGAAGCAGAGCTCGGCGTAGTCCCTGAAATGGTCGGCCAAGGCGCGGTTGGCCCAGCCGCCGTAGGCGTCCTGCAGGCGCTGGGGCAGGTCCCAGTGGTACAGGGTGACCACGGGCTCCACGCCCAGCTCCCGCAGCCGCTGCAGCAGGTGTCCGTAGTAGCGCAGCCCTTCGCGGTTGGGGGCGCCCGCGCTGCCATTGGGGAGCACCCGCGCCCACGAGATGGAGAAGCGGTAGTGGGTGACCCCGAGCTCGCGCAGCCCCTCGGTGTCGCGCAAGACGTTGTTGTAGCTATCGCTGGCCACGTCCCCAGTCGCGGGCGGGGACTGCGGCGGAAAACCCGACGGCAGGCCGGCCCCCGGGGGGTCCTCCGGGGGCGCGTGGGGCTGGTGGGTGAACGCGTCCCAGATGGACGCGCCCTTGCCGTGCAGCCGCCAGCCGCCCTCCGTCTGGTAGGCGGCGGTGCCCACCGCCCAGAGGAAGCCGTCGGGGAAGGTGTCGTGGAGGAGGCCCGCGGCCTCGGGGGCCGGAGGTCGCGCGAAGCGGGCCCAGGTCTGGGCACCGTCGCCGGGCTCGGCGCGCAG
>NW_011888852.1:1491378-1495335 GCF_000151845.1 Pteropus vampyrus | reverse complement strand
AGAGAGAGAGAGAGAGAAAAGAAAGAAAGAAAGAAAGAAAGAAAGAAAGAAAGAAAGAAAGAAAGAAAGAAAGAAAGAAAGAAAGAAAAAGAAAAAAGAAAGAAAAAGGAAGAAAGGAAGAAAAGAAAGAAAAAGAAAGGTCAAGGTTTCCACTTGAAGTAAATGGCATTCACATTTATTATCCTTTTTCATCCGTTTTGGGAATAATCACACGTTTTAGCTCTCGATTCTGGCTTAGCAAGTAACTTATCTGTGCAAAGTTGCACACGCAGCTGTGCTGGAGGCAGCGGTCCCAGAGTCCCACCCATGTCACCTAGGCTGTGAAGGGAAAGGGGAGGAGGGATTTAGCCCAAGCAACCACTTCCTTTGCAACAAAATACAGTCATGACGTTTTTCCAGTCGCCAGAGCCCTTTTGACAGAAGTTGTGGGGACACGGTGTCCATCTGCATGTGCGCCTACATGAAGCCTGAGCTCCACTGCTGTGATCAGTGGACAAGCCTTGGATCCAGACGCAGCATATGGAGATGCCTGTCTGCTCTGCCACCTCAGAGGCTTGTGAGGCTCGAATGAAATGATGTGCACACAGGTGACTCACACCTGAAAAGCCCAAATGTAAGAGGCTGCTAATATCTTTACCTCCCTTTCCAGTACGTGTGCCTGGGCCCTGGCACACCTGCCCTTGTGTTGAATGACGAAGATCCTCACAGAGGTGCATCCATTCTCATCTAGTGATCATCCGTGGCTGTCTCTTACAAATTTAAAATCAATAAAGTTTTAAATGTTACAGATGAAGGTACTTTTATTAATCCCCTTAAAATGTAAGCATGACAAATTTATTCCAGTACTTTATTAAATATTCCCAACTCCAGCTAGCATATATTATCATGATTAGCAAGACTAAGCCATCAGACTAGAACAAGACATTGCTATTCTGTTACGTGTGGCATTTACGTGTTTCATAATCGTGAAATGAAAAAACAATGACACTTGAGCAATTAAAAAAATTATACCACACAACTGCATAGTCACAGTTTCTTCCAGCTAAATTAAAAAGCTTCCGTGTCTGCATGCAGGATCACATTTCCCTTCTAAAGCTAGAGATTGGAGGGCTTGCTGCATTGTAGCTTGTTAAGTTTCAATTAGAAACGCTTCAGGGGTCTCATGGAAAATAGCTCAGGCTAAGTGTTCACTTACTGATGTATGGTCTGTTTGCTTAGGGCAGATTGTATCTATTGCTACTTATATTTAACCAACAGTAAAAAAAAAAAAATTTAAGTTTTTGTTGTTACTGTTTTAGAGAAGCAATGAAAAAGAAAGACAAGCTGACTAAATGCTTCCCATTTGACGTTCATCTCTCTCTGAAGGGGACACATACACCCTAAGCCGGACATCAAAGCTTTCAGCATTTGCAGAGATGTTCCAAGGTGATAGTTAATTCAGCTCAATCAATGATAAAGATTTCAAGATAATTAAACTTTCCTTCCAGAACTCGGTGTTTATCAAGGCTCTGTTCATGGTTATTATGATCTGGACTCTCGAATCGTGACGAACTGCCACTGCCGCTTCTCATTTGTTTGGTTTTATTCTTGCTTTTCACTGCCACCTTCAAAGATCTAAAACGTGGGTCTCATTCGATGCTTTGTTCTCCCACCCGTAAGAGTTTTATTACTTGTTGTGCTTTGAATCTGAAGTTCTTGGTGCAGTAAAGAGAAGGAAATTTTTTAACCTTTGTCATGGTGATGATTTTTAACAACCTAAATTTGGTCATCAAGCTGACACATGCTTGACACAGGCTCTTCTGACCAGTTCTCCTTCTGTGTGTACCCGGGACCCGCACAGGTCTCCCTGGCCAAGACGACAGAACGAGGCTTCTTGACCCACCTGGGCTCGAACACAACCCCAACCTCACGGGTATTCAGCTCACCAACCATGGACAATTCAGCCTCGCTGGAGTCACCAGCAACGCTCCGAGCAACAACCATGGGCAAAGCAACCCTGAGGCGCTTAAGACTTCAAAACATAGGTGGTAGCCCTCAAAGACAAGACTGGAGTCGCGAAACGGGATAAAGAAAGTTGACAAAAACGTTTTTTTAGTTTATTATATTAAACGTTAACAAAAGACACGTGCTAGCTGTTAAAGGAACTCTGGGCGAGGAGAAATCATCTTGTTTTCAGTGGTGGGAAAAGTTTCGTGGAGAAGATGTGACAATATCTGGGGTTTAAAGAGTACAAGTTGCAAGGGGACCTGGAGGGCAAGGATAATAGAGAAGCAAAACATGGAAGAAAAAAGTGTGTGCAGTGTTTCTGGGGGGGGTGGAGTCTACTCGTGCAAAGACATAGTGGACTGAAAAGGTAGCTAGGGATCAGACATAAAGAGTCCTTAATAGGTTTTATCATCATATCGCGTCAGAGCCTCTACCTCCATGGACTCATCAGCACTATCTAGGCACTGTGAAGGCAGCCGTTTAACAAAGTAGACGAAGGACCCCTAGCCTCCTCTTAAACCATTTTCCACTCTTTGCTCCAGCCACACTGCCTCCTGGTCATCCTTGGAAAAAGCTCCGGTTCTTTGACTGGCTGTTTGCCCTCTTTGGAATGCTGTTCCCAAGATTGCCCTGCTTCTCCTCAGTCAGGTCTCAGAGCAAAAGCCACATTCTGAGAACAGCATCTTTTGACCTCTCCATCCAAAGCGGTTACCCCCAATCACTCAGTTATTTTCCACGCAAGGCTTATGACTGTCTCAGCTTATCTCGTTTGTTTACTTTTTTACTTCCTTTATCCTCAGCTAGAATGTAAGTGTCATGAGAACAGGCATCTAGCTTTTTCTTTGCAGTATCTCTGACACCTAGAATAGTGCCTGAATATTGTAGGTGTTCCACTCATATTTGTGGAATGAATGAATGAATGAATGAATGAATGAATTGGTAAGAAACGGCCAAAGCGCGTCATTGAGAATTGTGAAGCCACATCCTAAGTTCTAAAGGAGGCTATGGTTCATTAGTAATATCTTCCCTGAGCACAAGAAAGAGAAGTGGTCACAATAGTGCCTTATTTGACATCCTGCATATGTGCTACGGCAGCCATGTCCCAAGCCTACTCTGCTCAAACCTCAGGTAGGTCTGAAGATACAACAAGAAATAGAACACAAAACGATGTCACTGTGTTTAAGTGCAGACATGCCTCTCTTCCCCTGGTACACCTACTACATGCCTGACAAGCCCGAAAAGATTGAAAAGGCAGTGACATTAGGGTTTGGCCCTTCTCTGACTTAGCAAAGTCCTCATTCCACAGAAGTTTTCGGAGCCACTAAATATCAGGTGCACCCTCACGAAAAACTAAGAAGGCACCAGGGATTCATTCCCACCCACTGGTATTCTTGTTCTGCTTAGTTGCCAGCAAAAAAAAAAAAAAAAAAAAAAGGGCGGGGGAGCGATTTATAATCCTAGAGTTGACCTTCAAATCTATAAGGGCCTTTGTGGTCCAGCCCAACTCAGGGGGCTCTGAAAGTTTTTGAGTAGTGGAGTCACAAGGGCGAACAACAAGCTGCCTCGACTCATTTTAAGAAAGGGGCAATATTAATCAACCGATCGATTCATTTGTCGGGAACACAAACGGAGGGGCAGATCACGGAACCTGGCTGGAAGATCCCTCTGAAAGCAACTATAGGAACCCGGATAATTAGTTAAGGAAAAATGGAAAGAAAAATAAGGGAACGATGCGAGGCGGGCCTAAAAAGACTGGTTAAACATGGGAGGTAAGCGAGAGGGAAAACTAAGTGATGATGTAAATGTGATAAAACAAAAATGATAGCATCTTGGACAGACCTAAGTACACCAGGAGGCGTAACTCATTTTCGATGAGAGATGAATTCAGTACTGTCTATGTTCAACTCGAAACGCCCATCAAAGATGAAAGCGAGAATATTAAGCAAATAATTGGACATAATAGTTTCGAAG
>NW_011888852.1:1487624-1491328 GCF_000151845.1 Pteropus vampyrus | reverse complement strand
ACGCAAACGGAGGGGCAGATCACGGAACTTGGCTGGAAGATCCCTCTGAAAGCAACTATAGGAACCCGGATAATTAGTTAAGGAAAAATGGAAAGTAAAATAAGGGAACGATGCGAGGCGGGACTAAAAAGACTGGTTAAACATGGGAGGTAAGCGAGAGGGAAAACTAAGTGATGATGTAAATGTGATAAAACAAAAATGATAGCATCTTGGACAAACCTAACTACATCAGGAGGCGTAACTCATTTTCGATGAAAGATGAATTCAGTACTGTCTATGTTCAACTCGAAACGCCCATCAAAGATGAAAGCGAGAATATTAAGCAAATAATTGGACATAATAGTTTCGAAGCACAGAACGCAAACTGGAGAAATAGTGGATAAGGACAGGAGATAAGACGAAGGCATTCAAAACAGAACAACTGAAGCCAAGGGTGGAGCCTTGGCTATGTCTCCATCTATGGGGGAGGTCAGGTGGAAGGCAGGAAGATAGAAAAGAAAGAAAATAAAGTATTTCGAAAAGGAGGAATGATCAAAAGATGAGAAAAGACAACTGGTCTAGAAATTAGATCATCTGGCGACGTTGGAGACAGATCTTTTTAAGCTGTAATAGGGGCTTAATCCAGATTACAGTATGAGGACGGCGCTAATGAGAGTCTGTGGGAGGCGAGGAAATGCAGGCCACACTGTCTACTCTTCTGAGAAGTTGGCCAGGAGAAGGAATGAGAAGGGATGGTCATCAGACGGGTTAGCGCAGTTCAGAGAAAATGTTTCGAGACGAGGAACCCTGCACATCCTTGTGCTCTGGGAAAGAATGTTTAAGGGGAAGGAGAATTGGGAGTTTGGGGGGAAATACGAAGCAAGATGGCACCAGCACCAGCTGACTGGAGACATTTAAGTCCCACCATATTAAACATGGAGAAAGTAAGACCAGGTGAACAAAGGGCATGCAGCTGGAAAGCCACACCGGTGAGGAAGGGAGCAAACCAAGCGCATTGCGGGGGTGGACAAAAGCTACTAGAAAGGTGACAAATGGGAGGTCCCTAAAGCCTTCGAGACAATGGCAAATGGTTTCTTAGGAAGCTTCAGCCCCACTGAGCTCTGGACCCTGAGGGCTTGGACCCTGCACCTCTCTGCGCTCACCGCATCCCCCTTCAGAACACTGCTGCCTCCACAGCCCGACGCGGACCTGCTCGCCGACTAGAGAGGCTCACATCCAGGAGCGGGGAGCTCGATGTCAGGGGCTCCGGGCACCGAGCTGCTGGGGTCAAGATGCCTCTACTCCCTTTTCTTTCAAAACTATCGCTGATACAGCAAGGAGAACAAGAGTCATATCTATTTTCAATGAAACTGAGAGAGGTTAGTACACAGAAAGGAAAGGAAGATGAAGGACTCACTGGTGAGTTGGCGGAGGGAGATATGCATGAGAAGCAAGATGTTTTGCCTGGCTTCACTCCAGAAAGGCTCAAGATTTGAGGTACGGTGAAAAGAGAGAGATGGTCGGAGGCTTGAAAACAGTGGAGTCTGGAGCTATCTACTCCTGGCTCCACGAGGAATCTCTTCTCTCTGGAGCCTTGGGGACAGCAGAGGTGGAGAAGAGCATGGGTGAGTCAGGGATTTAAAATTGGGAGAGTAAATACAATTGTACAAAGCAAGCAGCGGGACCCCCAACTCTCCCCAGGGCTAGCGCTGGGACTGCACCAGAGTACCTGGCAGTGAGCCCCACCTGACTCAAGCCGTGTCTGTGCACGTAAGGCTTCCAGACAGCTTTTTAGCTACATTCTGAAATATAAAGGAAAAGCCAAGGAGCACCAAATATATGAAGGGAACCCCCTCATGAAAGAGTTCAAAAACCGTCATTATATTTTCAAGTAAAAGATGGTATTGCATCTAAAATACAAGAACAGGATGAGGATAAAAATAGGAACGATACAGAGCCAAAAAGGAACTCTTGGAAAGTAAGGGTATGATAACAAATAAAATATTTTTTAAGTGGTGAAAGTATTGGAAAATAAGAAAAATCCGTTAGAAACTAGTACAAGAAATAAAGCATTAGAAAATGTAAGATAAAGGTTAAGAAAAATTCAGGAGATTAAACATCCAATTCATAGGGATTCAAGAGAGGGAGGGAAAGAAACAAAATTCACAATTGAAGGACATGCATTTCCAGATAAACAGATCTAAGTAGCACGATAATAATAAAAGACCTAAAGTAAAGCACATCATTGTGAATTTCAGAATCTCAAATATAAAGATAAAATCCTAACGCTTCTAGAAAGAAAAAAAAAAAAAAATTAACCCCTTCCCCAAAACAAGAACCAAAGTAGCATTGAGCTTCTCAAAAGTAACATCTAAAATTAGAGAACAGTGAAACCATGCCTTTAATATTCTGAGGGAAAACTATTTTCAACCCAGAATTCTGTATTCTACCAAACAAATAGTTAAGTGCGATAGTAGACTAGACATTTTCAGACATTAAAGATTTTCTTTTAATGATTTCCGCGCACTTTTTCTGAAGCCATAAAAACATGCGTGCCACTAAAAAGAGGAGATAAACAAACAAACAAAAAAGATAAAACGTGGGCTGCAGGAAATGGAGGACAGAGGCAGAAGAAATATAAAGGGAATTCACAGCATCGTAGCAAAAGGAAGCCTCGGGATGCAGCCAGTTTAGAGCACGAGCATTCCAGATGGGACAGGAGGAGAGGGGGCTTCACGAGCCATGTCTCCAAGCAATGAAACACACACATGGAAGGAGCAGGTAGGTATCCCATCGACACCATTGAGGGAGATTTTACAGGACTTCAGTAGTAAGAAAGCTTGGCTACAGATTCAAAGCGAAGCATTTCAGGTTTCCCGTCATTACTTGCAGCCACATAACAAGAATAAACTGAACAAACTGCAGATCAAAACAACTTCTTAGTTTCCTCAGAGAAGTGAGGTCACAGGGCAAACTGCTGGCCCCCAAAACTGAAAAGACAGGCAGAGGAGCACAGAGAAGCACAGTTTACCTGGTGCAGAAGCCCACAGCTGGCGCCAATCTCGGTGGGTTGACTTTAAACTGATCGACACGCTGCTGGAGATTCAGTGTGGACGAGCCTGAGAGTTAAAAATGAGGGGGTCCAGCCTGAGGGGGCACCTACACATTTGTGAATTTTGCTTCCATGAGCCCTGCCAGATTCTCGCATTGAAGATGGGAGAAAAAGCCCCTGTCATCCTGGCAGGAGAAAGAGAAAAGTAACCATTCTGAAATAGGCCCATAACGCTCTGTTCTCCTAAGAAGCTCTCTGTTCCGTCAGTGGAAACTATCGTACCAGAGCCTGACCAACTGGAGTTTTACTAAAACCTAACCCTAACCCACCCGGAGAACAGGAAATACCCAGCTCCGGGTCCCTCCAGGCTTTGACGTGGAAGAAGAGAGATACCTCACTCAGGTTCACTAACGGACTGAGACGCTATCGCGGGACCCCCCAATGATGCCCCTTCCCCACACACCATCACATCGAGAGGGCGCCTGTGTAACAACGGGGTACGGCTGAAAGAATTGCAAGCCGCAGACCCCATTGAAGAAGAGGTCTCTAGGGAAATCTGAAGGCAACAGGAAAGACAAGAAACAAGAATATTAGAGGAGATTTTAACCTGTGATACCACAGCTGTAACAAACACTAAACACAGCCTAACTCCTAACCAGACAAACATAGCGCC